>NC_083108.1:61954070-62293053 GCF_949774975.1 Lagenorhynchus albirostris
GCTGGATCTGTTGATTACTGATAGAGGTATATGGAAATCTCCAGCTATAATAGTGGACTTGTCTAGTTCTTCTTCCAGTTCTATCAGTTTTTCCACATGTATTTTGACACACTCTGTTGTTAGATGTATGCATATTAAGGATTGCTATGTCTTCTTGGAAAATCGACCCTCTTATCATCATATAATGCCTGTCTTTATTCTTGATAATTTTCCTTACTCTGATGACTGCTTTGTCTGAGATTAATACAGCTACTCCAGCTTTCTTTTAATTAGTGTTAGTGTGGCATGTCCTTCTCCATCCCTTTTTTTAAAGAGTAGACTTATTTTTTTTGAACAGTTTAAGGTTCACAGCAAAATCGTACAGAAAGTACAGAGAGTTCTCATATACCCCTCTGCCTTAACTATTGACATCCCACATCTGAGTGATACATTGGTTACAACCAATAAAACTACACAGACACATCATTATCACCCAAAGTCTATAGTTTACATTAAGTGTTCACCTTTGGTGTTGTGCATTCTGTGGGTTTGGACAGTGTATAAGGACATGCATCTACCACCATAATGGTATCATACAAAATAGTTTCACTGACCTAACAATCCTCTGCACTCTGCATGTTCATCCCTCTCTCCTCCCAACCGCTGGCAATAACTGATATTTTTTTTACTATTTCCATAGTTTTTTGTTTTTCAGAATGTCATATAGTTGGAACCAGCCTTTACTTTTAATTTATGTGTCTTTATATTTAAGCTGAGTTTCTTGTAGACAACATATATGTGGGTTTTCTTTTTCATTCTTTTTGTCAGTTTCTTTTAATTGGTATATTTGGAATATTTGTATTTAAAGTGATTATTGATATAGTGAATTAATATCTACCATATTCTTAACGATTTTGGTCTCCCCCTTTTTCTTCTGCCTTCTCTGGTTTTAATTGAGCATGTTTTTGGTATGATTCCATTTTTTCTCTCTTATATTATCTCTTATCATTATCTAAGAATATCTTAGATAGTAAGATAATGTGTCTCTTCCATTGTCTCTCTTAGCATGTCAACTGTACTGCTTTTTAAATTTTTTTTAGTGGTTGCCCTACAGTTTGAAATAAGCATTTATAACTAAATACACTTTCAAATAATGTTATAATGCTGAAGAGTAGTGCAGGTGCCTGTTAACAAAGTATTCCCAATTCTTTCTTTCCAAGACATATAACATTGCTACTGTTTATTTATTTCACTTATCATCCAATACATTGTTGCTGTTACTAGTTTGAACAAAAAGTTATCTTTTACTTGTGTGTGTGTGTGTGTGTGTGTGTGTGCGCGTGTGTGTGGCCTGTGGATTTTAGTTCCCCGACCAGGGATTTTTTTTATAATATGATTATGTTCTATTTTTTATTTCTTATTTAGAGAATGTGATTTGTTCTTTTTTTAAATTAATTAATTAATTAATTAATTTTGGCTGCACTGGGTCTTTGTTACGGTACTCGGGCTTCTCTAGTTGCAGTGCTTGAGCTCTAGAGCTCACGGGCTCAGTAGTTGTGGCACATGTGCTTATTGTGGTATGTGGGATCTTAGTTCCCCAACCAGGGATCAAACCCAGACCCCCTGCATTGGGAGCAAAGAGTCCTAACCACTGGACTGCCAGAGAATTCCCAAAAAGTTATCTTTTAATTAAGAATAAGACAAATAAAATTCTTACAGTACTTATTCTTTCTCTAGCACTTTCTTCATGCAGATCTGAGTTTTTGACCTGTATCATTTTCCTTCTCTCTGAAGAAATTCTTTTAACATTTCTTGCAAGGCAGTTCTGCTGGCAACACATTTCCTCTAGTGTCTTTTTGTTGTTTTTGTCTGAGAAAACCTTTATTTCTCTTTCATTTTTTGAGATATAATTTCAGTGGGTACAGAATTCTAGGTTGGTGGGTTTGTTTTTAACACCTTATATGTTTCACTTAAGTCAGTTTTTGCTTGAACGGTTTCTGAAGAGAGGTCTGTTGTAACCTTTATTCTGTCCCTTATTAGCTGAAGTGTATTTTTCCCTCTGCTTCTCTCAAGAGTTTCTGTTTGTCTTTGGTTTGCTGCAGTTTATGTTATGTGTAGGTAGGTGTGGATTTTTTGATATTTATTCTACTTAGTGTTCTCTGAGCAGCTGAGATCTGTGGTTTGGTATCTTTCATTAATTTTGAAAAAGTCTTAGCTATTATTATTATTAAATTCTCTCTGCTTATATGATCCATCTGTTCTTGTGTGTAGTCCTGATTTTTCCATTAGAGCCCTTAACATATTAATAAGTTATTTAAAAATCCTGGCCTCATAATTCCAAAATTGCTGCCATGTCTGACTCTGGTTCTGATCCTGCTTCATCTCGAGACTGTTTCATTTTGGGTTTTTGTTTGATTTTGTTTTGTTTTGCCTTTTATCGTGTCTTGTAATTTTTGTTGAAACCTGGACATAATGTACTAAGTAATAGAAACTGGGGGTAAAAGGTCTTTAATGTGAGGTTTTGTTTACCTGGTAAGAATTAGGTCTTATTTACTGTCTCCTGAAGCTGCAGGTGTTAGAGGCTTCCATTTCTTCTGGTGTCTTTGCTTTTCTCTCCCTGTTTTCCTTGAGTTTCCCTAGAAACTCCTTGTTAAATGGAGTCTGCGTCTTGCAGTTCTCTTAGTTGTGATCTAGTGTTCTTATTACACAGGGGCCCTGTTGATTTTGTGGGGTATTGGGGAGGAGAAGCACTCTCTAGTCTCATGATTGTCTCCTGTGTTGTTGTTGGGCCAGAGTCCCTGGCCTATGACCTTCAAGAGAGTTTCTTAGTGCGTGTGGAGGGGGGCTAGGCTGGAGTTGGTTGATTGCCCTGCCCCCAGGTCACATCATACTCAGTAAAGTAGTTTTCCTTGGGGGAAGGCTTTTGTTAAGGAGAACAGGACTCTGGGTATGTTTCAGAGTGGTTGCTTTCCCCTTCCTCAGCCCAAAGCCTATGGGAGGAGCCCTCCATTCCTGATCTCCACCCATGACAACTGGTGGAGCTCCTGGAGATAAAACTAACGCAAGTGTGGGTGCCCTCCTCCCTCCCTGGTGGGGGGCTCCAGTCGGTTTTATGTCTTCGCCTTGTCTCCAGTTGTCAGGGCAGCTGTTTCTCTGGTGGGTCTAAGAAGAGTTGTTGGTATACAGGTTTTCAGTTTTCCTCTTATTTTAAGAGTGAGAATGACGACTCCCAAGCAGTTTGCATCTTAGAGCAGAAACCAGAAGTCCTCTCCTACTTTTTTAGTTTATTAACTTTTGGGGATGAGTATGGATTTTATTGATTATCATGAAACTAGTAGTCCTGTGGAAAAGCCACGGGTGTCTGTGTTTGTGCAGGTTGAAAGAGCAGAGCCTCGTGAAGGAGCTGCGGCCCCGGGATGTCCTGGAGAGCAGCAGTGACAGCGACGAGAAGGTCCCTGTGGCCAAGCCCTCCTCACTCTCCAAGCGGAAGCTGGAGCTCGAGGTGGAAACGGTGGAGAAGAAGAAGAAAGGGCGGCCTCGGAAGGACTCGCGGCTCATGCCCATGTCCCTGTCTGTGCAGGTGAGGCTGGCGGGCCGGTGCTGCCCCCGGTCCACCTCCTGAGCTCGGTGTGGGAGCCTGCATATGCCCTGGGGAAGAAGGGGGGCCCCGCGTGCCTCATCGGTGTGGGGAGAGCTGGAGTGGACACGTATGCCTCCAGAACTGCCCCGACCCACCCAGAGTCCTTGAGCCCCTCCCTGGGGTCAGCTGCCTCGTCTCTGCAGTAGGGGTCTCTGTAGCGTTCATCTGCCCTCACAGAGGGTGGAAACACCCAGGTAGTAGGCCCAGCCTCACCTCTGGTGACTCACCTTTACCTGGCACTGCCCTCCAGTGCAGGGCAGGGCTCAGGGACATCTCTGCTCTTGCAGTCCCCAGCTGCCCTGACCGCAGAGAAGGACGCCATGTGTTTGTCTGTCCCAGCAGCTGCGCTGAAGCTGCCCATGCCGGGCCCCCAGAGAGCCTTCACCCTGCAGGTGAGCAGACCTCCGCCTCCCTCCCTCCCAAGCCTGCACATTCTTTTTGTCCGCCTGCCCACCCCCACCCCCTGGGGGCTGTAAACCCTGAATTGTCACAGACTTGGGGCTGCTTTCAAGTGGCTCTCTATCACCTTCTGGGGGAAGTTGTGGCTGAGCAGAGCAGCCACCCAATCTTAACAAGAAGGCTGGCCTCTTCTTGGGACCCCTCACTTCCCCAGCCCCCACGCCTCTCCTCCATGGCTTTACCCTCCATCTTCTGGGTGCCCAGCTCCTTCAAGACCTGTCCCAGGTGTTCCTTCTCCTGGAAGCCTCCTCGATCTCCACTCTTGGCCGTGGGCTCAGCCCATGGGACCGTGTGGCACTGGTCTGTCTCTTGACCAGCCTGCTGGCCTGTCCACTTCCCAGTGCCCAGCGTGGGGTCATCATCAGGGCCTTTCAAGGTCTCGAGTGGAATCTTCTAACTACGGGCTTGTTCAAAACACAGATCTACAGCAAGTAGTCCTTTATCCCCAGAGGCCCTCTGGCCGCTCAGCCCAGCACCCGTACCAGGCCTTGCACGCACCGTCATCTCCCACCCTCTATACCTCAGCTCAGGTTCATGTCCTCGGGAAACCCTTTAGAACCCCACATGCAGGTGGGCTGCACGCTGCCCCAGCCCAGGCTGCCCCTCAGGGCTGCCAGGGGGCAGGTGGACAGGTCCTTCTGGATCTAAGGGTGGGGTCCCCTGGTTCTTCTTGCACAAATCCCCCTCCCAAACTCAGCCGGCCCCCGTCACCCCAGGGCCTTCCTTGTGGAGTGCTGTGTGGGGCTGTTCTTGGTTTCTGGGGGCCCAGCCCCCAGCCACAGCCGACCCTCCACCCCAGCTCACACACTGTGTGGCCACACAAGTACGAACCGCTCACCTAGGTCCCACGTTGGGTATCTGCCTGTCTGCTCCCCAGACACAAAACACGAGGCTGAGCCCGTGTGGAGCTGGTGCTGAACTGCACACGTCTCCCCACGCTTTTCTGGGGACACTCCTATCAGTGACACTGGGCTCCAGTGTGCATGCCAAGGTGCACTGCCAAGGAGCTGGAGGGCCTAAGGGCTTTCCAGACCTTTCCTCCAAGTGCCGACACAGCCTCTGTTCTGGCCAAACCTGACAGTCTTTGAAGATCCTTCAGTTAGGAGTCAGGAGACCCATGTCCCCCCGAGCGGGCTGGGGTTCTTCTGTGCCGTGTTCTCTTGGCCGGTTGCTTGCCTTCTCTGCATCCTCCCTTGTGAGAGGAGGTGGTGGGATCCGGAGGCTTCGAGGTCTTTAGCTGTGACACCAATTCTCTGCTCCACTGCACAGAGGACAAGGTGGACACCAGCTCCTGGGACTTGCCCTGCCCTGGGGGCTGCACGTTGGGACCTCTGGCCCCCTGTCCTGCCCTGTGACCACCCCACCCCCAGCCTGCTGTTGGCCGGCAGCTCTGTTCCACCCTTGCGTGTCCTTCCCTCTGTCCGTGGCCCACGTCTGAGGCCACTGCTGCTGAAAACGTTCTGTTTGCTTCTCTCCCCCAGGTGAGCTCCGACCCCTCCATGTACATCGAGGTGGAGAACGAGGTGACGGCCGTGGGGGGCATAAAGCTGAGCCGCCTGAAGTGCAGCCGGGAAGGGAAGGAGTGGGAGACGGTGCTCACCAGCCGGATCCTCACCGCTGCCGGCAGCTGGTAAGAGCAGGGGTCTCCACCCCACTGGCATTTAACGTAAAGCAAGACCCCGCACTGCGCTGTGGGGTACTGGGCTGTCCTGGGAGGTGGCCTGTCTGAGGGAGGCCTACGCCTAGCCTCGCTCGGGACTGAGCTGGTGCCTGAGTCATCCGAGTCCCTGGGGCACCCCATGAAGGTGGCACCATCACCCCCGTGTTACAGGAGAGGAAACTGAGTACTGGAGGGTCACCTAAGCCCCCTGGGCATTTTAGTCAGATTCCTGAAGTCTCCATTTCCAGGCCGAGCTCTGCCTGCCTCTCTCTGACCTTGACTGGCCTTTTCTCTGGACCCCAGGTTTTCATCCAAGGAAGTCAGCATGGACTTCTGACTGTCCTCAGAGTCCCAAGGCCAGCCCTTTCCAGATCTGCCCTTTTGGGGGAGACCTGAATTCGGTGGTCAGTCACCCAGTGTCTTTCCACCACCCCTGGAGGTGGCCCCGCACATGCTCCATCTGGAAAGAGGACCCGGGGACGTATGGCCCCAGTCGGGATTGTGTGCTCAGTACCCCTACGAGGGTCTTACAAAGCTTTCAGCTTAGATTTGGTCGTTTTCATTAGGCCCGGAATCCTTTATCATGAGGCTGCATGTGAAACACTCTCACCAATGTCTGTGACCCTGGCCCTGAGCGAGCCAGGTGCTGGGCCTGGACGGAACCACCGTTCTGTTCCTCCCTCCGTCCCCTGGGGCTCCCCCTTCGTCCCTGGTCCCAAGGCAGTTGGCACGCCCCAGCTGGGGGCCAGATGTGTCAGCACAGCCTCCCCATGTGACCTAGAGGCTGCTGGAGAGTCCGGCCAAGCGGCCAGCCAGGCCCCAGCCCAGCGTGCAGACTTGCCCCCGGCACCACAGCTCCAGAGGTTCGGCATCCCTGGCAGCGGGCTTGCTGCAGGTGCGCCCTGACCACAGGGACGAGCAGACAGAACACAGGGACTCTTCCTTGGCTGACCTCGCTGTGAGCTGGCTGCCCGTGTGGACCGTAGGCGCCGGCTGGCGGCCCAGAAGTGATTTGGAGCAGGGTTCCAGTGGGCTGCTGGGCCGGACCTTGCTGTGCTGGCTGCACGCCTACTCCCACTGCCTGGGGTCTGAGGCTCTGGCCTCACTCTAGGCTTGCTCTCACCCCAGGAGACCCCACTAGGAAGGCAGAGCCTGCTTGTGCCGGGCAGAGCCAAGGGGCCTAGTGGGTGCTCAGAGGAGAGACACGAGACTGCGCCGATACACTCGTGGTGAAGCCTTCCTCGCTCAGGGAGCGACATGTCTCTCCCACCCCGGTCTCGAAGGCCTTCTGAGCACAGCTGGGCGCCCCCTGTGGGAGATGCACCCTGTCGTCCCCACACTCCCCCCGGCCTGTCTGGGCAGAGGCCTCCCAGGGCCCCTCTGGCTGGTCTCAGCTACGAGTCTGTCGGGGGGGGGTGCTCTGCAGCTGCTCCCGAGCAGTGAGGTCTGCTTCCTGGCTCACTGTCAGGGCCGCTGGTCCTCGGGCATGTGCTCCCTGGGGGCAGTTCCGTGTGAGTCCAGAAAAGCCTGAGCCACCACATGGGGGAGAGGACTCCATCTCCAGGCAGAGGTCTCCAGTAGGCACCATCAGCTCTGCCGCCCACCTGGCTCTGTCCCTGCATCTCGGGGCCACCAGAGCTCCCAGCCCCCCTGATGCCAGCCCCCTGCTCCCCCAGTGACGTGGTGTGTGTCGCCTGTGAAAAGCGGATGCTGTCCGTGTTCTCCACCTGTGGTCGACGCCTCCTCCCTCCCATCCTGCTGCCATCCCCGATCTCCACCCTGCACTGCACTGGCTCCTACGTCATGGCCCTCACCGCCACAGCCACGCTGTCCGTCTGGTGAGAGGCAGGGCGGGAGCGGCTGTGCGGGTGCCCCTTGCTTCAGGGAGGGTCGCCCCCCCCCCCACCGGCACACAGGCCCTCGGGCCCGGCTGGAGGGTGAGCTGCTCCTCTCTCCCCCAGGGATGTGCACAGGCAGATAGTGGTGGTGAAGGAAGAGTCCCTACACTCCATCTTGGCAGGTGAGCTTGGCCGGGGGCCGCCCCATCCCTGGGGTGGGATTGGGGGCGGGCAGCTCAAGTCCAGGTCTGGCACAAAGGGCTCTGCTCAACTGAGATGGAGAGCAGACTCTGGGGTCCCTTCTGCATGGCTAGAGCTGCGGGAGCCATGGCGCCCGCTGACGGGAATACGCTGGAACCCCTTCTTGGTGTCTCCCTAGGAAGTGACATGACGGTGTCACAGATCTTGCTGACGCAGCATGGAATCCCCGTGATGAACCTGTCGGACGGGAAGGCCTACTGCTTCAACCCATCACTGTCTGCGTGGTAAGCACGCCACCCTGAGCCCTGCCCCATGGAGGGTCCAACTGAGCCAGAACCCAGCACAGCCAGCAAGGGCCCTGCCTGGCCCGCTTCTCCTGGGAGTCTGGCCAGAGTGGAGGCCACAGTGCAGCCCCCATCCCTGCCGGCCCCCTGCCTCTCTGCCCTCAGACCCGTGCACAGGGACGCTGTCCTTCCCCTCCACTGTTCCCCGGGGGTCACTTTGTCTGGAGCAGACATTTGAACTTTTATGGTTGTCGATGAGTAGTTCCAGCCTGGCCTCCGTAGGTGCCGTCAGCTTCACGGCAGCCTCATCCAACCCTGCTGTTTTTGTAACTTAGTCGGAGCCAAGGGACACTTCCGACTGCCTTGGTGCATTAGTGGGGCTGCACTGTCACTCACCACGTGTGAGGTCTGTACCTTTGCTCTGTCCATTTTGGAGTCCTTTTCTATATTTGTAAAACCTCTTTTTTTTTTTTTCTGCCGCACTGCATGTCTCACGGATCTTAGCTCCCCAACTAGGGATCGAACCTGGGCCCCCTGCATAGGAAACATGGAGTCCTAAGCAGGGAAGTACTTGTAGAACTTCTTTGTACATCAGAGATCTTAACCCAGAGTTAGGAATGGTGTACCTCGTGTACCAGCCAATCAGAAGTTTTCTCTTGCCTGCACCTTGCTCCTTCAGGCCCAAGTGTGCCACCATCCAGCCTGTCTCTGTTAAGGGTTGCCGGACACAAGTTTATCCTCAGACTGAGATCTCTTTCTTGAGTTAAAAAAAAAAAAAGCAGCAACCCTCAAAATCCCCACTCCCTGCTCCTCCAAATTGCAAAATATCGTGTATTGTATGTGATTGGTATAATAATGGAAACAAGCTGGTTATTTGAGAAGGGAAATGTGGACTCTGTAGGCACCAGGCTGTTTTTAAATTGTGTGAAGGGTCCAGAGAATGTGAAGTGCTGATGCCTGGGATGCTGTGTGAGCTCTGGGAGGCTGGACGCCGGGACTCCTCAGCTGCTTCCGAGGGCCGCAGCACATGGGCTCCCAGACAGACTAGCATCCCAGGCATACTCGCCCCCTGCCCCCAGGACCTAAGACCCAGGGCCAGAGTGTCCGAGTAAGGAGGCCCCACATGGGCATACAGGGACCTCGGCTCCCTCAGTGCCCCTCGCCGCCTGCCTCTGCTGGGCCTCCTGGTTTCCCTGAGTTCTGCTCCTGCCTTTGCCTCCCCAGGAACCTGGTTTCTGACAAGCAGGACTCCCTGGCCCAGTGTGCAGACTTCAGGAGCAGCCTGCCACCCCAGGACGCCATGCTGTGCTCGGGACCCTTAGCCATAGTCCAGGGCCGCGCCTCCACGTAGGTGACCCGGGTGCAGGGGAGGCATCCGGCTGGCTGTGTGGACGTGGTCCCTCCAAGGCCTGCCTTCTGACTGCCTGAGCCCAGCGGCACTCACAGGGCTGGGCTGGGCTGGGGCTGCCGAGGGCTGGGAGCCACAGTGAGCACTGTCTCAGGGTGCAGGGTCACAGCTCTGTCACTTCAAGACCTGGGCGGCAGTCTGAGGGGCTGCAGGTCATGGATCCCCATGTTGGGCTGCACTTTGGGTGGGGGCCTGGGCTGCTGGCCTGTCCCCTCGGGGGCTAGATGGGAGGTGCAGAACAGCAGGACCTGGGGGCGGTTGGGCTGCCGTGGAGTCTGATATCTACCCCTCCCCACCCCAGCAGCTCGGGGAGACAGGCAGCCCGGCTCTTCTCCGTGCCTCACATGGTGCAGCAGGAGACCACCCTGGCCTACCTGGAGAGCCAGGTCGCTGCAGCGCTCACCCTGCGCTCCAGCCACGAGTACCGCCACTGGCTTCTCCTCTACGTGCGATACCTCGTGAACGAAGGTGAGCTTCCCGGTGGTCCTTCTGTCCTCCCGGGCCCCACTCAGTCCCCGTCCCAACGGGACCCTCCCGAGGGCCCGAGTGTCAGGGCCCAGGTGCAGCAGCCTGGGCTCTGTCCTCCCTCCTGGCTTCCCGTGGTTGCCCCCTGGGGCCCTGCCCTCCCGCTCCCAAGTCAGTGAGGTGGGCAGCTCAGCAGGTGTCCCGCCCCACCACGGGCTGAACCGAGCAGCCCCTGAGGCCACAAGGATTGGCGGCAGGAGGGTGTGGGGGCAGAGGACTCACAGACACAGGCTCAGCTCCCCCTGACCTCGTTGCCCCCTCAGAGCATCGGTGGGCCTGTACCTCTCTTTCTCCTGCCTGGAAGGGCCAGCTTGCTTTCCAGCACCTCCCCTCGGCCCTCCAGCCCAGCTTTCCCCACCAGGGCTCTTACACCCATGTCCCCGTCCCAGGATCCCCCTCCTTGCCCCGCCCCACTCCTCCTGTGGGTCAGCAGACAGCAGGGTGTTGGAAGATGTGACCTCCCACAGCCTCTTGACTCCCTGTGAGGCAGGCGTGGGCTCCGGCCTTGCCAGCTTCCCTCCACTTGAGCTTGGCCTCCAGGGCCGTGGCCTGGGGATGGCCCTCCCCAGTTCTCCCTGTGTCACCACACAGCCTGGGCCTGGTCACGGAGCCGGCACCCCCACACCCTCTCCTGCCTTTCTTGCTTTGCTTTCAACTCCTCCCCTGTTTTGTTCATGATTTAGAGAAAACAAATTAAGTACGGAAAAGACAGAAAAACTTGCCCGACCTCTATGGGTATAACTCGCAGAATTCGCCCGTCATGTTGCCAGACCCCTCCCCCACAGACCCCAGGGATGAGTTCAGTATGGACTCATCCCACCCAGACTTAATAAACACTCGGTGTTCCTGCAACCTTGTGCCTCTGCCGGGCACTCAGGTCACGTGTGGCCTCACCCCCGTACCCCCGGAAAGCCTGCCTCCGGCTCCTCTCTGGTTTCCTCCATCCTGGGTTTCAATTCACTGGGGCTGCCCCTGTAGGGGACACCTCACCTCCACCGCTTGCTTCTCTTTCTCCATCTTCACGCGCCTATGGCCCAGGGCCCGCACAACTCCCCTACCCTCTCTGTCCCTTCTTCCTCCCCGCGGGGAGGAGGACTCGAGCTTCACAGGGACACCAGCTCTCCTCTAAGCATCCTCAGGTTCCACCCTCATCACTGGCTGATTTCCTCCATTCCCTGTGGCCTCGGCTGCCCCCAATTCTGCCTCCAGTGTGGCTGGCGCTCCCCCCGGCTGTGCCATAGCCCCAACTCCTCCTCCGTCTCCTCCGCCCAAATTCATTCCCATGCCCATCTTCTCCCGAAGGACACCACCTGACCCTGCGCATCTGCCCCCACCTCCTCTCCAGTAGGCCCCCTCAGCCCACTCCCCTCCTCCCACAGCCCCCACATTCTCCACCCCCTTGGGGGGTCTGTCCCAGAGCTTCCACGTCTCGTTTTCCCTGGCCCAGCACACAGCAGCCACTGCGTGTGTTTCCCGGGATTGGGGGGGTGAGTCAGAGCCTCTGCTATGGCCTCTGAGCGCTGAACTGAGACAAGGAGGCAACAAAGTGAGTGTTTGTTCTTTCTGCTTTGATGTACACAACAACTTAGCCTGTTCTTGACTTTATTTCTTTTTTTAATGTGTTCCTATTTCTGTTTTGTTTTGTTTTTTGTTTTCTGTAATTAGGGTTTGAATACCGACTCCGAGAAATATGCAAGGACTTACTGGGGCCTGTTCACTCCTCCACTGGAAGCCAATGGGAGTCAACAGTAGTGGTAAGTGCCACTTTCCTTTTTGCCACAAGAAATCTCTCCTGAAAAGTAAAGGTGGAAATTGAAAAGTAAGCCAAAGTGCTTTGAAATTCTTCCCTGTTACACTCTTCCAGCACACTGCCGGCATCAGAGAGAGGGCGAGTTGCCAGCCCACCCACCCTGGCAGGAGCCCTTGGCATCAGGGGCTGAGGGAGCGTCCACTCAGCCACATGCCTGTGCTGGGAAAGCTGCCTGCCAGGGGCTGTGGATTTGTTAGTAGTGAGGCTCATAGTCCGGTCAGGAGGCAGACGTGAGCGAGTAAGCAGTTCAGTCAACAGAGCGATGACGGGTGTGCCTGGGAGAATGCGGCGGGGAGACCTCGGAAGAGGACTTTCAGGATGAAACCCCAGGACAGGAATGAGCCTGCTCCATGGAGACCGGGGAATGTGCTGGTAGAGGTGACAGAAGTGCAGAGGGCTTGGCCCATGGAGGCCGCTGTGGTTGGAACATCGTTGGCAGAGGAGAGGGTGTGACGTGAGCCCAGAGAGGGCAGGAGGTGGATCCCTGGGACCTTGTGAGGAGCTGGGGTTTAGTCTAGGGCAGCGGGAGCCGGCAGAGGAGTTGGCGCTGATGTAGCAGAGCAATCAGGACAAGGCAGACCTGGCAGTAGCTGAAGACAACTTGGATCCATGTGGCAGCCACAGAGAAGGGAGAGGAAGCAGATTCAAGATGTATTTTGGAGGCAAAACCTACAAGACTGGGCGGGTGGGTGGTTGGATGTGGAGCAGGTGAGGGAAAGAGAATAATGAACATAATGAAATTGCACAGGTGAGACTGTGGCTCACACAAGTGGGTAGAGTGCATTGATCGACTTGGGCAAGGAACAGGTTGACGGGGAACTGGGGGCACGGTTCACTCCACTGCTTCACTCAACCGTTGGGCAGCTGCCGGTGGAGCCCCACTCTGGCCAGGTGTAGCTCGGCAGCCGGCTGCAGCGAGCAAGGCTCAGGGGCCCCGCCTTCATGGGGACAGAGGCAGATTGGAGACAAATGAGCAAGTACATGTAATGTGTTGACGGGGATGGGTCCTGTGAACACCAATGAAGAGGGCAGGGGTGCGGAGTGCTGATGGGGTGCTGTTTTACATCCAGTGATCGAGGAAGCACTGACTGATTGATAGAGATCAGAGGAGGTAAGGGAGGAAGCCCCGCAGATATCTGGGGGAAGAACATCCAGGCAGAGGGAAGAGTGAGGACAAAGGCTGTGAGGTATGAGGGCTCGAGTGTAAAAGGAGCAGCTGAACAGAGGTGATGGGAGGGTAAAAGAGGTGAAAGATTGGAGGGTTAGTCCTGGGAGGACTCTGGAGGTCTTGGTGTGTACTTGGCCTCCATTTTTTATTTTGTTGCTGTAGATGTTAATTTAGTTGGTTACTAGAATCCTAAATTCAAAATCAATTCTCTTTAGAGTTTTGAAGGTATTGTGCCACAGACTTTTAGCATTTGCTGCTGTTGCTAAAACTGCCGCCAGTCCGATTTCCATTGCTTTGTAAGTTCTTTTGGGATCCTGCCTTGGTGCTTTCAAGTCTCACAAAGCTCTCGGTCTATGTCTTTCATTCATTCTGTGAACTTTACTTAGAGGCTGTCTTTGGTTATAGCTTCCCTTTCATTTCCCTCATCATCAGAGAGATAGCATGTCCTCCCTTCTGCTCCATCATTTTTTATAGTTCTAATTCTCCTTGAAATTTTCATTTTAGTCTTTTGAGCACAGTAAGCTTAGTTATTTTATTTTAAAATTGTATGTCTGATAGTCCTAGTATCAGGAGCCCTTGTGGGTCTGTCTCTATTGCCTATAAATGTTTCTACTGGTTCTCGTTCACGTTATCTTATCTCCTCAAGTGCCTGGTTATTTTCAGCTGTCTGCTGGACATGGTATTTGAAAAATTGCTTGTAGAAATGGCTTGAACCTCAGGTGATGTGGCTTTTGCACAGGGCATTTTATTTGCTTTGGTGCCATCTCTTAAGGCACCCGCTCTGCAGGGTCTCAACCCGGTCAGGATGGAGGTTTTCCAGGCTGCCTGGGGACTTCTCAGAGCTGGGCACTGGCTGGTGCAGGGGCTGGTTTCCTTCCACTTTACCCTTATTCTAGGGTCGGGTCATCCCTTGGGGATACCAGCACAAAGAAGAGGTGGTTTACCAGGGACCCCCACCTTTCATGGGCCTTAGGCCCCTGCTTTGGTCCCCTGGGCTCTCAACTCTGACAGAAGCCCACTCAGCCTCTTCCTGATCAGTACATGTTCCCAAGGCCAAGGTGTCCCTCTGAATTCCTGCCTTCCCCCACCCCGGCTCAGTCCTTCACCCCAGCACATTAGCTCCTGGAGTTCTGCTTCTGCTTAACCAGCTTTGTCCCCTGTCCTCAACAGGAAGGGTGTTCGGAATTACCTGCAGTAGTCGAGCTGTTTCCCAGCACACCTCACCTCTGGGGAAGCCTGACAGGCCATCTGCTTACGGGGTGGGGGAGCACGTGTCTGACAAAGCCCTACCCTTGGCCGGGTTGTGGGGCCTCACTCTGTGCCCAACTGCCACTCTGGGGGCCTGAGCCCAAGACGTTAGCCTGAGCTCTACATAGAGGTTCTCTGTCTCAGCCTGAAGGTGGGCACTCTAGGCCAAGGTGGGGCAGGGAGCACAGGCAGGCCACCGGTTACCAGCCATGCACCCTCCTCTCCCCCTCCTTCCTGCTGTTCTTGCTGACCCCAAGCTTTGTCCAGGAGAGCCTATGGCTCCCTTCCCAGGAGCACCATCAGTGCAATGCTACCTGCTTTTTACCTCTGCCAACTGCCTAAAACCACTGGTCTGCTCGGGGTCCCAGTATCCATGACAAATGCTTTCAACTGCAGGTAAATGATACCCTGTCTAGTGGTGGCTGAAGTAGTTTTATTCTATCCTCCAAAACAAGTCCTTTGGAGTTAAGTGGAGGTCTGTATCTCTGTGATTCTGTTGGCCTCTCCCTCATGTCATAAGATGGCTTTCATGTCCAGTTGAAGGAAGGAAGCCAGTACCAGTAGCATCCACCCTCTTAAAAGGAAAGCCAGCCTATGCCTCACAGCAGCCAGTAGACCACTTGGACACCCCCACTGGGAGGGAGGTCAGGAAGGCAAGCTGTGAAGACTATGGCGGGGAAGTCTTGGAGCAGGTCTGGACAGAGCCAATTCCTGCTGTCTGCCACATCCCCTTCTGGCCTCAGCGCTCTTCTGAATTTATGCTTTTTTTTTTAATACGTCTTTATTGGAGTATAATTGCTTCACAATACTGTGTTAGTTTGTGTTGTACAACAAAGTGAATCAGCTATATGTATACATATATCCCCATATCCCCTCCCTCTTGAGCCTCCCTCCCACCCTCCCGATCCCATCCCTCTAGGTGGTCACAAAGCACCAAACTGATCTCCCTGTGCTATGCCGCTGCTTCCCACTAGCTATCTGTTTTACATTTGGTAGTGTGTATATGTCGATGCTAGTCTCACTTCCCCTCCCCGCCCTGTGTCCTCAAGTCCATTCTCTATGTCTGCATCTTTATTCCTGCCGTCACTACGTTCATCAGTACCATTTTTTTTTTTTTTTAGATTCCATATATATGTGTTAGCGTACGGTATTTGTTTTTCTCTTTCTGACTTACTTCACTCTGTAGGACAGACTCTAGGTCCATCCACCTCACTACAAATAACTCAATTTCATTTCTTTTTATGGCTGAGTAATATTCTATTGTATATATGTGCCACATCTTCTTTATCCATTCATCTGTCAGTGGGCATTTAGGTTGCTTCCATGTCCTGGCTATTGTAAATAGTGCTGCAATGAACATTGTGGTACATGTCTCTTTTTGAATTATGGTTTTCTCAGGGTATATGCCCAGTAGTGGGATTGCTGGGTCATATGGAAGTTCTATGTTTAGTTTTTTAAGGAACCTCCGTACTGTTCTCCATAGTAGCTGTATCAATTTACATTCCCACCAATGGTGCAGGAGGGTTTCCTTTTCACCATACCCTTTCCAGCATTTATTGTTTCTAGATTTTTTGATAATGGCCATTCTGACTGGCATTGAGGTGATACCTCATTGTAGTTTTGATTTGTGTTTCACTAATAATTAAGTGATGTTGAGCATCTTTTCATGTGCCTCTTGGCCATCTGTATGTCTTCTTTGGTGAAATGTCTATTTAGGTCTTCCGTCCTTTTTTTTTTTTTAATTTATTTTATTTTTGGCTGCATTGGGTCTTCATTGCTGCGCACGGGCTTTCTGTAGTTGCGGTCATCGGGGGCTACTCTTTGTTGCAGTGTGCAGGCTTCTCAGTGTAGTGACTTCTCTCATTGCAGAGCACAGGCTGTAGGCACGCGGGCTTCAGTAATTGTAGCACATAGGCTCAGTAGTTGTGGCACACGGGCTTAGTTGCTCCGCAGCATGTAGGATCTTCCCGGACCAGGGCTCGAACCCGTGTCCCCTGCATTGGCAGGCGGATTCTTAACCACTGTGCCACCAGGGAAGCCCTTCTGCCCATTTTTTAATTGGGTTGTTCATTTTTTTGATACTGAGCTCCTTACTGTCTCTTCATCTTGATATGGGGAGCAGAGGGGGTGAATTGAGTATGAGCCCTCTGCCTTCTTGTTGAGTTTCTTTGTGAACACTCTCATGGTGAGAATTGGCCATTCAAATGAAACTGGTCCTCAGGATGGCTGGGAAATGGAGCTGGGGATGGAGCATGCTGCCAACGAGCAATGCTGACTCTAGATTTAAGAGCCACTTGTATTTCCTGTTGAAATATGTTGGTGTCATTTGTTTTTCTTTTTGGTTTGTAGGAATTCTTTATATTTTGGGAAACTTTGTGATATGAGCTGCCAGTGCATCTCAGGGGACCCCCAAAATCCAGGTCTCTTTCCCTCAAAGATCACGGCTCAGTGTGTACAGGAGGGAGACAGTAAGCAGAGGGTTGGGCACTAAGCAGCCGTCCTTCAGGTGCGTGCGTGGCTGCCGGCCTCTGAATCCCCAGCCGGACCCTGCTCTTGGGAAGCCTCCGTCTGCCAGGGTCTTCAGTGTAGGACCTGTGACACTCACCTGAGAAGTGGTGATGAGCTGTGTCCAGGCTGGTGCCTGAAACACAGCACCATCCATTTCTGAGAGCCCAGGCTGGGAGGTGGTACTGGTGGCTATTGGTATTGATACCAGCCACACCAGCCTTCCAGCCAGAGGGCACATCCTCTGTCTGGTAGTTTGCCCCTGGTGCCACAGGCAGACAGAATGTTTTGCTTTGCTTATAGCAGTTTATTTCATTCCCTTTCATTTTTTTAAATAGCGCTTTTCAGGTTTTTTTATTTTAAATTCATTTTGAATGATAATGTAGCCACATACTTCAAAAATTAAAAGGTACAGTAGTTTTGAAATAAGTTTTGAAATCAGGAAGTACGAGACTGCACATCATCTTTTCCAAGATTCATATGGCTATTTGGGGTCCCTTGGGATTCCATAAGAATTGTAGGATGGATTTTTCTATTTCTGTGAAAAATGCCGGTAGGATATTGATAGGGAGTGCATTAAATCTATAGATTACTTTTGGTATTATTGACATCTTAACCATATTAATAAGTCTCCCAGTCCATGAACAAGGGATGTCTTTCCATTTATTTATATCTTCTTTAATTTCTTTCAGCAACATTTTGTAGTTTTCAGTATACTAGTCTTTCGCCTCCTTGGTTAAGTTTATTCCTAAGTATTTTGTTCTTTTGGAGCTTACTGCAAATGGAATTGTTTTCTTAATTTCTTTTCCAGATTGTTGGTTGTCAGTATATAAAAACGCAGCTGAGTTTTGTGTGTTGATTTCATATTCTGCACACTTGCTGTATCCATTTATTAGTTCTAACGGGTTTTTTTGCGGAATCTTTAGGGTTTTCTACATATAAGATTATGTTGTCTGCAAACAAATAAGTTTACTTCTTCCTTTCAAATTTGGGTGTCTTTTATTTCGTTTTCTTGCCTCATTGTTCTGACTAGGACTTTTTAGTATTATGTTGAATAGAAGTGAAAATGGGGCATCCTTGCCTTGTTCCTGACCTTAGAGCAAAAGCTTTAAGTCTTTTAACACTGAGTATGATACTAGCTGTGGGCTTTTCATATGTGACCTTAATTTTACTGAGATAGTTTCCTTCTATTACCAGTTTTTAGTAGTGAAGGAGTGTTGAATTTTGTCAAATGCTTTTTCTGCATCAATTGAGATGATCTTCTGGGATTTTTTTTTCTTCATTTTATTAATGTGGTGTATTACATTGATTGATTTTAGTTTCTTAAACCACCCTTGCATTCCAGGAGTAAATCACACTTAGTCATAGTATATAATCCTTTCCATTTGCTGTTAAATTCTGTTCGCTAGTACCAGTACTGGTACCAGTCTGCAGCCTGTTAAAAACCAGGTCGCACAGCAGGAGATGAGTGGCGGGCAAGCGAGTGAAGCTTCATCTGCTGCTCCCCATCACTCCCCATCGCTCACATTACTTCCTGAATCATCGCTCGCATTACTGCCTGAACCATCCCCCGCATTACTGCCTGAACCATCCCCCCATCACTCCCATTACCACCTGAACCGTTGCTTGCATTACCACCTGAACCATCCCCCCCATCATTTGCATTACCGCCTGAACCATCTCCCCCATCACTTGCATTACTGCCTGAACAATCCCCCCCATCATTCGCATTACCTCCTGAACCATCGCTCACACTACCGCCTGAACCATCCTCCCCATCACTCCCATTACCTTCCTGAACCATTGCTTGCATTGCCTCCTGAACCGTCACTCCCATCACTCCCATTACCACCTGAACCATCCCCCCATCACTTGCATTACCACCTGAACCATCTCCTGCATCACTTGCATTACCGCCTGAACCATGCCCCCCACCACCACTCGCATTACTTCCTGAACCATTGCTTGCATTACCACCTTGAACCATCCCCCCCATCACCCACATTACTTCCTGAACCATCTTCCCCCATCACTTGCATTACCACCTGAACCATCCCCCCATCACTCGGATTACTTCCTGAACCACTGCTCGCACTACCGCCTGAACCATCTCCCACCTCCAACCCCCAGCCCGTGGAAAAATTGTCTTCCACGAAACCGGTCCCTGGTGCCAAAAAGGTTGGGGACCACTGCACTAGTATTTTGTTCAGGACTCATCAGTGTTCACAAGGGACATTGGACTATTTTCTTTCCTTGTAGTGTCTTTGTCTGGCTTTCATGTCATGATAATGCTGGTCTCATACAATGAATCTAAACATGTTCTCTTCTCTTCAGTTTTTTGAAAGAGTATGTGGAGGATTGTTGTTCATTCTTCTTTAAATTTTTGGTAAAATTCACCAGTGAAGCCATCTGGTCAGTCCTGGGCTTTTCGTTGTTGGGAGGTTTTTGATTACTGATTCAGTCTCCTTGTTACTTATAGGTCTGTTCACATTTGCTATTTCTTCATGATTCAGTCTTGGTAAGCTGTGTATTTCTAGGAAGTTGTCCATTTTATCTAGGTCATCCGATTTGTTGGTGTACAGTTGTTCATAGTATTCTCTTATTTATACTCCTTTTATTTTTGTGGCATCAGTTGCAATGTCCCTATTTCACTTCTGATTTTCATTATTTGAGTCTTCTGTTTTTCTTAGTCCATGTAGCTAAATGCTTGTCAATTTTGATGATCTTTTCAAGGAATTCATTTTTGGTTTTATTATTTTCTCTATAGTTTTTCTGTTCTCCATTTTACTTATTTTCTGATATGTATGATTTTCTTCTGCTTGTTGGGTTTAGTTTGCTTTTATTTTTCTAGTTTTGTTAAATGCAATGTTCTGTTATTGATTTGATTTGTGAATCTTTCTTTGTAGATTTTTATAGCTATAAATTTCTCTCTAGCCAGTGCTTTTGCTGCATTCCAGTATGTTGTGTTTTCATTTTCCCCTAGATATTTTTAAATTTCCCTTGTAATTTCTTCTTTGAATCATTGATTGTTTAACAGTGTGTTAATTTCCACATATTTGTGTGTGTTCCAGTTTTTCTTCTGCTGTTGATTTCTAGTTTCATTCCATTGTGATTGGAAAAGACACTTTTATGATTCAGTCTTTTTAAGCTTATTGAGACTTGTTTTGGTCTGTCCTGGTGAGTGTTACACATGCACTTGAGAAAAATGTATATTCTGCTCTTGTTGTGTGGAGTGTTCTGCATATGTGTGCTTTAGGTCCAGTTGGTCTATACTGCTTTTCAGGTCCTCTATTTCTTATTGATCTTCTGTCTGGTTGTTCTATCCATTATTGAAAATAGGATATCGAAGTCTTCTGCAAATTGTAGGACTGTCTTATTTCTCCTTTCAGTTCAGATAATGTTTGCACCATGTGTTTAGGAACTCTGATGTTTGGTGGGTATATGTTTATAACTGTTACATCTTCTTGGTCAATTGACCCTTTTATCATTATACAGTGTCCTGTGTCTTATAACAATTTTTGACATAAAGTCTATTTTGTCTGTTATTAGTATAGCCATCTCTTTTCTATTTTGCTTATTATTTACATGGGATATCTTTTTGATTCTTTCACTTTCAACCTGTGTATATCCTCCTTTAGATCTAAGTGAGTTCCTTGTAAGCAGCATATAGTTGGATCCTATTCTTTTATCCATTTTTTGATTAAGGAGTTTAATCCATTTTCAACATGTGCTGTATTTCTACTTATGCTATACAAGACTGCTTTTAAATTTTTTAATTTCCCTAAAAGTTTCACTCCTGCTTCTTTCCACAACCTTAGACATTCTGTTGTATTCTACCTGTATCTCTTGACCCCAGGTTCCCAGGGGTTGCAGTTCCCCTGCTGCTTTCACACGCCACAGTGCTCACCACTGCCTTTTGCAGCCTCCATCCTGATATCTATACTATGCTACTGTTCCCATCAGTACTCTCCATTCATTTAGGTTTTCTTTAATGCCTTCCAGTAAGGTTTTTTAATTTTCAGCACATAGACCATACACATCATTTTTAGAATTATTCTTAGATATTTTATAATTGTGAGTATTCTAAGTGATAAGTTGTTTTATGTTTTCTGATTATTCATTGCTGCTGTACATATGCATTTGACTTTGGTATATTAATCACCAGCCATCTTTCTACACATTTCTATTATTTTTATTAATTTGTCCATTAATTGTTTTGCATTTTCTCTGTGGTTTAAACAATGAAGTCATCTCAAATAATCTTTTTATTTCCTATTTTCCAGTTCTAAGTTTTCTAATATTAAATTCTCCTTGATTTCCAGGATAAACCCTACTTGGTCATGAGTTGCCATCTTTTTTTTTTTTGGCCACGCAGCACAGCCAAAAAAAAAACACTTTATTGTGAATCTTGGTATGTCTTCCTTTGTAGGTAATATGTTCTTGTACTTTCGAAATTTTCAGAAATTTTCTGTCTTTTATATCTGAAAATTCTGTATATTTCATTCTAATGTGTCTGGTTATCAGTTTTCCCATATATTACTTGATCAGCACTCAGTGGAGCCTTTCAACCTAAGGCCATTCGTTGTTTAATTATGTGAAATATACCCATATTACTTCTTTAAATATTTCCTTCTCTCTTCTTTCTCTGTCTCCTGTGGGATCCATTATGTGGATATTGGGCCTACCTGCTGCGCTCACCTGCCTTTGTAGGCAATGGTACAGTTTCTCCTCTTACAGTTTCCCCTCTGCCTGCCTCCCTTATGACTGTGGGCTGCTCCTCTATCTGACCTCACTCTGACTTGGTCTTCAGCAGTGTCCAGTCTCCTGCTAATCCCATCTCCTTCAACCACTGTGTTGCTCAAACTTGGTATCTACACTTGGTTCTTTTCTATAATTCATCATCTTGTTACCACACTTGTTTTAACATATTGGCCCTTCTCTTCCAGTGGTCAGTGCTGTCAGTTGATGGTTTTCCCTTTGCAGCAGCCGTGCTCCTCAAGGGTCTGTGCGGTGGAGACCCTGCATGGCAGTGCATGTTGCAGGAGGGCCCAGGCAGACATGGTGCCACCCAGGGTGGAGGAGGCATAGGCAAGAGCTGAGGACAGAGACTCCAGGACTGTAAAACCAAGGCCAGTCACTGTCACCCAGGCACCTCCTCGCCCCTGGCCTTGACCTCACGTCCCTGGAACACATCCACATAAGGGAGTGGTCCCTCCAGGATAGCCGTCTGCCTGGCCCTCTGCCCTGGTAGCCTTACTTGCATTCTGCTCTGGAAGGTCAGGCTACTCTGGCCACTAACCAGTGCAGTCAGAGGCCAGCGGTGACTGTGCCAGCAAACTTAGGGGACACGGAAGAGCAGAACCTACCTGGTACCCACCCTTGAACTATGTCCCTCCCTGGGCCCTGCCACTCTACCCCATGTGCCCAAGCTCAGCTTTTTTAGCTGTCCCAGGCCTCCCAGCATACAGAGAAATTGTTCTCATCCATCTATGGTTTCTCCAGGGGGTGCCCATGGGGCAGATGGGCAGAAGGATCTTTGTTGGGTCAGGGAAACCCCCACAGTCTAGCTCTCCTCACTGTCAGTTGCACTCAGCTGTCACTCCTGTATCCGCAGGGTCTGCGGAAGAGGGACCTGCTGAAGGAGCTGCTGCCAGTCATCGGGCAGAACCTCCGCTTCCAGCGCCTCTTCACCGAGTGTCAGGAACAGCTCGACATCTTGAGGGACAAGTAGCCTGCCCAGCCGCAGCAAGGGCAGGGCCACACTCTCGCCACTGAGGACACACAGGTCGGCCTCTTATCTCGCTGGGCTACAGGATGAGGAGACACTGGCAGGAGGTGGGCTGTCCTACAGCAGTACCGGCTCAGCCCCGGGGCACACTTCCCCTGTGTCCTGGGCCTGTTTCTCCCTCAGGGGGAGCAGCTCTGCCCGCAACTCGTTCCTCCCTCCAGGACCCCGGTGCAGAGCTGGAGCTCTGCCCAACTGCCCTGGGGCCAGTGAGGCAGCCCAGGCCTGCCGTCTCCAGCACGGTCCCCAGATGGACACTAGCCCTGCTACTGTAGGCGCCGTGCTGCTCCAGCTATGACGAATGAGCCATTTGTGAAAGAGAGAACCCTGAGACGTTAGCATATTATGCAGTCAGTAGACTGACCTGAGACCTATGTAAAAAGAAAGCCTATTCCAACACATGGACTATTTTTGTACTAGAATTTGCTAACTTGTAATATGGAATTTTCCTTTTGGCCAATAATCAGGATTTCCCTATAAGTCACTTGGACATTGGTCACTTGTAGGAAATTTAAACTCTAATTATGACAGCTACATTGAAAAATAATTGTACTGAAATTAACTTGTCTATCTTCATTTAGTTTTAATTTTTAAATGTTTGTAAAAAGAGACTTTTGGGGGGGATGGGGCAGAGGGTGGGCGATTTCTTTTGTAAGTGTAAAATAAATGAACACGCATTGGATACCAAATGGTCCTGACTTCCCCTGCCTTTTCCTTCTAACTTCCACCTCCCTCCCCTGCACTGTGAATCCCTCGCCTTTGATGTCATCTGCTCCCCCTGCCCCTTCATGCAAAAAGTCATTTCACAGCATGGAGTCACTTTCCTGGTCGTGCAGCATCTCAGGCTGAGCTGGGCGAGCGGGCTGGCCACCGTGCACCTGTCTTCTCCCAAGCCAGGTGGAGAGGTCCTCGGTTCTGTCTGTGCTGTGCTCTGGGTCTCTGATTGTGCTGGGCACCAAGGAAATCATGTAAGGAAGTCCATAAATACAGACTTGAGTTTTCTGAAGAATTATCTGGAAGCTGGGATTTTCTTAGAAAGTGGTCCCGATGCTGACCCACAGGAGAAGAGACAGCCAGAATCAGAATCCTCAAGCCTGGTGAAGGCCAAGCACCTTCTCCCCAGGGTCCTGGACCTCCTCGGCACCTCCCTGCCAGGTGGCCATCCCATTGCCTGTCTCACTCAGAAGTCACGTGGCTGCATGAGAACCAGGCACACCTGCATGCCCGACAGAGCCAGCACACACACTGCGTCTGGGCATGGACACCCAGAAGCCAGGCTACAAGTGTGAGCTTTTCGCTGAGGAATGAGCCAGAGATGCTGCACAGGCATTGAGAACTCTGGAGCCCCAGGATGCACGCAGCCTCGGGACTGACAGGCCTGCCTGGGATCCAAACCAGGAAAAACGTGGGCCTCACTTTTCAGCTGTCAAAGGGAGGTGAGGTTAAGAAAACGTGCATGGTTGTGAGGACCAACTGGGATCACAGAGGCAAAGTCATGGCACTGAGCACATGTTCCCGTGAATAAAACTTTGACAATCAAGTGTTTTTATACACTACTATTTGGACAGGAGAGGAGACAAACAGCAGAAAGACTGGTTGGAAACTTCTGGTTCCAGCCAAGATGGATTGACAGGGACCAAATTGACCCTTCTGCCTGAAACAACCAAAAGAACCAGTCAAAATACATGAAACAATGGTCTCAAGGCACTGGATATCAGAAAACAAAGGACAGTGATCCCTGGGAGATGGAAAGCAAAGAAGATGAGCCTTGTGACTGCCCCAGCTTCCTACCTGGAGAGAGAGTTTCCAGGCTGCAGCAAAGGGAGGGGAAGCTGAGGTAGAGCCCAGCAGGATACTTGAGTTGAAGACATGAAGCTGAGAGCCCAGGAAGACCAAGGCAGCTAGAGTTTTCAGGACAGAATCCCAGAGAGGAGAGAGAACCCTGGAGCTCAGCAGCGGGAGTGCCTTTGCATATTCAGCTGCATACTGATCAGTGCTTGTGTGATGAGGAAGTGACTGAGGCCAGGCAAAGAACCATCTGAAAGGATTAGGGTGACAATTGTCTAGTTGTAACCCAGGGCTGGGAATAGTGCCTCTTCCTACCAACAGGACTAGAAAAACTCATAACTCACAGGCTTGGGATAGAAGAGTTACCCAGGAAGTCTTGCCTCAGTTTTGGAGAATAATTAGAGCACTGCTCCAGATCCATCTAACAGAAAATAAAGCAAGACCCAAAAGGATCAAATTGTTTCCAAGTAATTAATTACATTGCAAACCAAAGTTCCAGAGAATTTATAAGAATACAGAGGTACCCAGCATCCAACAAGGTAAAGTTTACAGTGTCTGGCATCCACACCAGGCATACAAAGAAGCAGGAACACAATGCAAAATGAGAATAAGCAATCTTACTGATCAGTCAAAACTGGCCCAGAAGTTATACAGATATTAGAATTAGCAGAGAAGGACATTAAAACGGTCATTATAACACTACTCCTTATGTTCAGAAAAGTTAAGTGGAGACATAGAAGACCGTAACAAGGAAGTTGCAATCAAACTTCCTAGAGATGAAAACGTGTAACATGGAGATGAAAAATGTGTGGAATAGGATTAATGACAGATTAGACATTGCAGAAAAGATAAGTGAACTTGAAGGCAGAGCAATAAAAATGCTCCAAAACAGACAATCCAAAGGAGGAAAGAACAGAAAAGAGCATCAGTAAGTCATGGGACAACGTCAGATAGCCTAATACACAGGTAACTGAAGTCCTCAAAGGAAAGGAGAGAGAAGGTGGTGATAAGAAAAAATATTTGAATAAATAACGGCCAAAAATTTGCCCCACCCTTCCTGCTGTCCCTTGTGTCCCTACAGGCAACCTCTGTGCCACTGTGCCCTCATCCCTACCATAATGCCATGCCTGCTGACCTCCCTACGCCTGTCCACTGATGCTCCACACCTTCCCACTACCTCTGCCTGCTGAACTTGCTTGCACGCAGAGCACTGGGTGTATTTTCCTGGGCTGTATCTCCCTGCCTCTCTCCAAGTTCTTACCTGATCCCCTTAGGCCCCTCCCAGCTTCAGCCTCCAGATCACCTGTGAGAGGAGTCAGAGCCCTTTACACATTAGGCTGATGCTGTGGGAGGTTGTATATACCTGCAGCAGGTACACTGAGGAGATAAGGCAAAACCCATCATCTCTTTCCATGTTAAATCTATTATTCCTGTTCTCTCACATATATGGCAAATATTTTCTCAGTTCATCTTTAAATTTTATTTGTGTGTTAATTTAAGCTTTTAATTTTTGTGAAATTTAATTTTTGTTCTTTTTTTAATATAATTTTTTTTTAATATTTATTTATTTGGCTGCTCCGGATCTTAGTTGCAGCTCATGGGATCTTCGTTGCCATGTGCAGGATCTTTGTTGTGGCATGTGGGATCTTTTAGTTGTGGCATGCAGGATCTAGTTCCCTGACCAGGAATCAAACCCTGGCCCCCTGCATTGGGAACACGGAGTCTTAATTGCTGGACCACCAGGGAAGTCCCTAATTTTTGTTCTTTTGTAACTTATTTTTTTAACCTTAGGACACTTCACCAGATACATGGATGGCAATTAAAATAAGCACAAAAAAAGATGTTCAATGTCACCAGTCATTTAGAAAATGCAAATTAAAACCACAGTGATATAACAGCACATACCTATTAGAATGTCATAAAGTTAAGAATATATATAAAATACTGAGTATTGAGGATGTGGAGCAACTGGAGCTTTCATGTATTGCCAACAGGAAGGCACAATAGTATAGTCACCTTAAATAGTTTGACAGTTCCTTGCAAAGTTAAACATACAGTCATCAGAGGACCCAGGTATTCCACTCTTAGGTTTTTGTTTTTGTTTTGTTTTTAAAGATACATAACATTTTTCATCACAAGGATATCTCATGTTTCCCTTTAAAAAAAAAAACAGCTTTACTGAGATAAAATTCTCATAACATGTAACTCACCTATTTAAAATGTACAATTCAGTGGTTTTTAGGATAGTCACACATATGTGCAACCATCACCAGTTACTATTAGAATATTTTCATCACCTCAAAAAGAAACCTCATGCCCTTTATCATGCTCCATACCCCCATCCCTACCATCCCTAAGCAACCACCAGTCTACTTTCTGTCTCTATAGGCTTGCCTATTCCAGTATTTCATACAAATGAAATCATAGACTGTGGTATTTTGTGACTGGCTTCTTCTATAGCGTAATGTTTACAAGATTCAATCATATGTCAGTACTTCACTCCTTTTTATGGTCAAATAATATTTAATTGTATGGGTATACCTCATTTTGCTTCTCCAGTCATCCACTGATAGACGTGTGGGTTGTTTCCAGTTTTGGTGATTATGCATAATGCTGCTCTAAACATCTGTGAACAAGTTGTTGTGTGGACATGTTTTCATTTCTCATGGTTATATATATGTAGAAGTAGAATTAGTAGGTAATAATGTGACTATAATTGTTTGAGGAATTGCTGTACTGCCTTCCAAGTGACTGCACCATTTTACATTCATACCAGCAGTGTATGAGGATTCTGATTTCTCCACATTCTCACCAACAATTCTTTTTTTTTTTTTTTGGCCACGCCGCATGGCTTGTGGGATCTTAGCTCCCCAGCCAGGGATCAAAGCCAGGTGCCCAGCAGTGGAAATGTAGAGTCCTAATCACTGGACTGCCAGGGAATTCCTTCACCAACAATTCTTATTGTCTGATTTTTTTCATTATAGTCATCTGAATGGGTGGGGTTTTTTTTTTCTTCCTTTTTTTTTTAACATCTTTATTGGAGTATAATTGCTTTACAATGTTGTGTTACTTTCTGCTGTATAACAAGGTGAATCAGCTGTACGTATACATATATCCCCATATCCCCTCCCTCTTGCGTCTCCCTCCCCCCCTCCCTATCCCACCCTTCTAGGTGGTCACAAAGCACCCAGCTGATCTCCCTGTTCTATGCGGCTGCTTCCCACTAGCTAACTATTTTACATTTGGTAGTGTATATATGTCAGTGCCACTCTCTCACTTAGTCCCAGCTTACCCTTCCCCCTGAGTGGGTGGTTTTGATTTGCATTTCTCTAGTGACAAAACATGTTGAGCATTTTTTAATGTGTTTATTGGCCATTTGAATATCTTATTTGGAGAAATGTCTATTCCAATCCTTTGCTAACTTTTAAATTGGGTTATTTGTCTTTATTATTGAGTTGTGGGAGTTTTTTATACATTCTACATGCAAATTCCTTATCAGATATATGGTTTACAAATATTTCCTCCCATTCTGTATATTTACTTTTTTGATAGTGTCTTTGAAGCATAGAAGTTTTCAGTTTTGATGAAGTCCATTCAATTTTCTTTTGTTGCTTGCGCTTCTCTGGTCTCATCTAAGAAACCATCGCCAAATCCAAGACCATGCAAATTTACTCCTATGTTTTCTACTAAGAGGTTTTTTTTTTAATGAATATGTTGAAGTCCTAACTCTTAATTAATTTATTTATTTTTGCTGTGTTGCGTCTTCGTTTCTGTGCAAGGGCTTTCTCTAGTTGTGGCAAGCGGGGGCCACTCTTCATCGCGGTGCGCGGGCCTCTCACTATCACGGCCTCCTTTGTTGCGGAGCACAGGCTCCAGACGCGCAGGCTCAGTAGTTGTGGCTCACGGGCTAGTTGCTCCGCGGCATGTGGGATCCTCCCAGACCAGGGCTCGAACCTGTGTCCCCTGCATTAGCAGGCAGATTCTCAACCATTGTGCCACCAGGGAAGCCCTCTACTAAGAGTTTTATAGTTTAAACTCTTATATTCAGAACTTTGATCCATTTTGAGTAAATACTTGTATATGGTGTGAGGTAAGAATCCAACTTCACTATTCTGTTTGAGGCTATCCAATGTCCCATCATTTATGAAAAGTTTGTTCTTTCCCCCATTGAATGGTCTTGCCACCCATGTTGAGAATCAGTTGATCATAGACACACGGGGTGTTTCTGGACTCAGTTCTAGTCCATTGATCTATATGTCTTTTCTTATGCCAATATCACACTGTCTTGATTAATGTTGTTTTACAGTAAGTTTTGAGATCAGGAAGTGTAACTCCTCCAACTTAATTGTTCTATTTCAAGATATTTTTTTGCTATTCTGGAGCCTTTTGAGTTTCCATATTAATTTTAGAATCAGCTTGTCAATTTCTGCAAAGAAGAAAGCTGCAATTCTGATAGGGATTACAATGAATCTGTAGATCAGTTTGGGGAAGGCCATCTTAAAATATCTTCCAGTTGATGAATACTAACAGATTACCACTTATTTAGGTCTTTAATTTCTTTCAGTAATGTTTTATAGTTTCTGGTATATAAATTTTACAGTTCTTTTATAAAAATTTTCTATGTAATTCTTTTTTTTTTTTTTCTTCTTTTTTTTTGCGGTATGCGGGCCTCTCACTGTTGTGGCCTCTCCCGTTGCGGAGCACAGGCTCCAGACGCGCAGGCTCAGTGGCCATGGCTCACGGGCCCAGCTGCTCCGTGGCATGTGGGATCTTCCCAGACCGGGGCACGAACCCGTGTCCCCTGCATCGGCAGGCGGACTCTCAACCACTGCACCACCAGGGAAGCCCTATGTAATTCTTTTTAATGCCATTATAAATGGAAGTGTTTTTAAAATTTCACTTTCAGATTGTTCACTACAAGTGCATAGAAATACAATTGATTTCTGTATATTACTCTTGTATTCTGCAACCTTGCTAAATTCATTCATTAGTGTTAATAACTTTTACTGGGATCCTTAGGATTTTCTATATATAAGGTCATGACATCTGTGAATATAGTTTTACTTCTTTTCCTACCTAGATGCCTTTTATTTCTTTTTCTTGCCTAATTGCTCTGGCCAGACCCTCCACCTAGTACAACATTGAATAGAAGTGGCAAGAGTGGACATCCTTGTTTTGTCACTGATCTTAGGGGGGAAGCATCCAGTCTCTCATCATTAAGTATTATACTAATTCTGTTTTTTTTATAGATGCCCTTCATCAGATTGAAGAAGTTCCCTTCTAATGCTAATTAATTTATTTTGTATATTGAACCATCCTTGGTTCAAGATAAATCCCACCTGGTAATGGTATAAAATTTGTTTATGTGTCACTGTATTTTTGAGGATTTTTGTGTCCATAGTCATAAGATAGTTTCGCAGTTTATTTGTGAGGTCTTTTCTGGTTTTGGTGTCAGGGTGTTGCAAAATGAATGAGTAAGTTGGGAAGTATCCCCTCCTCTTCTGTTTCTTTGAAGAATTTGTAAAGAATTAGTAATGATTTTTTTAACGTTTGGTAAAATTCAGCAGTAAAGCCCTATGGGCTAGTGCTGTTTTTGTAGGTGGTTGTTTTATTACTAATTCTATCTTTCTGTTTCTTATAGGTCTATTTGTACTGTCTATTTCTACTTCAATCAGTTAGAATAGTTCATCTTTCTAGAAATTTGTTCATCTAAGTTATCCAATTAATTGGCATATAATTGTTCATAATATTCCTTTATAATCCTTTTTATTTCTGTAAAGTTAGTAGTGTCCCCTCTTTCATTTCTGATTCTTACAATCTGAGTTTTCTCTCTTGTGTTCTTGGTCAATATAGCTAAATGTTCAACGATTTCGTTGATCTTTACAGAAAACCAGCTTTTGGTTTCCTTTATTTTCTCTATTGTTTCCCTATTCCTTATTTCATAAATTTATGCTCTAATCTTTATTACTTTCTTTCTTCTGCTTGCTTTAGGTTTAGTTTACTCCTCTTTTTCCAGTGTCTTAAGATGGAACGTTATGTGATTAAAGCTATAAAATTTCCCTCTAAGCACTGCCTTAGGAGGATCCTACGAGTTTTGGTATGTCGTGTTCTGGTTTTAATTCATCTCAAATTATTTTCTAATTTCTCTTTTGATTTCTTCTTTGACTCATTGGTCTTTTAGAGTGTGCTGTTTAATTTCCACATACCTGTGAATTTCCCAATTTTATTTTGTTATGGATGTAACTTTATTCCATTGTAGTCAAAACACACTTTGTATTGTTTCTATCCTTTAGATTTACTGAGGTTTGTTTTATGGCTTATGCCAGAAGTGTTCCATATACACTTGAGAAGAACATATAGTCTATTGTTAAGTGCAGACATGTTGCTCTTTTACAGCCACACCACTTCCCTTTCACTCCATGATCTCCTTAACTCATAGCAACCACTAATCTGTTCTCTACATCTGCAATTTTTCATTTCAGGAATTAAAATAAAAGGAATCATTCTGTATGTAATCTATTGGTATTGGCCTTTTTCACTCAGGATTATTGAAGATGAATTCAAATTGTTTTATGTATCAGTACTTCGTTCCTTTCTATTACTGAATACTATTTCATGGTTTTGCTACATAGTTTATTTAACCATTCACCTGTTGAAGGACATCAATCAGGCTGATTCCAGTTTTTGGCTATTACAATTAAAGCTGCTATTAAAGTTTTTATATAAATATAAATCTTTGTTTTTCTGAGATAAATGCCCAAGAGGACAATTGCATGATACAGTAGATGCAGGTGTAATTTTTTCCTTTCTTTTTTTTTGGCCATGCTCTGCTGCACGGTTTGCAGGATCTTAGTTCCCCGACCTGGGATTGAACCCAGGCCACGGCAGTGAAAGTGCTGAGTCCTAACCACTAGACCACCAGGGAACTCCCTGTAATTTTTCAGTAATCTGACAAAGGCAATTCAGTGAAGAAAGAACAGTCTTTTCAGCAAATGCTGCTGGAAGCACTGGACATCCACATGCAAAAAAAGAAAAAAGGATCTAGACTTTTTTAATGCTGCTCTAAGAGAGCTTTAAGAGAATGAAAAGACAAGACTCAGTCTCAGAGAAAATATCTGCAAATTATTTATCTGATAAAGGACTTCAATGCAATATATACAAACTCTTTAAAGATCTCTAAAATTTCAGCAATAGGAAGACAAGCAACACAATTAAAAAATGGACAAAGATCTGTACAGATACCTCACCAAAGAAGATATACAGATGGCTGTAAGTATGTAAAAAGATGTTCAACATCATATTTCAATAGGGAATCTAAAATTCAAAAAACAATGAAATACTACTATATACCTATTAAATTGGCTAAAATCCAAAAATCTGACACCACCAAATGCTCGTGAGGATGTGGAACAATAGGAACTCTCATTCAGTTGCTGGTGGGAATGCAAAATGGTACAGCCATTTTGGAAGATAGTTCTGGTAGTTTCTAACAAAATTAAACATAGCCTTACATATGATTGAACAATTGCACTCCTAGGTATTTACCCAAATGAGTTTAAAACTTATATTCATTCAAAAACCTACACATGAATGTTTTAGTAGCTTTATTTATAGTTGCCAAAGACTGAAACAACCAAGATGTCCTTCAGTAGATGAATGAGCAAACTGTTGTACATCTGTGTGTTGGAATATTGTTCATCAAGAAAAATAAATGAGGGCTTCCCTGGTGGCGCAGTGGTTGAGAGTCTGCCTGCCGATGCAGGGGACACGGGTTCGTGTCCCGGTCCGGGAGGATCCCACATGCCGCGGAGCGGCTAGGCCCGTGAGCCATGGCCGCTGAGCCTGCGCGTCCAGAGCCTGTGCTCCGTAATGGGAGAGGCCACAGCAGTGAGAGGCACGCGTACCGCAAAAAAAAAAAAAAAAAGAAAAATGAAAATGAGCTACACAGCCATGAAAAGATGTGGAGATCTTAAATGGATATTGCTGAGCCAATTTGAAAAGGCTACATACTGTATGATTCCAATTAAATGACATTCCGTAAAAGGCAAAACTATAAAGAGTAAAAATGTCACTGGTTGCCAGAGATTCTGTGTCTGGGGGAGGGGTTTGGACAGAGGGGAATGGATGAATAAGTGAAGCACAGGGGATTTTTACAGTGGTGAAACTGTTCTGTACAACTATAGTGGTGGGTACATGACATTATGCATTTGTCAAAATTCACTGAATGTACAACACGAAGAGTGAACCCTAATGTAAACTATAGACTTTAGCCTTTAATGATGATGTATTAATATTGGTTCATAAATTGTAACAAAAGTACCATACTAAGGCAAGATGTTAAAAAACAAGGGCGGGCTTCCCTGGTGGCGCAGTGGTTGAGAGTCTGCCTGCCAGTGCAGGGGACGTGGGTTCGTGCCCCGGTCCACGAAGATCCCACATTCTGCGGAGTGGCTGGGCCCGTGAGCCATGGCCGCTGAGCCTGCACGTCCGGAGCCTGTGCTCCACAGTGAGAGAGGCCACAGCAGTGAGAGAGGCCCGTGTACCACAAAAAAATAAAAAAAAAAAAACAAGGGCATTGGGATACATGGGAACTCTCTGTAGAGGGAGAGTTCTAAAGGTTCTGAGGTAACTACTCAATTTTTTTTTTGTAAACCTAAAACTGCTATACAATAATTGTCTATTAATATTTGAAAACCTATTGGACATATTTGTGTGGGTCTTTTTCTGGGTTCTGTACTCTGTTACTTTGATCTATGTGTCCGTCTCTTTGTCAATATCACATTGTCTTAATTACTATAGCTACATGGAAAGGCTTAACATTGGGTAATTTTCCAAATTTGTTTTTCCTTTTCAAAACTATTTTAGCTATTCTAGGGCCTGTGCTTTCCATGTAAATTGTAGTATAAGCTTGTGTGCATCTTTTATTTATTTATTTATTTTTTTGCTGTACGTGGGCCTCTCACTGTTGTGGCCTCTCCCGTTGCGGAGCACAGGCTCCGGACGCACAGGCTCAGCGGCCATGGCTCACGGGCCTAGCCGCTCCACGGCATGTGGGATCTTCCTGGACCGGGGCACGAACCTGTGTCCCCTGCATCAGCAGGCGGACTCTCAACCACTGCGCCACCAGGGAAGCCCCTGTGTGCATCTTTTTAAAAGTACCTGGATTTTCATAGTAATTGTGTTAAAACTGTATGCCATTTTGGGGGAAATTGATATCCTTACTATGTTTAGTCTTCCAACCTATGAACATGATATGTTTCTCCATATATTTAGACCTTTGATTTCTTTCATCAGCACTGTGTAGTTTTCATCATACAAGTCCTGTACCTGTATTGTCAGATTTACACCAAAGAATTTTTTTGGAGCAATTACAAATATGTTGTATTTTAATTTCAGTGTCCACATGTTCATTGCTGGTATATAGAAATATAATTGATTTTTATATATTGATCTTATATCCTGCAACCTTACTAAATTCACTATCAGTTCCAGGATTTTTCTGTAGATTCCTTGGGATTATCCACACAGACAATCATGTCATCTGAAAATAGGGACAATTTTATTTCTTCCTTTCTGATTGGTATTCCTTTTATTTCCTCTACATTATTACACTGGCTGGAATTTCCAGTATTTTGTTGAGTGTGTTGTATTTTGCTTTTTGGTTTTTTTTACTTCAGTCACTTTATTCGAAAATCCAGTTAGTGATTTAATATCATGGTTCTTTTCATGCACAGGTTACTGAGGCCTAGAATTCACACGAGGCCTGCTAGGCAATCATAGCAGCCATTGTTTTGAAAGCAGCATATCTGACGGTCCTGGGCCCTTTAGAGTCTCTACAATGTCTCTGAATAAAAAGCCATCTGACATACTTACCTGGCAGAGGAGATACCATGATCACGAAGGTGGTTTTCCCAGGGCGAGGCTTATCCATTGCACTTCGGATTTGCTGACCCCTGCGATTTCCCCAAATGTGGGAAACTCGACTGCAAAATTTGTGATAGTGGGGGACTGCGTTCGCGCTTTCCCCTGATATAAAAAAAAAAAAAAAGCCATCTGACAACAGGAGGATAGATTTCTTGTTCCTCATTTTAGGGGCAAAGCATTCAGTCTTTCACCGTTAAGTACAATGTTAGCTGTAGGTTTCTGGAGATGTTCTTTATCGAATTGCGGAAATTGCCCTCTATTCCTAGCTTTGTGAGACTTTTTATCATGAATAGGTGTTGGACTTTGTCGTATGTTTTTCTGCATAAATTCAACTGATAAGATGATGTGATTTTTCTTACTTAGCCAGTTAGTATGGTGGCTTACATTGGTTAATATTTGAACACTGAACCAGCCTTACATGCCTGGAATAAACCCCACTTGGTCATGGTATATAGTTCTTTTTATGTATTACTTAATTCCATTTGATAATACCTTGTTAAGAATTTTTACATGTATATTCATGCCTGTAGTATCCTGTTTCGTAGTACTTGTCTAGTTTTCATAACAGGGTAATACTAACTTCATAAAATAAATTTGGAAGTGTTCCCTCCTCTTCTGTTTTCTGGAAGAGATTGTATAGAATTGGTGTTGATTCTTTAAAAAAATTAGTAAACTTCTTCATGAAAGCATCTGGCAATAGATATCTCTTTTTCAAGAATTCTTTAACTACAAGTCCAACATCTTTAATCATTTTATGACTACTCAGATTATTTCATATTAGTTTGGTGTTACAGTTTGTATTTTTTTGAGGAATTGGCCCGTTTCATCTAAGTTGTCAAATTTACTTTTGTGGAGTTGTACCTACTATTCTCTTATTCTTTTCAGGTCTCCAGGGTTTGTCATGATAACTTGTATTTTATCCCCTATTTTGTTTCTAATATTGGTACTTTGTGGTTTGCCTCTTTTTTTCTTTGTGCATCTTGCAAGAGGTTTGCCAATTTTATTGATCTTTCAGAACTTTTGTTTAATTGGTTTTCTCTATTTTCCACTTTCCATTTCATTGATCTATGCCCTTGTTTCCTTACTTCTGCTTTTTTAGTGTTACTTTGCTTTCCCTGAGATGGGAGCTTAGATTATTGACCTAAGAATTTCTTCTTTTTTTCCAGCTTTATTGAGATATAATTGACATAAAACACAGTGTAATTTTAAGTTATATAGTGTGATGATTTGATACACGTATATATTGTAAAATGATTACCACAGCAGGGTTAGTTAACACCTCTATCACCTTACATAATTACCATTTCTTTTTTGTGGTAAGAACATTTATGATCTACTCTCTTAGTAACTTTCAAGTATATAGCTGGCTTTAGGTAGTATGGACATTTTAACAATATCTATATTCCGATTAATAAACACAAATACCTTTCGATTTATTTGTGCCCTCAGTTTCTTTAATCGAAGCCTTATAGTTTTCAATGTACAGATCCTTCACCACCTTGACTAGATTTATTCCTAAGTACTTTATTGTTTTTGATGCTATTATGAATGGGATGGTTTTATTTTGTTTTTCAGATATTTCATTGTTAGTGTATAGAAAGGCAACTGATTTCTGTATGTTGATTTTGTATCCTGCAACTTTACTAAATTTGTTGATTAGTTCTAACAGTTTTTGGTGGAGTCTTTAGGACTCTATACATAAGATCATATCATCTGCAAACAAAGACAATTTTACTTATTCCTTTCCAATTTGGAGGCCTTTTCTTTCTTTTTCTTGCCCGATTACTCTGGCTAGGACTTCCAGTACTATGTTGAATAGGAGTGGTGAAAGTAGGCACCCTTGTCTTGTTTCTGATCTTAGAGAAAAAGCTTTCAACCTTTTACCATTGAATTTGATGTTGACTATGGGCTTATCATTTGTGGGCTTTATTATGTTTAGGTATAATCCTTCTGAAAGATCAACGAAATTGGCAACCCTCTTGACCCACTGGTTGTTCAGGAGTGTGTTGTTTAATTTCCACATATTTGTAAATTTTCTAACTTTCCTCCTACTACTGACTTCTAGTTTTATGCCATTGTGATCAGAAAAGATACTTGGTATGATTTCAATCTTCTTAAATGTGCTGAGACTTGTTTTTTGACTTGTCGTATGATCTATCTTGGCGAACATTCTGTGTGCACTTAAGAATGTGTATACTGCTCCTATTTGATGGAATGTTCTGTATATGTCTGCTAAGTCCATTTAAAACTATATTTCAGGTCTAACATTTCCTTATTGCTTTTCTATCTGAATGCTCTAGCCATTGTTGAAAGTAGGGTATTTAAATCCCCTACTATTATTTTATTGTTGTCTATTTCTCTCTGCAGATCTGTTAGTATTTGCTTAATCCTTCTAGCCACTCTATGCCTTTTGATTGGAGAATCTAATCCATTTGCATTTAGAGTAGTTATTGATATGTAAGGACTTACTAGGTAATAGGAATTTTTAGGTAATTATAGGTAATGCTATCTTATTCATTGCTTTCTGCCTTTTTTGTAGTTCCCTTGTTCCTTTCTCTCTCTCTTGCCTTTCTTTGTAAATTGATAATTTTCCTTAGTGATATGCATTGATTCTCCTCTCTTTATCTTGTGTGAATCTACAATAGGTTTTTCTGTTGTGGTTACCATGAGGCTTACGTAAAACATTTAACAGATATAACAGTCTATTTTGATGCTGATAACAACTGAACTTTGATCACATCCAAAAACTCTACCCTTTTACTGCCCTCCTTTAATATTTTTGATGTCACAATTTACTTCTTTTTAGACAGTGTACTCATTAACTAATTATTTTAACTATAGTAATTTTAATACTCTTGTCCTTTAACCTTTATACTAGAGTTAACTGGTTAACACACAACTGTATTACAGTATTAGAGTATTCTGAATTTGACTGTATACTTTACCAGTGTGCTGTACAGTTTCAAATGTTTTCATGTTGCTAATCAGTATCCTTTAATTTCAGCTTGAAGAACTCCTTTCATCATTTCTTGTAAGGCAGGTCTAGTGGTGATGAACTCCCTCAGCTTTTGTTTGTCTAGGAACATCTTTATCTTTCTTTTTTTTTTAATTTATTTATTTTATTTATTTATTTTTGGCTGCGTTGGGTCTTCATCGCTGCGCGTGGGCTTTCTCTAGTTGCGGTGAACAGGGGCTACTCTTCGTTGTGGCAGGCAGGCTTCTCATTGTGGTGGCTTCTCTTGTTGCAGAGCATGGGCTCTAGGCATGCGGGCTTCAGTAGTTGTGGCATGTGGGCTCAGTAGTTGTGGCTCGTGGGCTCTAGAGCACAGGCTCAGTAGTTGTGGCACACGGGCTTAGTTGCTCCGTGGCATGTGGGATCTTCCCAGACCAGGGCTTGAACCTGTGTCCCCTCCATTGGCAGGTGGATCCTTAGCCACTGCACCACCAGGGAAGTCCCAACATCTTCATCTTTCCATCATATCTAAAGGACAACTTTGCCAGATATAGAATTCTTGGTTGGCCTTTTTTTCCCCTTTCAGCACTTGAATATATCAGGGAATATATTATCCCACTTTCTTTTGGCCTGTTAGGTTTCTGCTGAGAAATCCACTGATAGCCTTATGGGGGTTCCCTTGTAAGTTACAAGCTTCTTTTTGCTTGCTGCTTTTAAGATTCTCTTTATCTTTGATTTTTGATAGTTTAATTATAATGTGTTTTGGAGAATATATCACTGAATTTGTTTGGTGACCTATGACCTTCATTAACTAGCATATCTAAATCTCTCCCCAGATTTGGGTCAGTCTCAGCCATTATTTCTTTAAGTAAACTTTCTACCCCCTTATGCTTTTCTTCTCCTTCTGGGACTCCAATAATTCACATATTGTTTCTCTTGATGCTATCCCATATATCAGGTAGGCTTCCTTCACTCTTTTCATTCTTTTTTCTTTGTTCTCCTCTGACTGGATACTTTCAAAGTTCCTGTCTTCTAATCCACAGATTGTTTCTTCTGCTTGATCCATGCTGCTGTTGGTGCTCTCTGTTTCATTTTTCATTTCAATAACTGAATTCTTCAGCTCCAGAGTTTCTGTTTGGTCACTTTTATGACTTCTTTCTCTTTGCTACCTTGTCATTTTGTTTGTGTATTGTTTTCCTGGTTTCATTGAATTGTCTTTGTGTTTTCTCATAGCTCACTGAACTTCCTTAAAACAGCTATTTTGAATTCTTTATTGGGTAAACCTCAGATCTCCATATTTTGGGATTGGTTACTGGTAGATTATTATGATCCATTGGGGTGTCATGTTTCCTTGATTCTTCATGTTTCTTGAAGTTTTTGCACTGATGTCTTTGCATTTGAAGTAGCAGTCACCTCTTCCAATCTTTACTAGCTCCCTTCAGGAGAAAAATACCTTTTATCAGCCCTGCTAGTGATTCTGAGGCTTTCTCAGACCTTCTATGGATACATCTGCTCCACACTCTTTGCTCCCTCTTGTGGCAGAATTCTTAAGCTTGTACACCTTCTCTCAATCCAGCGACACACCAGGCTGGGTGCTGATAGCCTCCCTTTTTCTTTCCCAAGTGTGGCAGTAAAACTCACGTTTATGTCTCTCTCTGGCCTGCAGATTTGGGCTGGCTTTCTGTGCATGCCCAGTAGTTGTCTGCCAAAGCTCTCTCTTGCCATTGTCATTGGGAGCACACACAGGGAGCCAGCCACAGGATGGGGGTGTAGATGAGGCATGCAGAGTGCTGGGGGTGCCATGAACCAGTTGGGAGAATTTGTGGGTGAGGCATACCTAGCAGCTCATAGGCAGCTTCTTGATGGAGTCTGTGATATGGTTAATAAAGTTCACATACTTTCAGTGCCCTCAAAGAGTCCTATCTGCTGCTCCCCCAGCCTCTTCCCAGCTCCCCAGTCACACAGGCCATGATTCAGTACTCTGGAGGCGGTGGGGGAGAAACAGGCCTCTTTGGCAGCATCTGCACAGTTGGGGAAGCCAGGCACTCCCTCTACACTCTCCCTTTTCCCTGCAGGAGAAATCATGGGCAGGGAAGATCTCTCTTGGCCCTAAGCTGTGCCACCTTGGGGAAGCAGTGATGTGGGTAAGTTGAGCTGTCCTCTTACCCTCTCCAATGCATCCAAACTCTTTTTTTTTTTTTTTTCTCCAGTGCTGTGCTAGAGCTACTCTGCTGGAAATCCAGACTTCCACGAAGACTCTCTCATCTGTGAGTGATTGTGTAAGACAGTGTTCTCCAGGGGCTCCTGGATGAGAGGGGCTAGAGCCAGTTCTCAGGCCACTGAAGGGTCCACAGCCAGAACCAAGGTCTTTTGCCTATTACCTGGTGCACTGCTGTGCAAGACTCCTCCTGCGTCCATTGGTATATGATGCAGGGTTCTACAGTTCCCACAAAGTATCATTTGGGCATGGATGGATGGGTGCCAAATTGTTATTGTTGGGGGGGCACACAAATGAGTGTTGTCATATTTAGCCATGTTGCTGACATCACTCCCTCTTTTCTAATGTAAGTATTTACTGCTATAAGTTTTCCTCTCAACACTGCTTTGGCTGCAAACCACAAATTTTTTTAATGTTTTCATTTTTGTTCAGTTCAATATATTTTTTAAATTTCCCTTGAGCCTTTGTCTTTCCCCCATTGATTATTTAGAAATATGTTATTTCCCAAGTGTTTGGCGATGTCCGTTATCTTTCCATTATTGATTTCTAGTTTGCTCAACAAATTTTAAATTTATATATATATAAAGGTACATATGAACATGTTATAGTGGTTTTTAAAATATGTCCACAAATTCCTTTTTACTTGTGATGGTTAATTTTATGCATCAGTTTGACTGGGTCACAAGGCACCCAGGTATCTGATTAAACATTATTTTGGGTGTGTCTACAGGGTGTTTCTAAATGGGGTTACCATTTGAATTGGTGGGCCAAAGCAAATTGCCCTCCACAGTGTGGGAGGGCCTCATCCTATCAACTAAAAGCCTGAATAAAACAAAAAACTGAACAAGAAAGAATTTACTCTCTCTGCCTGACAGTCTTAAGCTGGGACATCAGTCTCCTCGTGCCTTAGGACCCAACTGGAACTTACCCCATCAGATCTTCAGACTAAAGCTCTTGGGACTTCCCAGACTCCATGACCACGTGAAACAATTCCATATTGGGCCATGGGAACCCTTGGAAGGTGATTAGATTTAGATGAGGTCATGAGGGTGAGGTCCTCATGATGAGCTTGGTGCCCTTGTAAGCAGAGACCAGATAGCACTCCCTCTCTCGCTCTGTCTGCCATGTGAGGACATAGCAGGACAGCCATCTGTGAGCAGTAGAAGAGGGTTTTCACCAAGAACCCAGTCAGCTGGAACCTTGATCCTGGACTTCCAGCCTCCAGAACTGTAAGAAATAAATATCTGTTGTTTCAGCCACCCACCCAGTCTGTGGTATTTTGCTATGGCAGCCCGAGCTGACTGATATAGCTCCTCCTTTCAAGAACTGGACCTCAACTTCCCAGCCCTTCTTTTTCTTTCCTTTTTTTTTTTAATGTATATATTTTTTAAATATTTATTTATTTTATTTTTTTGGCTGCGCTAGGTCTTCGTTGCGGCACACGGGCTTCTCTCTAGTTGTGGCAAGTGGGTTTTCTCTCTGTAGTTGTGGTGCTCCAGGGCATGTGGGCTCTGTAGTTTGTGGCACAAGGGCACTCTCATTGAGGCACGTGGGCTCAGTAGTTGTGGCACGCAGGCTTAGATGCCCCGCAGTATGAGGGATCTTAGTTCCCTGACCATGGATTGAACCCACGTCCCCTGCATTGGAAGGCAGATTCTTTACCACTGGACCACCAGGGAAGTCCCTCCCAGCCCTTCTTAGTAACTCACTTTCTGTGAATATAATAAGGCAGAAGTAACCCGTCCCTCTGACACCCGGTTATGAAAGACACTGGGCCTTTCTCCTTCCTCTTCATCTCCATCTCCTTTCATCACTCGCTCTGGGGAAAGATGGCTGCCATGTGGCAGGGACACTGGGCACTACATGGAGGGGCCCATGCAGAGAAGCAGGCTTTCAGCCAACAGCCATGGAGGAACAGGCTGCAGACCCCACACAAGTGAACCTGGAAGCGAATTCGAGGGTCCTGTTGAGCCTCCAGATGACTCAGGTCCTGCTGGCAGTTTAACTGCAACCTCATGACAGATCCCAGGCTCCTGACTCTCAGAACTGTCCGTTAATCCATACTTGTTATTTTCAGGTGCTTAGTTTTGGGGAAATCTGTTACAAAACCACAAATAATACAACTGAATAACTCAGTGACAATTCACGAACCAAACTTACTAATATAATCAACACTCAGATCAAGAAACAGAACAGTAGGGCTTTTCTGGTGGCGCAGTGGTTGGGAGTCTGCCTGCCGATGCAGGGGACGTGAGTTCGTCCCCCGGTCCGGGAGGATCCCACGTGCCGCGGAGCGGCTGGGCCCATGAGCCATGGCCGCTGAGCCTGCGCGTCCGGAGCCTGTGCTCCACAACGGGAGAGGCCACGGCAGTGAGAGACCCTCGTACCGCAGAAAAAAAAAAAAAAGAAACAGAACAGTAACAACATCCCTAAAGCCCCCTCTTCTCATTCCCAGTCACAAAACCCACTAAGCACATGTGCCACCCTATCCTTTTACACATAAATTAGTTTTGCCTATTTTGTGTGGCGTCCTACAATATGTACTCTTTTAGGTCTGATTTCTTTTATTCAACATTCTGTGTGATTCCTCCATAATATGGTGTAGAGTTTTAGATCATTTACTTGCATTGTTTACAGCATTCTGTTGTGTGATCAAACTACAATTTATTCATCTGCTCCAGGAGGACATTCCCTTCCATCATTCTCCTTTGCCGCTTCTGAAGACACATGAAGGAACATGCCCTTGCAGTGTTTGGTCAGCTCTCTCTGTACCCTCAGCCAGCAGAGAGCTCAGGGCCCAGTCATCTGTTTCATCTCAAACAGAATCATTGCCTTTTAGTCTAGTCTGGGTGATGCTTTTGCCAACACCACTCTCTCAAAAACTTTCTGGGTGTCTTAGACTGTTTGGGAGGCTATAACAAAATGCCCACAGACTGGGTGGCTTATAAACCACAGAGATTTATTTCTCACGTTTCTGGAGGCTGGAAGCCAGGGTGCCAGCATTGTTGGGTTCTGGTGAAGGCTCTCTCTCGGGCTGTAGACTGCCAAACTCTGGCTGTGTCCTCACAGGGTAGAAGGGATAAGGGAGCCTTCTGAGGCCTCTTTTATTAGGGCACTAACACCTTTCACCCAGGCTCCACCCTTATGACCTCATGACCTCCCAAAAGCCCCACCTCCCACACCATCGTGTTGATGAACTTTGGGGGGACACAGGCATTCAGACCACAGCGGTGGGTTTCCCTTCTGGATTCCTGTGCCACAGTCATGAATCAACTTCACGTGCCGAAAACCACAACCCAAATTCTTTTCACAGCATGCCTCTGAGTTTACTTTGAGCAGGGCAGGCTTCTACAGAACCACACTGAGGTATGGCAGTGCTCTTATCCCACCGAAAGGCTCTACCAGAGGCCACCCCAACAAAGTGTGTATAGCTATGCCTTGAGTCGCCGTTTACCCCGATCCTTGTCCTGCTGGCTGAGTTTTGGATATGGATATCTTCCCGAGAGGCTCACATTTGATTGATTTGGAAATAGTTTCATTTTCCAATGCTGCAACTTTTGCACTCTCTCCAGGGCTTCTAAATTCAGCTTGCAGATGGATCTGTTCCTTTCTAAGGGCATGCCTTACAGAGTGAAGCTAGAGGCAAGAGTTCATGGTTTCAGTACTTGCCTCATTCTCCTCACCCAGTGATGCCTTATGTTCATTAGATATATTTTCTTTCTTATAAGTTACTGTAGGTTTACTGTAGTTTACTAGGGCTGCCACTAGGGATACCACAGACTGGGTGGTTTAAGAATGAGTTTATTTTCTCACAGCTCTGGAGGCTAGAACTCCAAGATCAAAGTCTCAGCAGGGTTCTCTCTCCTGAGGCCTCTCTCCTTGGCTTGGAGATGACCATCTCCCCGCTGTGTCCTCACATGGTGCTTCCTCTGTGTCTGTGTCCTAATCTCCTCCTCTTATATGGAGCAGGACCCCACCCTAATGACCTAATTTAACTTAATCACCTCTTTAAAGACCCTGTCTTCATAATACAGTCACATTCTGAGATACTAGAAGTTAGGACTTCAACACATGAAATTGGGGTGGACACAATTCAACCCATAACATTTACCACAGGTAATTTTGTCAATCATACATTTTCTCAGGGTTGTATAACAGTTTTTCTTTCTTTCTTTCTTTTCCTTCCTTCCTTCCTTCCTTCCTTTCTTTTCTTTCTCTCTCTCTCTCTCTCTCTCTCTCTCTCTCTCTCTCTCTCTCTCTCTTTCTCTCTTTCTTTCTCTCTTTCTCTCTTTCTTTCATATAACAGTTTCTTACTACCCACCACCCGGTCCCAAAGCAATGCCCCATATTTGTTTTTTGTTATGGAAGTACATTGTTTCTGGGTACTAACTTCCTTACCACAATAATGCTACGTATAAAACAGCCTCAACATCTGTGGCTTATAACCACATTTACTTTTTTTCCCTCACTCACTTGTGGGTTGGTTGGGGTTTGGATGAACTTGGCTAATCTTGTGCCAAGGCTTCAGATTGGGCCCAGGTCTTCTCCACGTGCTCCAATCTGAACTTCAGGCTGGAAATGCAGTGGGTACTGGGGACCTGTACTCACGGACACAGCGCAAGTGCTGAAGTGCAAGCCAGACAGCGCAGGGCATTTGAAACCTTTGCTGGTATCATGATGCTAACACTCAGTCCACCAAAGCGAGTCCCAGGGCCATGCCGGGACCCAAGGGGTGAAGGGGTCCCCTTAGCTCATCACAAAGCCACAGCAAGAGGGTGGATGAACAAACCGCCGCAGGGGATTAAGACGTAGGATCGATAATTCAATGTACTACAAATCTAGCCTTTGTGCACCCTTTTCTCAGACGATGCTTGGGTTTTGATATTAGAATACCTTAAATCAATTTATTCCACCCCGACTTACACACTATAGTTTTCATATATTTTAATTCTGATTTTTTTTTTTTTTTTTTTTTGCGGTACGCAGGCCTCTCACTGTCGTGGCCTCTCCCATTGCGGAGCAGAGGCTCCGGACGCGCAGGCTCAGCAGCCATGACTCACGGGCCCAGCCACTCCGCGGCATGTGGGATCTTCCCGGACCGGGGCATGAACCCATGTCCCCTGCATCGGCAGGCGGACTCTTAACCACTGCACCACCAGGGAAGCCCTGATATGTTTTTAATCCTTGAAGGCATTGTTATTTTTGTGTTATACAGTCGACTTTCATTTAGATTTACCAACACACCCTTCTTGTTGAATTTTATTCTTCCTACATCTCTGATCTTCCAATTAGAAATCATTTTATTTTTGTCTAAAGAAAATCCATTAGTATTTCCTTTGGTTAAAGTCTACCAGTAATGGATTTTCTCAGATCTCATTTGTCTGCAAATGTCATAAGTTCCCTTTCATTCCTAAAGGAATTTTTTGCTGGATATAAAATCTAGGTTAGCAGTTATTTTACTTTCCCACTTTGAAGATATGATTCTTCTGTGTTCTGGCTTCTATAGTTTGAGAAGTCAGTTCTCAGTTTAATTATTGCTTCTTAGAAAGTGATTTTTTTTCAGTATGGCTGCTTTTAAGATTTTTTTTTAAGTTCTCAGCAGTTTTACAATGATATGCCTAAGTGTGGTTTGTTTTTTATGAATTATGAATGAAATCTGTAAGGCTTCTGGAACCTGAAGCTTGACGTATTCCATCAATTTTAAGAAGACTTCAAGCCTTTATCTCTTCAGACACTGCTTCTGCCTATTCTCTCCACTTCTAGGACCCCAATTCCATGAAGGTCAGGCTGTCTTACTGTATTATGTATCTTCTACCCTCTTCTCTCTGTGCTTCAGTTTGGGTATATTCTTCTGACCTAACTCCACCTTCATTACTTTTCTCTTTTCAGCTGTGTGTAACCTACCAACAACACTATCCATTGAATTTTCAGTTTCAGTTACATTTTTCAGTTCTAGAACGTCCAGTTGGTTCTTCTTTCATAGTTTGCAGGTCAGTGATAAGGTTCTCAATCTTGTCTTTCATCCTCTTACCATATAAAGCATAGCCCTTTAAGTCTTTGTAAAAAGTCTGTTATCTGGACCCGCTGCAGGTCTGTTTGTTACTTCTCTTCGTTTACAGTCATTTATCTTCTCTCCTTGGACATCTGCTTATTCCTGACTGAATGCTGATCACTGCACATGAACAACTGTAGAAATAATTTGAACTCTATCATGAGGTACTCTCTCTCCCGAGAGAACCTATATTTGCCGCTGGCAAGGACTGACATTATTTGAACGGAGTCCCAAACAACCTGGGGTCCAAAATACCACATGAGGGTACCTCCGTGGTGGTTCCCAGACTCCAAACCTTGTCCTCCCAGGGCTGCGAGGGTGTTAAAGGTGCTGCTGCCCTCTTGGCCCTGCTCTGGAACTGGCTAACGCCCCTCAGGAGAAGCATCCCTGATACCCGGATAACCTTGCTCACTTCCTCTGTTTCCTGGATGTTGGCCCAGTTGTCAGTCACCGCCTTGTTGGTTCTCTGCTGCTTTCCGGAAACGGAAGTTCTCCAGGGACGGTTTAATTTCACGTATCGGAAAGCCCGCGAGAACTTGGATTTGGATATGACACGTTTTCTGTGCCCGTTATCGTCTTCTGTTTTTCAGCTCTCCCTTCCTTCCCCCTTCCATAAACGGCCATGTGGTGCTGGGGCTGAGGCTCTGAAACCCGCTGGCAGATGTACAGTCGGCCTCCGCCTAGGGGCGCTGGAGGGCGCCTGCGGGCTCTGATCCCAGAGGCATCGCCCCAGCCCCACCTCTTCACCAGGCAGAGCAGTCTTCCCGCCCAAGAGGCTGAAGCCAGGCTGCAGTTTCTCCAAGACTTGCAGAACCAGCCTCAACGCACCTCCTCCTCCGAGGTCTGTATCCCAGCCTCTGGGGACCCCTCCTCTAGGATTGGAAACTCTGGCCCCAGCCGTCCACCTCCTCCCCCTGCAATGTTTCCAGGTTCTTCCCTTTCACCCCGAGCTCTGGGGGCATGGCCCTTCCTACACCTGCCCCTCCACCACCACCTGGGTTCTGGTCCTACCCTTCCAGCTCTCCCTTACCTCTTGTTTACATTCTGTTCCCTCTGTTCAAGCAGCTGGTGTGGTTTCTGTCACCGGGCTGGATTCTGACGGACAGAATTCCCAACCTTCCCTCCTCTAGTCTCATTTTATTCACTGACAACAACATGATTAGATATTTTGGACCCACTTAGAATGTTACGCCAAGGCTTTACTATACTGTTACATTTTGCATTTCTAGAATGTCTATTTGGTTCTTTTTCAAATCTGCTTGGTCATTCTTTACAGTTTCTTTCCCACGTGTATTTTTAAGTTTGCCATTTAGCTCTTTAAATACATTAAATATAGTAATTTAAAGTCTGTGATGAGTTCATTTTCTCAACCTCTGTGACACTATCTGTCTCTTGGTTTTCCTTGTTCTTTCTTGTGGTGACTTGTTTCCTTGAGTGTTTTTTTTTAATTTTATTATTATTTTTTAACATGAGCTTATTTTCCTTAGAGTTTTATTTGTAGGATGGAGGTCTGCAAGAATAACTGTAGGATAGCTACAATTTGCCTTTTGCTTATGAGTGAAGTTAGGTTCTTATTTTTCATGTTTAAGAATCAGTCGTATTTCTTTTCTATGCATTATTTTTTCATATGTTTTTGCCCATTTTTCTATTTGGTTGTTGATCTTATTGAGTTGTGGGAGCTCATCATTTCTATTGTGAAGATGGGAAATCATCACAAAGGATTTAAAGATTTTTTTCAGGATTACTTGGCAAGTTACCAGCAGTGAGGTTATTAGAATCCTTTTCAAATCAGACGTTTAGTTCTTTTACACGTAGACACTGGGCGAGGTCCTGACTTATTAACAATCCTGTCATTTTGCTTAACTACAATTTTCCTAAAATTCCTTTCTTCTAGGTTGTACATTTTTAGTTTTGACCTCCAAAAGCCCTGGGGTGGGAGGAGGGGTGGGGTGGGGGGAAGGGTGGGGATTTAGGGAATGAAATACTACAAATACTAAAGACTTTATATAGTGTTCGGGGTGAAGGGTGCTTGGGATCATAGGCATTACTGCCAAAATAGAGATATTTGGGAAATGTAGTACTACCCACAGTCAGAGTCCATATTGTTAGCTGATGAGGCTGCAGACGTGGAACCTGCAGTCTGCAGAGGTCTCGGCTAACACTGGAAAGAGATTTAATTTGCAAGTGAATAGTCTGTTTTCTTCTTTAACATATTTTTGGCTGCTAGATTGTGAAGCTGTTGTGCAAATAATTGCACCATCACTGTGTTATTCACGGTGTCCTATTCATTTCTTAAAATTACCGGGGAGCAAGGCGGAGCGCAGAGGAGATCGGTTACCCCGAGCGTGGGAACGCAGACAGCTCAAGCCTCCCCTTCCCTGACGAACATCCTGTATGCAGCCGAGCCACCTGTGTGCAAAACACCTTCAAAAGGTGCCTCGGGAAACAATGACCGCTGGGCGAACCAGGTGTGCTTTCCGTGCCGGACCTGCCACTACAGATGTGCAGCCACCGGCCACCCAGGTGACCGTCGCGCCTTCGGTGGCCCACCTGCTGCTTTGCGACCTCTCAGCTCTCCGCACCGATGTTCTGACCGAACAGTGTCCTGAAATGTTTACATGCAAAGCCAGGAAAGATGTTTAGGAGCGCCTTGCATGTAAACACATCACACGTAATTCCGAGACTCCTTTCGCGGTGTTTTTGGCCCATCTGTGCCTGAATTTTAAAAATGTCCCTGAACTCAACTGTCCAGACCTTCCCCCTCTGCCCTTTCTCTGCACATGGAGGGCTCAAGGGAAGGGCGCCGGAACTGGGCTTCTCCCGCCTGGAACCCCGTCACTCGGGAAACTTGCTGAGTGCAGCCCGTGCCTAGTCTGTCCGCGCGCACCTGACCTGGGCACGGCCAGGAGTCGGCCCGAGACCCCTTCACCTTCCCGCGCACACCTGCCAGGGGTCAACCCGGGACCCCTTCACCTTCCCTGGGCACCGGCGGGGCAGCGCAGACTCGTTCCTGCTCGGGCGATTGAGAGGACCGGCAGCCACACCCGGGACTACTTTTCGCAGACCCCCCGCCCGCACCCAGGGCGGCCGGCGGAGGGAGCGCGGGCGGAGGGAGCGCGGGCAGAGTCGTCGCGGCGTGCTCCAATCAGTGCGCATGCGCGCCTCAATTAGTACGCATGCGCGTCTCCGGTGGGGGCTCCGCCCCTCCCTGTCCGCCGGCTTGTGCGCTTCACTCAGGACCTTCCAGGTGAGATCCGGGAGCTGCGCGGGGATGGGTCGCGCTCGGTCCTTCGGCCGCGTCCCAGCCGCCTGAGGGTCCCAGAGGGCACCGCCGACCCCAGACCCCAGCCCGGTGCGGTGGGGGCGCGGGTGCCGCGCGTGCGGGCCGCCCGGCGTTCGCGGGCTAGAAAACCTCCGGGGCTCAGACTTGGACGCGGGCGGAGGACGAAGGTCCGACCACATGTCGCCTCCCGGTGCGCGGACAGCGGGGGCTGCTCGGCCCTCGGGCCCGAGTGTCCTTCCCGGGCTTCGCGCTCCTCCCTGGGTGGGGGCGGCGCCGACTCTGTCCCTGGGTTTCGTTCTCCGGCCTTGCCCCGGGTCCCTGCCCAGCACCCGGGCAGAGGCGTTTTCCCAGAGGACAGCCGTCCGCTTCAAGTCCCTTGGTGAGCGGCCCCGTCGCCCCGGGGTGAGGATGCCGGACCCGCGGGGCCCCGGGAAGACCCTCTCGCTGCCCCCCCACATGTCCTCCAGCACCTTCTCTGCAGCCCCCACGCTGGCCCGTGAGCCTCGGCACGTGCTGCTGCCTCTTTGCAAAACACGCTCCCCCCTCGCCCCCTCTTTCCCAGCCACCAGCTGCTTAGCCTCTGGTTTCTGCTCAGACGACGCCCCCCCCCCCAGGCCGGCCCTGACCTTCAGGGTGAGGGGCCCCCTCTCCGCGCCCGTGGTCTGGGGGCTTCCCTGAGGACGCCCCATCCCGTAGTGTGGTCGCTGCTCTCCCTCGGGCCTGCGAGCACAGGAACCCACTGCCCGGGGCCAAGCAGGCCCTCAGATGCGTGAAGGAGTGAAAGCGATTTCCTAATAAGATGTTTGGATAGTCGGTGACCAATCAGGTATCACGAGGACTGTCTGGTGACGCGGTTCGTGGGCTTTTCCGGGCCCCCAGCTTGCTCCCCTGGGGCCCTTCACCCCACCTGATCGCTCCCCAGACCAAAAATCCTTTAAGAGAGTGGACATCGGTTCTCCAGTTGTACAATATTAGGAAGTGGAGGATGTAGACTTGTGACTATAAAATATCAGTTCTATTTCTGTGTCACCTATAGAAAAATAATTCTAGATACTTTACAGGTGATATAATTGTAACAATATTTTTTTTCTGTTTTTAAATTTAGTTTGTTCCACATGATTTTCCCCAGAGGAAAAACAATACTTTTATAACGGTCGGTGGGGAAACAAATACATGTGCAGGAACCGTTACTCTATGGTCAGCTTCTCCAGAGCGCAGTGGGCAGAGGCCACACGTGTTACGTCTCTTGCGTCCTAATAAGGTGTTCCCTCCACTTGGGTTTCAGACGGTGGCAAGTTATTTTGCTTTATTTATCCTGTCACCCTAATTTGGAGGGGTGGACTGGTGCTGCAGAAACATTTCTCATAAGTACTTTATGAACTTAAAACAAAATCAGATACCTGAGTTTGAAGGCGGTTGCTGTTTGTGATATCCGAGAACGGCAAAAAAACTAAAGGGCTAAGAACTGGGTATGCCTTGATTCACAAGAGGACTGGCTGGACCGTTCAGTGGCAGAAAATTTCTGTTCAGAGCTCCAGGAATTCTCTCCCGGCTGCGTCAGGAAGCAGCTGCTGGTGTGTGAGTTTTGAAACGTGGCACAGCTCCCCCACAGAGGCATACAGACTGGTCCCTCAGGGTCTGATCTTGGAGCTCAGAGGTGATGCTCTTTTAAACAGACGCGGACTTGACCAAGGGAACCCGGGTAAGTTTCAGGAGCCCGGCAGTCTCTGGTCTTGATTAGCGCCTCTCGGCGCGGCTGGGACTTCACAGCACCCGGCGGGGCCACCTCGGGTGGAAATCCGAGTCTCTGCACTGTGGCGTTGCCTCCAGAGGAAGCTGAGAACCAGTCTTCTAGAGGTTAGTCATTATTCATAATTAGAGAGGTTGATGTTCGAAGCCTTTTTCACATGGGGTCTGAGCTTGAACTGAAGACGTTGAGCATCCAAGTGTGCTGGCAGGGCTCTGGGGAGGACATGTCCGCCCAGAACATGCTTGGTTTATGTTGCTGCCTCGCTTTTCAGATTCTTTTTCTTTTTCTTTTATTTATTTATTTATTATACAGCAGGTTCTTATTAGTTATTTTATACATACCAGTGTATATATGTCAATCCCAGTCTCCCAATTCATCCCACCACCCCACCCCACCCCGCACTTTCCCCCCTTGGTGTGTCCATACGTTTGTTCTCTCCATCTGTGTCTCTATTTCTGCCACTTTTCAGATTCTAAGACGCACAACAGTGGGCTTACTGTGTCCTAGAATTGTTGTTCTACGTTTATATGAAGGTTTTTGTAAGGTCTTGTGTAAGCTGTTAAATTTTACCTGTTGGTGGACTGATTGTCCTTATACTGGAGGTAGACGCTGGGCTGATCATTTGCGTCTGACTTTCTTGTTTACAAAGTGAGTGTGTGGCAGGTGAGTGACCGAGTATCAGATGGATTAGAGTCGGGCATCTTTGGAAAAACAATTTTAAATGTTCAAGATCCCCAAACCGCACATGCTTCCCAGTGCTCTTTGAGTTTTGTTGGGTCGATGGAGGTGTCATGTCCCACGTGATCTTAGCCAAGCTTCCCCAGGCTACTCAGTGTCCTGTAGCTGGGGCAGAAGTATTTGGAACAGACTTTAAAGTAATATGTGTGCATGGAAGAACTGTCCCAAATAAAAAGTATGAATGGAAACTGTGCAACCAGGGGGGTCTCTCTCCCCATCAGAAATGGTTAAGGAAAGCATTATATTTTCAAAAAAATGATTAAAAGAATTATAGTAAAAATATTCTCCTGGCCTTTGCTTTTGTAACTTAACACGGTTTCAAGATTTCTTTTGAAATCACATATTGTACAGGGACTTCCCTGGTGGTCCAGTGGTCAGGACTCTGCACTTCCAATTCCAGGAGCGTGGGTTCGATCCCTGGTCGGGGAACTAAGATCCCACATGCTGCACGGTGTGGCCAAGGGGGGATAAAATCACATACAGATCCCAGCATGTATTTGACAGAATTACTAACATCCCCTGGGATGGTAGTTGTTGGCTCCCTGTCACCCCGTCCTGGAAATGTGTCCTCGCCTCCCTGCTCGTCCTGATTTTTCTTTCCCTTGCTGCTTCACCTCCTTCTCTGCTTTTAGCCTGTTCATTTTCTTCTGCCACCTCTCTTGCTGGAGGCCCGCTGCACCCTCTGTGCAGGGGAGGTGACCATCCCCCTGGGCTGGCTGAGGAATGGCGCCACGGAGCTGGGATGGCGAAGTTCAGGGGCAAAATTAGAATCCAAGCAGATCTTGACAGCCTGGGATCCAAGTAGATGACATTTAACAGGGATAAATATAGGGTCTTATGCATTGGTTTTAAAATAGAGAAAACTTGCTGTGGTGTAATTTGAGAGAAGTCTGTAATGCACTAAAAATGTAGCTTTTAAACTATCCTGAACTAACCTAGTCCTAAAATTTAGGTAAGTTCCAGAAAAGACCTTAGTATCACCATTTTTTCATAGGCCCTCATTTACAGAGCTTCCTCTAACATAGGAAAAGGCTTGCTAATAAGTTTGAAATATATTTTCTTAAACTGCATATTTTCTTGACTGCCTAGAACAAGTAACCTCTCTACCAATTAATTATATAACATCTGTGTTCTGGGCCCTGGGATTGGCAGTGAGTGAGCCTGGGGAGGAGACAGACGCAGAAGGAACAGGCCCAGAGGTGACAGCCCAGGTGTTGACCCTGTGGGGTGTCTGGCTCTTTGACACGAGAAGCTAGTGTTGTCACCAATGACTTGTGTGAGCACAGCTGTGGCCCTGCTGGCCAGACTGCACAGTCCCTTCAGTAGAGCAGCCACAGGACATTCAGATGCGCAGTTGCTTTTATGTTTTCCTCAGCGTCAGATTTGAATTTGGGTTCGTTTCATCGCAGGTCTAGAGAACCGAAAGGATTGTGAGAGTGCCTTTTTTTTTTTTTAATTTTTGGCTGCACCACACAGCATGTGGGATTTAAGTTCCCCGACCAGAGATCGAACCTGTGCCCCCTGCATTGGAAGGCAGAGTCCCAACCACTGGACTGCTGGGGAGGTCCCTTGTCTACTTTTATTAACTCTGATACGGGCTGTTTAAATGTGTAGCTTGGTTACCTACCAGACTGATTATTCTGGGAATCAGAGTCCTTGGTTATTTCTACTGACTAATGGAAAACCGCATCTCGGGACTCTTTTTGCACGTGGAGTAAAACTCAGGGGTATCTGGTACTCTGTGTGGGGTTGTGCTGTGTTTAGCATCCCGGGCCCCAGCCCTCAGGGTTCTCGAGTCGTTGGAGTTAAAGTTGTCCCTGCCTGTCTCCAGAGACTGCGGGATCCCACCCGGCTAGAACCACCGTCTTCATTTGTTCTGGTTCTAATGGTCTCTGGCTAATTTTTGCGTCCATGGTTCCCAGATGTTAAGACACCATCTTATGTTTGTGAGGTACTGGACTTTTCCCACTGCCACGAATGTGTGTATAAGCTCTTACGTGAGGAACTGGACTCAAATCACTAATTTTTTTAATATATGTATTTTTTAATTTATTTATTTTATTATTTTTGGCTGCGTTGGGTCTTTGTTGCTGCGTGCGGGCTTTCTCTAGTTGCGTTGAGCGGGGGATACTCTTCCTTGCGGTGCACGGGCTTCTCATTGTGGTGGCTTCTCTTGTTGCAGAACACAGGCTCTAGGCGCCTGGGCTTCAGTAGTTGTGGCTCGCGGGCTCTAGAGCGCAGGCTCAGTAGTTGTGGCGCACAGGCTTAGTTGCTCTGACGCATGTGGGATCATCCCAGACCCGGACTTGAACCCGTGTCACCTGCATTGGCAGGCGGATTCTTAACCACTGCACCACCAGGGAAGCCCCAAGGAAGTAGATTTAGACATTGTGACATGCAGGGGAATGCTTTAAGCAAAAGCTCTTGGGAGGGTCTTTGTTATTGCTTCCTTTGGGGAAGCCAGTTTCTGGGCCCGTCCCCAAGGCCTCCTTCCCTCCGGCTCGCCATGGTCATGACCGGGCTCCCCCCTACTGCTGTCATCCTTACTCCTGTGGGTTCCCGTGTGTTCAGCCCCTCAGGGTTGCAGGCTCCTGGAAGCCTGTCGCTGCTGTGCTGGCTGTACCTGTTAAAGGCATAGAGACGCATGTTCGCATTGGCCTCCAGTAGTCACTTGCTGTGATCCCTTATCTGGTCTAGATCTGATCTGTTTCAGAGAGGAAAAACTTATTTTAATCAAATGCTTCTTTTCTGTTTAGCTCCAAAACCTGGGACTTAATCCAGCTGACGCTGGCTTCAGCATACTGACCATGGGACCTGGCAGGATTCCATGTGCCCAGGACGAGCCGGCACAGGTGGTGAACGCTGGCATGAGTGACCCACGGCACCTGCTGCACGGCCAGTCTGCAGACAGAGCCACCGTGCATCCAGCCTCTGGAAGGTACTCCTGACAGATGTTCAGAAAGTCATTTACCTCACTGCTTTGTTACCTTTTATATTGAACAAGCGTCACACACTCACAGCAAAGTGTCATCAATAGCATTAAACTCAAGAAGTTTTAGCAGAAGCTGTGTCTTGCGCGTCCTGTTCAGTAAGAGGCCCTGAGCTTGGGTGCCCTCACCCCTACGTCCAGATGCATGTGAGGGAGCGAGCGCCATGCCTCGCCCTGCAGGCACTCTTAACCTCAGAGGGGAAGGTTGGGTGATGGGGGGGAGGGAGGTTGTCCAGGCAGCTTGGAGTGTGCATCCAGATCCTGCTTCACTTGGGAAATGTGCCAATGACGGGGCCATCGGCATTAGTAGAATTTCACTTCCCTGGACTTGGGGTCTCAGGTGCTTGAAATCTAGTTACTCTGAGGACATAGAATCTTTCCCTACTGCCAGGATTCAGGAACTGAAAGGATTATGTATATACTGGGCTTGCTAGTGTTTTACGTGAAACCTTTATCCTTACTTTGAAAAGTGAAAGCACTTTCTGGACCTAAAATTTGTGAAGGCCAAATATTAGCTTTGCGTTGCTTCTATTTTTTTATAGAAAGAGGGTCTACTTGGTCATTTCAGTAGGTAGAGGGACATCTGGAAGTGAAAACCTTTCTGTTCAAAAAGAAATAGCTGAATAACTTTTATTTGAAATGATCTTTTGTCTGTTATCAGCTCTATTTCTTGTCACTATTTTTTTGAACATGTAGTGTAAGCATTGTAAACTGTTTTAAGTTTAATTGAAGTTATTAAACTTCCTGAACTCTTAATGATACTTTTGGCTCCTCTGCGTTTTCTGTTTTTACAGTATTGTCGAGAGACCCTGTCTAGTGTGCTGTTTGCTGCTTGGTGTGCTCCACGGGTCTCGCGATGCCCAGCCTGTTGGTCTCCTGGGCCCTTTAACATGTGGCTCTCCTGGGGTGTGGGCATGGGGGCAGAGAGAACACGGCATCTGCATGTTGTCCGTCCCTCCAGCCAGAGACCACCAGGAGCACCATGGAAGGTGGGCCTGGGTAGGAGGGTGTTAAGAAGAAGCTTTGATGGGATCTGGGCTTCCGTTGGGTAGTCTGGGGGACAGTCTATGGAAGCCAGAGTTTGCTGTAGCTTGTACGCTGTCAGAGAGGGGAGTGATTCTCTGATTGGGCATCTCAGGAACCCTCCCTATGGCGGTGGTGGGGTGCGGTGGGGGCAGACTGGAGAGTGTGAAGCTGGGATGGGTGAAGAGACAGCAGCCACTCATTTTAGCCAAGCGGGGGCTCTTTGGGTTTCAGGGGAGGCACAGTGACTTGGTTGTCATCTGTGCTTGGATCACGCCCTGAAGTGGCCTTCCCATCTCACTGCATCTTGGTCCCCGGGGGCTCTGTGAGTAGCTCCCATTCTGGGAGGGCAGCGTGGCCCGCCTCCAGCTGCCCGGCTGCTCCTCTTCTCTCCGTGTTCACATGAGCTGCTGCAGCTGGAACCACGTGCGGCGCTGTTTTCTTTTTCTTTTTTTTTTTTTTTTTGCTGTTTTCTTTTGCACGAGGAAGCATGAGGCGGTAGGACCAATATGATGTCATTTTAAGGCTTTTCTCCTGTTCTTACTGCAACCCTGTGGCCACAGGAGGATCCTGGACCCTGTAGTACATGTTGCTGGCAAATGGAGGCCACACCAAAGTGAACAAAGTTGTCTTTAAAAAAGTATTTTTTTAAATACAAGGTAGCATTACACAGGTAACTGAATTACACTGTTACTGTTTCACAAGCCCGGGCTGTTCCATGGGGGCTGGTGTGAACTTGTGGGGGTGGGGGTCTGAGCCTGGACGATCACGGGCGCCCATGTTGGCTGAGGGCTCGTGGGGGAACAGGGTTCTTTCTTGTTTTCGGCAACGCCACGCTGCATGCAGGATCTTAGTTCCCCGACTAGGGATCGAACCCACGTCCCCTGCTGTGGAAGCACGGAGCCCTAACCACTAGACGGCCGGGGAAGTCCATCGGGCTCTTGTTTAAAAGCTCTGCTTTGCAGCCCGCTCCCACCTGGTTGAGAGTTCTTCTGAAGCCGTCCGAGCAGACTCGCTCACCCTGGGCCCTTCAGACCGTCCACTGATGGATTCCTGGTGGATATTTTCAGAGATGCATTTTCACCCTTGACCCAAAGAGCCTGAAGTCGGGTAGAATCCCTCACTGCTGCTGTTTTCATGGAATATTAATACTCTGCCTGCGGGATCAGCAGACTTAGACCCCAAGCTAAGGGTGGTTTTTATATTTTTAAAGAGTTGTAAACACAAAACATGAATGTGTGACTGGGGTCTTCGTGCCCCTAGTTTGTGACTTTGTATCACGGCCCAAGTGTGATATTCCTGCTGTTATTAGGAAACACTGTCCTCTGAGCATTCGCGTGTGCTTCTCTTCACAAATGTTACCTCTTTCCCTTCATTTTTAGAGGCACGTGGGGTGCAGGCTGCTGCCAGCCAAGCAGGTGGCCGGGCTCAGGTGGGTGCGCAGGGCAGTGGATGGCGCCCCCTTGTGGCGGGACCCCTTCACCGCCAGGACCTCAGTCCTGAGGTTGATTCCCAAAGGGGTTTGGTCCTTGTTTTGTTTTTTGTTGTGATGCTAGATAGTTTGTACTGCATGTAAAACAAGTTATTTTTAGCCAGTCTGAGGACAGCTTGACCAGGTTTCCAGCTGGAGGATGTTTCCCCTGAGCCTGGGCTGTTTGACCCCAGAAGGCAGCCCTATCCTGGAGTTGCACTTGCAGCCCAGCCTTTGTTTCTGTGTCTGACTACTTTATGCAGGTGGAATTTAAAGGCCATAAAATTCCTTTATTCTTTTTTTCTTTTTTTAAATGACTGCCACACCCTGGGCATCACACCACAGAAGTGATTTTTTTAAATTAATCAATTTATTTATTTATTTATGTTAGTCTGTGTTGCATCTTCGTTGCTGTGCGCGGGCTTTCTCTAGTTGCAGCGCGCAGGCTTCTCATTGCAGTGGCTTCTCTCATTGTGGAGCACAGGTTCTAGGTGCACGGGCTTCAGTAGTTGTGGCACATGGGCTCAATAGTTGTGGCTCGCAGGCTCTAGAGCACAGGCTCAGTAGTTGTGGTGCACCGGCTTAGTTGCACCGTGGCATGTGGGATCTTCCTGGACCAGGGATCGAACCTGTGTCCCCTGGATTGGCAGGCAGATTCTTAACCACTGCGCCACCAGGGAAGTCCTTCAACATATTTTCTAACGTGAGTATAAATACTGACACACTTTTACACTCTTCTGAGAAGGAGGTAATGCCTAGGAGGCTCTTGTCAATATTTAGAAGTTAACGTGGTTAATTACTACTCGAGACATTTTCTTTTTCCTCTTAATCAGATTCGCTGTAAGTAGTACATCTTAAAGTAATAGAAAGATACAGAATTAAGAGTGTAGAACCTGTCTTTCTAATTTTTAATTTATCTTTCTCTAATCTCCCTCACATTAAATACTAGCTGGGAAGACGCTTCAGATCCTTAATATTGAGACAAAGAGTAAAGCGAAGTCTCAGACAATGGTGGAAAGGGGAATTTATGGAAATGGGTCTTTGCGAGCACCATTGCCCTGGTGACAGAGACCACAGTCTACCCCGGAGCATGAGGTGACTCCGAGCCCACCAAGATGTTGGATGGACACGCCGGTCTCATGGGGCACTGGGCCATCCACTGCCGTACGGGTGAATACCCAGAGGGACTGCTCCTCTTGGCATCTCGGCCCGGGTGAGCTTTGGCTGCCTTCAGGGCCTGGCCTAACAGACCATCAAGGCCTAATATTTAAGTTGGTGTAGGTGTAAGGCAGGAGAAGTAGGTCCCAGACTGAAAGAAGTAGAGGTTACAAAGAAATCCAAACTTTGGATCATATAGGTATTTATTTATTTATTTAATATTTATTTATTTGGTTACACTGGGTCTTAGTTGTAGCAGGCGGGCTCCTTAGTTATGGCTCCAGGGCTCCTTAGTTGCAGCTCATGGACTCCTTAGTTGTGGAATGCAAACTCTTAGTTGCGGCATGCACATGGGATCTAGTTCTCTGACCAGGGATGGAACCCGGGCCCCCTGCATTGGGAGCATGGAGTCTTATCCACTGCGCCACCAGGGAAGTCCCGGATCATATAAGTATTTAAATGCAACTTTGCCTCATCAGCTATTGTATCCCATCAGGTTACTAATATTAAATCTATAAATTATTTCTGGCACAGTTTTAAGAAGTGAATTGTTGAGGATTTTTAGTAGAACTACTTAGAACCTATAAGTTTATAGGATGAAGTTTGGGGGTCTCTATTTTAAGAGTTTTAGTGGAATGTTGCTAACCCATGTCCTTTTATAATGAAAACAGCAACTGTCTGCCACGGTTTCTTTTTTCATTCCTAATCCAGTCCTCAGATATTAGACAACCGTAGGGTGTTTGGTCTTAGATTGTTATTAGCCAATCTGGGCCATTGATCGGTCTTCCATAGCCCAGTAGAGAAGGTGGGGCTGCAGGATTTTAGTACTTAGCCAACTGTCAGACATTTGAAGAGAGTGCTGCGGGGGTGTCAGATGATACCCAAAGTCAGGGAGGGCCCACAGTAGAGGGGGCCTTAAAGCTGCATTTGGCCAGCTGTAAAAGTTCACTTTGAGAGGAAAATGTGTGAAAAGGCATGGAACTGGAAGAGTGTTGCTCCTTCTGGGAGGTTGTGGTCCTCCACTATGACTGTACCTGTAGGGAGTATAAGAAGCAGCTAGCGGGCAAAGCAGGAGAGATGGGGGTGCTCTGTCCTGCAGGCAGTGGGGATTCTGCTGCAGTTTCTAAAGTGAGAGTCCCGTGATTCATCCTCCCTCTTGCAGTGGGTGATGTTGAGATGGGCCACTGTGAGACTGGAGGCCGAGAGGCTAGTTGACGGGCAGATATCAGAATAAAGCCACGCAGCATGATGTGGGGCAGAGACTGAAGGAGAGAGGTGAGGAGTGAACAGAGATGGAAGGAATACTTCTCTCTACCTTGGGAGTCTCTGTGTGCTTTAGCTGAAGGTGGTGGTGTTGCAGATGAACAGGAGAGGCGAGACTTCAGATTTTAGAGGTGAAGTGGCTAGGACTTGGTGCTGGGCTGGGCGTCTGCTGTCGGGGAGAGGAGAGTGAGATGGTGGCCTGGCGTTTGCCTCAGAAGAGTTGGGGTACCTGGGGTCTAACCCTTCATCTGTGATGTACGGACAAGTTTTTCTTCCTGGGTGACCTGGGGGTTCTTTGATGTAATTTAAGGGATTTACTTAGAGTCACAGAACCTTCCAGTGAGAGGTCCTATAGCCTCAGTTATTTCTGGTTGTCGGGGCTGAGGGTGAAGCTGGAGTGGCAGCGTATTTGTGGGAAACCTCACATCATATCTGGGATAATGGACATTCCCATTGCTCCTACCCATGAAATGACATGATGCTGTCACCCATGTCAGGGATTGTTTGGGTCTGATTGCCAAGGCTTATGTGAAAGGAATAATTTTATACCAGGACATTTTCTATGGTGCATCATCTATTACCTTGAATTACTATCTACCCTTGGCTTCCCTCTGAAAGGATTTGGATGTTGCTGGCCCTTATGATGGGCAGAGGGTGCAAAAAAATTAAAAGCGGTTGTGGAATGAGATGTTCATAGGGGGGCTTTCAAAAGCTTCAGCATATTTTGGGGAATCTAGAAGGCCTTGTGCATGCACAGGGCTGTGCACACATCCAAGAGAGAACTGACAAGGCCCTGAGCTCTCACCTCTGGCTGACCTCGAGGCTATGCACAAGGAAGAAGTGTAGGCTGGAGGCCAAGGCAAAATTGGAAACTGCCTTCCAGGGCACTGAAGACATGTTTCAGCACACACAGAGCCTCTCAGTAAAGGCTGAGATTCAAGGCATTTAAGTAATCTCTTTCAGCTCATTAACTGGCCACCAAGCTAATTGAGTAGAGACTTAACTGACCACATATGACAAATAACACAAACTTTACAAAATTAGTTCAAGAAATTTGCTAAACCAGCAAACAGCAGCAATAAGCTCAGGTAAGGCAGGGAGTGTCTGATTTACAGAGTTGTCACATCATAGCATTTAAAATGTCTAGTTTTTCAGGAAAAAAAATTACAAAATATGCAAAGAAGCAAAGCATATTCAGGGGAAAAAAAGCAGTCAGTAGAAACTGTTCTGAGGAAGCCCAGACATTAGAGTTACTTTTTAAAAGACTTTAAATCAGGGGACTTCCCTGACGGTCCAGTGGTTAAGACTCCATGCTCCCAATGCAGGGGGCATGGATTCAATCCCTGGTTGGGGAACTAAGATCCCGCATGCCACATGGCGTGGCCAAACAAACAAACAAAAAAAGACTAAATCAGCTATTTTAAATATGTTTAAATAACTAATGGAAACCATATCTAAAAAACTAAAGTATGAGACCAACGTCTCACCACATAGATCATTAGCAATAAAGAACTAGGAAGTATTAAAAAAAAGAAAAAGAAAACGCCAAAGCCTCATAGATCTGTGGACCATCAAGTGGGCCAACAGACGTAATGGGAGTCCCAGACGGAAGAAAGAATATTTAAAGAAATAATGGCCAAAACGTGCCAAATTTGATTTTTAAAAAACCCACTCATGTACATAACCAGGAGGCTCAAAGAAATCCACACCCAGACATATCACAGTTAAACCATCAAAAGGCAAAGAATCATGAAAGCAGCAAAAGAGAAGCAAACCAGTCTTGTACAATGGTCTCAATAAGATGAACAACTGATTTCTCATCAGAAGGCATGGTGGGATGAGATATTCAGAGTGCTTTGAAAAAAAGACTGCCTAGTGGGAAGCAGCTGCATAGCACAGGGAGATCAGCTCGGTGCTTTGTGACCACCAAGAAGGGTGGGAGGGAGACATGAGGCAGGAGATATGGGGATATATGTATATGTATAGCTGATTCACTTTGTTATACAGCAGAAACTAACATAACATTGTAAAGCAATTATACGCCAATAAAGATGTTAAAAAAAAAAAAGACTGTCAAGCAGAAATTCTGTATCCAGCAAATCTATCCTTCAAATATTGAAGGGGAAATTAAGGCATTCCCAGGTAAACAAAAACTGAGAGAATTTGTCTCTAACAGATCTGCTTTGTAGGAAATACTAAAGAGAATCCTTCAGGTGGAAATGAAAAGACACAAGTAAGAACTTGACCCACATGAAGAAATAAAGAGTCCTGATATATAAGTATCTAGATAGGTAAATGTACAAGACCATAAATGTAGTTTTTGTTTATAACTCTTTTTCCTCCTGTCTGTGTTAAAAGACAACTACATTGAACAATAATTATAAATCTGTGTTGATACGTATATAAAGTACATAAAGATGTAATTTGTATGACAGTACTAGTACAAAGGAGGGAGGAGGCACAGAGCTATACAGGAGCAGAGGTTTTGTGTGCTGTTGAAATGATATTGGTATGAATCCAAATCAAATTATGAGGTTAATTGTAATACTAAGGCAACCACTAAGGAGATAACTAAAAATAGTAGAAGAAATAACAAGGTAATTGAAATGACACATTGGAAAATACCTATTTAACACAAAAGAAGGCAGTAATGAAAGAATAAAGAAACAAAAAAGATGTAAGACATGAAGAAAACAAATAACAAAATGGCAGAAGTAAATCTTACCTTATTGATCGTTGTATTAAATGGATCAAACACTCTGATAAAAAGGCAGAAATTGGCGAGTATTTTTTAAAACAACATGATCCAACTGTATGCTGTCTACAGGAGACAAACTTTAAATTCAAAGACACAATAGGGAGTTCCCTGGTGGCCTAGTGGTTAGGATTCCAGGCTTTCACTGCTGTGGCCCAGGTTCAATCCCTGGTTGAAGAAGTTCCCGAAAGCCACATGGTGTGGCCAAAAAACAAAACAGAAACAAACAAACAAGCAATAAATAAATAAATAAATTCAAGGACACAATATATTGAAAGTAAAAGGATGGGAAAGATATACCATGCAAACTGTACTCCGAAGAGAACTGGATTGGCCATATTAATATCAGATAAAATAGACATTAAAATAAAAATTACTACTAAAAACTTATAGATGAATGTTCATAGCTGCACTGTTTATTCTAGCCAAAAAGTGGAAACAGTACAAATGTCCATCAGCTGCTAAATACATAAATAAAATGTATGTCCATACAATGGAATATTAATTTGATGGTAAAAGGAAATGAAGTACTGATGTATGCTATACCATGATTAACCTTGGACATATTAAGCTAAGGGAAAGATGTACGATTCCACTTAGATGAGATGTTCAGAATAGTTATCTATAGAGACAGACAATAGGTGAGTAGTTGCTTAGACTTGGGGTGGAGTGTGAAGGTCGGTTGGAGATTGACAGCCAATGAGGTTCCTCTTAAGTGATGAAAGTGTTGAAAATTATATTATAACCATGGCTGCACAATCCTGTGAAAAACTAAAAACTTGAATGGCGTGCTTTAAACAAATGAGTTCCATGGTGTGTGAGTTATATCTCAATAAAGTTGTTAATACCTTTGGGAATTATGCCTATTTACAGGGATATCATCATGTTTGATAAAATGTTTTAAAGTAAAAGACTATAAATCACAGTGTCACTTGTTTATGCTTTGCTGACAGAATTAAAACCAACGATTAAAAAAATCCAAGCTAAACCTTTTTTATCCTCACGCCACTTCTGACACCAAAGGTGTTGGTTTTTCTACATCAGACAATTCTCCAGTTCTTTGTGGACAGCAACTGGGTGTCCAAGAATCCAACTGTGTTCTGACGCTAACACCCAGGGTTGGTGCATACTCCTGCCAGACTCCCCACCCTTCAGACCCCAGTCTCAAGCTCCAGGCCACCTGTACCTACAGGCTGTCAATCAGGGGCTCCCACAGTCCCTCTTCAGGGTCAGTAATTTGCTACAATCGTTCATAGAATTCAGGAAGGCACTTTACTTATTATGAATGGTTTATTATGAGGGGTAAACTTCAGACCATCCATTTGTTCCCTGTAACAAATGGACATCCACGTGCAAAATAATGGAGTGGAGCCCCTACCTCACACCATATACAAAATTAACTCAAAGGATCAAAGACCTAAATTTAAGAGGTAAAACTATAAAAATCTTCAGAAGAAAATGGGAAATATGCATGACTTTGTGTTTGCCCATGGATTCTTAGGTGCAACACCAAAGGCATGATCAACAAGAGAAAAAATAGATAAATTGGACTTTATCAGAACTAAACTTTTGTGCATCAAAGGATATTGTCAAGAAAGGGAAAAGGCAACCTACAGAATGGGAGAAAGTATTTGCAAATCATGCATCTGATAAGAGTCTAGTATCCAGAATAAACAGAGAGAGCTTACAACTCAGCCACAGAAAGATGTCCCAATTAAAAAATGGGCAAAAGATGCAAAAATCCTCAACAAAATACTAGCAAACAGAATCCAACAGCACAGGGACTTCCCTGGTAGCACAGTGGTTAAGAATCTGCCTGCCAATGCAGGGACACAGGTTCGAGCCCTGGTCCGGGAAGATCCCACATGCTGTGGAGCAACTAAGCCCGTGCACCACAACTACTGAGCCTGTGCTCTAGAGCCCGTGAGCCACAACTACTCAGCCCATGTGCCACAACTACTGAAGCCTGTGTGCCTAGAGCCCACGCTCCGCAACAAGAGAAGCCACCGCAATGAGAAGCCCGCGCACTGCAACAAAGTAGCCCCTGCTCGCCACAACTAGAGAAAGCCTGCGCACAGCAACAAAGACCCAATGCAGCAAAAAATAGATAAATCGATTTATTTATATTTAAGAGTAAATATATTTACTCTTATCAGATAAATAAATAAAAATTTTTTAAAAAAGAATCCAACAGGGCTTCTCTGGTGGCGCAGTGGTTGAGAATCCGCCTGCCGATGCAGGGGACACGGGTTCGTGCCCTGGTCCGGGAAGATCCCACATGCCGTGGAGCGGCTGGGCCCGTGAGCCGTGGCCACTGAGCCTGCACGTCCGGAACCCGTGTTCCACAACGGGAGAGGCCACAACAGTGAGAGGCCCGTGGACCGCAAAAATAAAAAATAAAAAAAACTACAATGAGGTATCACGTCACATCGGTCAGAATGGTCATCATCAAAAAATCTACAGACAATAAATGCTGGAGAGGGTGTGGAGAAAGGGAACCCTCTTGCACTGTTGGTAGGAATGTAAATTGATACAGCCACTATGGAGAACAGTATGGAGGTTCCTTAAAAAACTAAAAATAGAACTACCATATGACCCAGCAATCCCACTACAGGGCATATACCCTGAGAAAATCATAATTCAAAGAGTCATGTACCACAGTGTTCATTGCAGCTGTATTTACAATAGCCAGGACATGGAAGCAACCTAAGTGTCCATCGACGGATTGATAAAGAAATGCGGCATATATATATATATATATATATATATATATATATATACACAATGGAATATTACTCAGCCGTAAAAAGGAAAGAAATTGAGTTATTTGTAATGAGGTGGATGGACCTAGAGACTAAGTCAGAAAGAGAAAAACAAATACTGTATGCTAACACATATACGGAATCTAAAGAAAAAAGTGGTTCTGATGAACCTAGGGACAGGACAGGAATAAAGACACAGATATAGAGTATGGACTTGAGGACATGGGGAGGGGGAAAGGTAAGCTGGGATGAAGTAAGAGAGTAGCACTGACATATATACACTACCAAATGTAAAATAGATAGCTAGTGGGAAACAGCCTCATAGCACAGGGAGATCAGCTCGGCGCTTTGTGTCCACCTAGAAGGTTGGGATACGGATTGTGGGAGGGAGACGCAAGAGGGAGGAGATAAGGGGATATATGTATATGTATAGCTGATTCACTTTGTTATACAGAAGAAACTAACACACCATTGTAAAGCAATTATACTCCGATAAAGATGTAAAAAAATAGAATAAAATTTTAAAATAAAAATAAAAAATGAGCGAAAAGACTTGAATAGACATTTATCTAAAGAAGATATACAGGGCTTCCCTGGTGGCGCAGCGGTTGAGAGTCTGCCTGCCGATGCAGGGGACACGGGTTTGTGTCCCGGTCTGGGAAGATCCCACATGCCGCGGAGCGGCTGGGCCCGTGAGCCATGGTGGCTGAGCCTGTGCGTCCGGAGCCTGTGCTCCGCAACAGGAGAGGCCACAACAGTCAGAAGCACGCGTACCGAAAAAAAAAAAAAAAAAAGAAGATATACAAATAGCCAATAAGCACATGAAAAGATGGTCAACATCACTAGTCACTAGCAAATTGCAAATCAAAGTCACAATGAACTACTTCTTAGGATTGTGGTAATTTTTTAAAAGTGGAAAATAAGTATTTGTGGGGATATGGAATGATTGGAACTGTTGTTAAAAAAAATCAATAGTCAATCTAAGATAGAAATGGAAACTTTTAGTCAAGCCAACCTGAGGATTATAACCCAGAAACAGTCTTTCAGAAAGGTCTGAGGACTGTTCCAAAGAGGAAAGGGGGGATGTGGATGGACAAAACAGAAACAGACTCACAGACTTAGAAAACAAATTTATGATTACCGAAGGGGAAAGGGGGGAGGGATAATTTAGGAGTTTGGGATTAACATATACACGCTACTATACATAAAATGGATAACCAACAAGGACCTACTATATAGCACAGGGAACTCAATATTCTGTAATAACCTAAATGGGAAAAGAATCTGACAAAAAAATATATATATATATATATGTATAGCCGAATCACTTTGCTGTACACCTGAAACTAACACAACATTGTAAATCAACTATACTCCAATATAAAAAAATTTTTAATTTTTTAATAAAAATAAATAAAATAAAAATTTAAAAAGAGGAAAGAGGGGAGGCCAGTATATATGTGATTTTGGTGAAGGGATATGTGCAACCAAGCACCCAGCTTGGTAGAAGGTTATTGCTATTCTTGAGGAACACATTACCTTAGTTAATAGTTTTAGTGCTTTTCTAAGTATGGGAAGAGGCAATAAAAAATTTTCTCCCGAAAATATCTAAGTCTCTGAGGGCCAGTTCTGCCAGTTTTCCCAGAGCACAAAGTGCCTCATCCCAATCTTCACCCTGAATTCCTTTCAGGTAGGTCAGTGACTGCAGTGGTTAATGACTTGATTCTTGTAGAACTGGGTGGTGGGCAACATTCTCTCTGTTACAGTCCCTTTCCTTTCAGCCTTAATTTCAACCAAGGTTTGGGAGGCATTTCATGACGGATTTGTCCCATGGTGTTAGGAATGCTCATTCCCAGGTCAGGTGAGGATATCCTTGATAGGCCCTTCAATGTGCTGTTACCAGACTAGACCCTGTTAACTAACAGTAGCCCAAGGCCTTTGGGCCACCTGTCCTACTAGTCCGTTATTGCCCTGTTGTTGCTTCTTCCCACATCTAGGGCTACACTATTAAAATTCCTGATCTTACAGAACTATATATTTGGTCAGTTGTTTCAGGTCTTCTAGTCATCATTATTTTTATCAGAGGCTCAGTCACACATTTGGTCATGAAAGAAACAATAATCTTGGGCTTCCCTGGTGGCACAGTGGTTAAGAATCCGCCTGACAGAAAAAAAACGCATTATATTAACGCATATATATTAACGTTATATATATAATGTTATATATATATGCGTTAATATATATTAACCCATATATGTGGATCTAGAAAAATGGTACAGATGAACCGGTTTGCAGGGCAGAAATAGAGACATAGATGTAGAGAACAAACGTATGGATACCAAGGGGGGAAGTGGCAGGGTGGGTGGTGATGGTGTGATGAATTGGGAGATTGGGATGGACATATATACACTAATATGTATAAAATAGATAACTAATAAGAACCTGCTGTATAAAAAAATAAAATAAAATTCAAATATTAAAAAAAAAAAGAATCCGCCTGACAATGCAAGGGACACAGGTTCGAGCCCTGGTCCGGGAAGATCCCACATGCCGCAGAGCAGCTAAGCCCGTGCGCCACAACTACTGAGCCTGCGCTCTAGAGCCCATGAGCCACAACTACTGAGCCCACATGCCACAACTACTGAAGCCCGCATGCCTAGAGCCCGTGCTCTGCAGCAAGAGAAGCCACTGCAGTGAGAAATCCATGCACCGCAACGAAGAGTAGCTCCCGCTTGCCACAACTGGAGAAAGCCCGTGTGCAGCAACGAAGAGCCAACGCAGCCAAAAATAAATAAATAAATAAATAAAATTTATTTAAAAAAAGAAACAATAATCTTGTAAAATAGGCAGAAATATAGCTAGTGACATTAATAAGGTCATCAGTAAGTATTTAAGCTGAGAACTCCAGCCCAGTATCTCCCCAGGTCGTCTGACCAGTCTATTCTGTACCAATCGCTGTCTTCAAGGGAAATGATATAGTGGCCTTGTACATAAAGTCCACCAAAGACGTCTGCACCTACAAGGCCAGGGTTGGATCATCATGACCCCTTACAGAACTGAGAAAGGAATGTTACCTCCTAAGGAGTTACATGGCTGGCACCAGAAGGAGAAAAATTGATCTTTGTGGTTGAACAGGTATTTCTGCCACTGGGGAGTCTGGTTCATGCTTAATGCAGATGCACAATGTTCAGTGGAGGGAAGGGAGGAGGCTCAAATGAGCAGAGAAAAAATTTTATTTAAATGTTGCATGTCTTGCCTTAAAATATGAATTTTATTTCATCAGAAGCCTCGTACATTAATAGGCCTCCGTCCGCGCCCCCATTCTGTTCTTGTTGCCACCGCCCAGCTATAGCAAAGCTCACGCCTGCGGTGCACTAGGCCCTCGTCACCTGGGCAGGAACAGCCCTTTGTTAGGTCCTCAGCCCCACCCACCCATCGAGGAGAACTTTCCTAAGCTCCCATTTACCTAAGGTGCCCGTAGGCTGGGATTCCAGGCCCCCCATGTTGACCAGCAGGAGCCCCTGCTCTCGCTGCGTCAGCCCCACTTCCTGCCTGGTCTCCCTCTGTTTGCCTGAATCTCTGGGGTTCCCCCTTCTCTCTGCCCAGCCGGACCCACTGTCCCCCAAGTTCACACCCGTTTCCTCCGCTTGGCCTCCCTGACCCTTGTTTTGTGTCTCCGATCCACCTCTGCTTGTGAGTTTCCGAGACTTTTTTAGTTCCGAGACTTTTTTAGCTGCGGCACCTCTCCACTCAATGAAAAGAACTTGAAGCTTTTCTGATGAGAGCAGGGGTGGCCTCTCGTCACTGTCCTTTCTCCGATTCTTGAAGAGTCTCACGTCCCCAGCACAGCCTTGAACAACTCAGGCCTTTGCCATGATAAACTGTCTTGTGGTTATGAGATCCTGTCTGCTGCCTGCCTGGCAGCGTTTCCAGGAGAGCAGGGCCACGGTGGGGCTGGAAGAGTCTCCAAGATCCCAGTGGAGCCCAGAGACGGGGAGGGACCCAGCCAATGTGCTGGAACTGGCCGTCCCCAGGGGTACTGGCGCTGGGTCTTGCTGTTCTCTTGCTGTTCAGTGGGTCGGTGAGTGACGCGAGCCTCTGACAGAGACTGTCTTGTTCTATCAGACGCGGTGTTAACTTCAGCCTTTCAGAGCGTGGACCTCAGGCGTGTAGTTTGAGGGCTCACCTCCCTTTCCGCCCACCTGCAGGCCCCCTGCAGCTGAAACGAACTCTTCCCCCACCTCCTCCGAGTCCCCCCTGGCCTCTCCGCACCGTCCCCACCACGGCCATGAGCACACACAGCTCCTCTCCAGCGTGGAGCCCCTGCGATGGGGGCTGGAGAAGCAGGTGCTGTGCTCCCCAAGTCACCTCTCCCAACCGAGGTCTAAAGACATGGGGACTTCCCTGGTGGCGCAGTGGTTAAGAATCCGCCTGCCAATGCAGGGGACACAAGTTTAAGCCCTGGTCCGGGAAGATCCCACATGCTGCCGAGCAACTAAGCCCACGCGCCACAACTACTGAGTCTGCTCTCTAGAGCCCGCGAGCTACAACTACTGAGCCTGTGTGCCACAGCTACTGAAGCCCGCACGTCTACAGCCCGTGCTCCACAACAAGGAAGCCACCGCAGTGAGAAGCCCATGCACTGCAATGAAGACTAGCCTCCGCTCGCCACAACTAGAGAAAGCTAGCCCTCGTGTTGTCACCGAGACTGGTACTCATAGCCATGCCCCACCCCCCACCCCCACCCCATCCTGGGACTGTCCTCTGAGCAGTGCTTTGGGGGCGGCCGATGCTTCAGGTCTGCAGTGGAAGCTCACTACGGAAGGTCCCCTTAAGGGAAGCAGTTTCCTGAGCTGACCTTGGGTTGGGCACCCAGTGTCCACTCAGACGGTAGAAATTCATTTTTGCCCTCAAAATAGCCAGTGTGTATTTCAAATGCTGTGAGGGTTCAGGAAGTGACAGATGGCAGGATGGCGAGAAGGAATCTACCCCGGTGGGCACCCTCTGTGCCACCGTCCCCCTCCCAGTCTGGTGCCCCCTGTGCTTACCTCCGTGCTGCCCCCTCCATCCCCCAGCGGTCCTATCGGATCATTAGAGACGCCTCGGGGAGGCCCCGTGTCTCAGGGCTGAACCGCTCACGGCTGAAGCCACTCACGTCCACAGCCGGGGCTGAAGGTCAGCGGTCAGACCTCCTCAGAGCCGGCTGCTCTTTCTCGCCTACCTCCGACAAGCCCCAGAAACTTGGCCACGACAGCAGATTCCAAACTCACCAGACCTTCCCTTACAACCTGTCTTGCCCCCACCAGCCTCTACAGGCGGGGCCGGTCTTCCCATGCCCTCCTGAGCCTTCAGTCCAACCCCTCCCACTGCCGCCGCCCCTCACTTGAACATGCCTGTGTCCTGCAGCCTGAGTCCTGCTCCTCCTGGGAAACCGCCCTCCCGATTTCTCTTTGCCCACGAGTCCCCAACAGGGAGCGAGCACATGTCAGGGCTGGTATGTCCCACGCGTGTTAGATTCTGGAAATCACGGTGAACAAACATTGGACCCTGTGGCAGGAAGGACCCCTTGGAGACATAGCGGGGAGTGGTGGGCAGGGCAGAAGCAGCCACATGGCAACCTGGGGCGGGGGGTCGGTTGGCAGCGTGCTTCCGCACTGCCTCACCAGTATTTGTCTTCACTTTAAAGTCTTGATTAAACAGATTATGGTGCGTTCAAAATCCTGCTGTCAAGATTTAACTGAAAGGTGTATTTTGTAGTCCAGAAAGGCTTCCAAGGCCTGTGGTATTGTGTTAGGGCTGTGTGTGTGTTTAAACTTGGAGATGCTGTTCAGTAAATTACAGAATGTGAAATTATATTTTAATGGAATCGTAAACCCTGATTGATTACAGGATGCCGGCATTAAGGGGCCTGAGGCGACCAGGATATTCTGTCCTGCTGTTGGCCAACCTACTTTATAAATATTAGCACAAAAAGCACTGAAAGGTGGTCCTGACTCTGTGTCACCTCCCTGGGCATGGTACTTCCTGGACATGCAGGGACCTTTGTATTCTTGTGGTCCTTCCTGTGACTGACAGCCTCATACAGGCGTGGTTTTCTGTGCAGGCGAAAATAGCCTAGGTTTGTCCATGCAGCCGACTGAGGCACCCACAAACCTGTCACCAGAAAAAACATAAAATGTAGGGTGAAACATACAAAGTGAATCAGTAAAATGGAGGGTGAAACATACAAAGTGAATCAGTGGGCTGGCAAGTAAGCAAAGAAGCCTGAGGTAAAAAACTCCGGGAGGGAAGAGGGACATGATTGACTTTTGCCCAACTCTGTTGAACTGAGCTGTGGCGCTCACTCGCTACAGGACGTAGAGGCCGACAAAAGTGTCCTCGGTCAGTGCAAGGATGAGTAAGGCTGTTCCAGCCTTGCCTAGCCCTCTGTTGAGAGACTGGGCGAAAAGGAACAGAAAGAGCTCTTTGCAACCACGGTGCTAGATTAAGAGGACAAAACTGGGCCTGGCAACCGGCCCTCAGATGGTTGTAGCACAAATTCATGTATTAAAAAAACCTCAAGTAAGGAATTTAATTTTAAAACAATTTCCAATCTCTGCCAGAGACAAACACAAGTCTTTTTTTTAAATAAATTTATTTATACATTTATTTATTTTTGGCTGCGTTGTCTCTTCGTTGCTGCATGTGGGCTTTCTCTCGTTGTGATGAGCGGGAGATACTCTTCGTTGCGGTGCGCGGGCTTCTCGTTATGGTGGCTTCTCGTTGCGGAGCACGGGCTCTAGGCATGCGGGCTTCAGTAGTTGTGGCACATGGGCTCAGTAGTTGTGGCTCACGGGCTCTAGAGCGCAGGCTCAGTAGTTGTGGCGCATGGGTTTAGTTGCTCTGAGGCATGTGGGATCTTCCTGGACCAGGGCTCAAACCCGTGTCCCCTCCATTGGCAGGTGGATTCTTAACCACTGTGCCACCAGGGAAGCCCCACAAGTCCTCTTAAGGAGAACCTACCTTCAATCAAGGCTTCAAAGAATTCTGACAGATACCATTCCAAGAAAAACTGAGCTCGTCGTAAAAACACTGACAAAATGTGTAAGGAAATGAGGCCCCGTTAGTAAGAGCTAGACCTGCCCAGACAGACTGTGGGTACTGGGATTATCTGGCACAGAACAGAAAATTACAAAAAAGATCAAGTAGACCTATATGGGAAAAGAATCTAAAAAAGATTGGATACATGTATGCGTATAACTGAATCACTTTGCTGTATAGCAGAAACTAACACAACATTGTAAATCAACTATACTCCAATAAAAATTTTTAAAAAAAGATCAAGTAAGCTTTTAAAATTACTGAGTAACTTCTTGGTTTTTCTTTATAAACCACTTAATATATATTTACTTTAGTGTATAAACTATTATGCAAGAAAAACAAAGTGGTTCATTAAGAGTTCAGACTTCTTCAGGACTTCCCTGGAGGTCCAGTGCTTAAGGCTCTGCACTTCCATTGCAGGTTCAATCCCTGGTTGGGGAACTTAGGTCCCGCAAGTGTCATGGTGCAGCCTTAAAAAAAAAAGAGTTCAGATTTCTTAGACTACACTTGACTCTGGACCTCCAGCACATGCGGCCCCTCTGGCTGAATCTGTTTCCTCGGGGAGTGGGAGGCCAGGTTCTCAGCTGGGTCTGAGGAGCAGACAAGACCAGACATGGCTGCTGGTGGGGGAGCCCCAGGGCTGGCGTCGGAGCTCAAGGCAGACGGTAGGCATCAGGATTCACCCCACGCCCCTGGTGTGAACTCGGCAGAGAATGGCTCTCCGCAAGGCCAGAGAGCCAGCACCACCGAGGGAGCGAGGGCGGTGGGGCAGGAGCTGGGGTCTGCTGAGGCCATTCCCCAGGCGCAGCTCTGATGTGGCTGCTGAGGTGGGGGACACCAGGGCCTCGGAGCAGAGGACGTAGAAGCTGAAGCCACCAGGGAAGAAAGCTGGTGGGGAATCACAGCACAAGATCCCCGGTTGGCGGTTGCTAGTGGGAAGAAGGCTGGTCTGGTTGCAGCACAGAGCACACCTGCACCTCCCGTGGGAGCAGGTGGGCCATGAGGGTCACACACCAGGAGTGGGGCCAGGCTGGAGCCGCTCCTTCCTCCAGGGCTCTGCAGGCCCAGGCTGCTGTGTGATCAGCGAGATACTCACCTGCTTTGAAACAGAAAACACTGCTTCCACCTGGGAACTTCAGACCAATTCTGGGGGACGTCCCATTTAAGAAGATCTCAGTAGACCTGATTGTCTATAAGTTGGAGACCCCTGTTAGGAGGAGGGGTTGTTTGAGGCCACCGAGTGCTGTACAACAATGTCCCCAACCACACCTGTTGTCAAACACAAGTTCATGTGCCTGACACACAGTGAGGCCAAACAAACTGAAACATGGGAGTTTAGATCAGAGAACTAATCACAGTTTATCACAGGATATTGAATATAGTTCCCTGTGCTATACAGTAGGACCTTGTTTTTTATGTATTTTATATATAGTAGTTTGTATCTGCTAATCCCAAGCTCCCAATCCATCCCTCCCCCAGGTAAGAGTTGTTTTGTTTGTTTGTTTTTGTTTTTTTATTTATTTTTGGCTGCGTTGGGTCTTTGTTGCTGCACGCGGGCTTTCTCTAGTTGTGGCAAGTGGGGGCTACTCTTTGTTGTGATGCGCAGGCTTCTCATTGCGGTGGCTTCTCTTGTGTGGAGCACAGGCTCTAGGCACATGGGCTCAGTAGCTGTGGCTCGCAGGCTCAGTAGTTGTGGCATATGGGCTTAGTTGCTCCACGGCACGTGGGATCTTCCCGGACCAGGGCTCAAACCTGTGTCCCCTGTATTGGCAGGCGGATTCTTAACCACTGCGCCACCAGGGAAGTCCTGGGTAAGAGTTTTTATAGGTAAAATTTGGGGGGAAGTCTGCAGGGTGTGTGACCTTCCTCTAATTGGTTGGTGGGGAGGTAACAGGGTGGCGTTCCCAGAATCTCAATCATCAGTCTTATGGCTGTAACCTGTCTGGGGTCCACTGCTTGTGCTCAGCCTGAAGTCACCATCCTCCACCTGGGTGGGGGCTTTAGTCCTTCCTTGCAGAAACACTCAGAGGTATATGTCAGACTGTTATGTGCCTCCCATGAGGAGGAGCTGGGCCCCTGCCCCATGCTGCACTGTTGCTGCTTTCTGCATTCCCTCACTCCCTAATTAGTATCAATAATTGAATCTGCCCTTTGGAACTCAGGGAAGGTCTAGGAGGCTGAAGTCATTTTCCTACAAACAAGAAGCAGGGACACGGAAAGGCTTTTGTGCCTGGGAGGGCCCCACAGGGTCGCGCTCGGTTTCAGTTCCCCCTTTTCTTTGATACGTGTCAATCTTGAGGGAACAGGTGTTGGACAAGAAAAGGGAATAACATTTTGGACAGAGAGGTTCATCATAAACTCGGCAGAGGGGACTTCCCTGGTGGTGCAGTAGTTAAGAATCCGCCTGCCAATGCAGGGGACATGGGTTCAATCCCTGGTCCGGGAAGATCCCACATGCCGTGGAGCAACTAAGCCCGTGCACCACAACTACTGAGGCTGTGCTCTAGAGCCCATGAGCCACGACTACTGAAGCCTGCACGCCTAGAGACTGTGCCCCACAGCAAGAGAAGCCACCGCAATGAGAAGCCCACACAACGCAACAAAGAGTAGCCCCTGATCACCGCAACTAGAGAAAGCCTGCACGTGGCAACGAAGACCCAACGCAGCCCTAAATAAATAAATAAATAAATAAATAAATAAATAAATAAACACTCCTTAAAAATAAATAAATAAAATAAACTTGGCAGAGGAGCTGGGTTGTGGGGGAACTTGGTTTCATGCCCACCTGGCTTCCACCCTGGTCACCTCCACACCCTCAGCCTGCCTTGTCCTATGGGATGACTAGGAGAACCCTGTAAGCAAAGGCCCAGGGGAACTCCATGTTGGTTAATCAGCTCCGGAAATTGTCCTAATAGCATGGAATTATCAGTGTTATAACTAGCATCCCAACTTAAAGTATTTTCTAAAATCGTATCACCTTATTGGCATAATCAGTGTCAGTTGGCGTTGTTGGTTTTCTGTGGTCGGTTGGCAGGAAGATTCTCGAAGCTCTCTGACAATATCAGAATCATCTGTGAGTGGGAAAAAGTTTGTAAAGATGTGCACATGGTTTAGCTTCAATGAATGTGTGAAGCATTGTTTAATAAAAGAGTAAAATGTCCAATCAGTAGCAAGGCGTTAATTAAACAGTATATATGTCATGACTCTACCTACCCTGCTGTCCAGAATGAACAGACAGAGCTACAGGAGAGGGTGTTTCCAGTTTCAGTGGGAAACAGTACAACCCCATCTGTATGTGTGAGTGTGCGGGTCCAGGGTTTGCTGGTGACACATCACACAGAAAACACGGGCCAAGATCACGCCCCAGGGTAGCGACCAGTCATCTCTGGGTGCTGATTACTTTTATCTGCGTTTTCTGCCTCTTGCTCCAAGAAAACTTGTACTGCATGCCACAGGCGGGGAGGTGGGAAAGCTCCAAGAAGTTGGCTCTGCTGGCGGTGGTCCTCCCGGTCAGCCCTGGAGAGGCCTGCAGCCTGATGGCCTCGCCAGAGCCCTTTGGAGCAGAAGCCTCTTCTGCTCAAGAACAAGGGGCTCCAGACTCTTGCATCTTCCCATACATGGAAAAGCACTAAATTCCTTAACTTGAGAGATCTGGTTTCCTTTAATTAACAGTAATCTTTTGATGTGCAGACTACCTGCCCTTTGTTGCAAAACTCCTATATATCCTGACTCCCCCATCTCCTCAGAGCAGTTCGCTCAGGGTTACTTGAGATGCTGCCTCCTGGGCTTGAAGTCCTAAAAATTTCCACTGAATAAAACAGAACTCTCAAAAAAAAACCAAATAAAGAACAAGGGGCTCTTTCTTCACTTCCTGACATCAGCATCATGGGTGCACACAGTACGTGCCGGGAGCACAAGTACAGTTAAGATAATCATCAGCGCCACCCGCATGGACAGCCCTGGGGACCCCATCAAACCCTCTGTGCACCCCAAACCCACCCCCATCCCCTGAGCAGGCCTGGCAGGATCAGGGAGTCCTCCTCACCCCACTTCTCCAACACCCGCCTGGCCTGTGGGTCAGATGCGCCCCCACATCCCCCCACCCCCAGCTTCGTGAAGCCCACCAGGTCTCCGCTTGTTCAGAATCCACCTGCGAAAGCCCCAGTGCTGGTGTTCTGGCGTTGGCGCTTAAGCACTGCAGACAAAGGGGCGGTTGTCACCCAGAGGGTAGGCAGATGACCCCTCTGTAAATGAACCCCAACTGGCATATGAGACATCCTGGGCCCCATTGCCAGCTGGTATTTGGGGTTTTCCAAGTGCCCTCCCCTCTCTTGTGTCCTGGGACCTTCAAAAGCCCTATCAGTCCCCATGGGACCACCCTTGGGTGACTTGCTGAGACCACTGGGCTGGTGGTGACAGAGCCATAGCCACACCCACGAGGCCTTAGGGACAGAGGCTGTGCAACAGCCCAGGAGGGGGACCCCGGGAGACCTTTGGAACGGTGGGGCCTTCGTGCTGGTGCTGTAGTTACACTTTGCTGCTGGGTGGTTCACAGGCGGATGCCGTGGTGTGCAGTGCCTGGGCCTCCCTTGGGCTGTGGTCACGGGGGTGGGATCGGTCAGGGCAGCCTGGAGATGTGACCCTGCTCAGCAGTGTTTCCCATGGAGCTCGAGCCCCAGCCCCGCCCCCCACAACTGAGGGGCAGGAGCCTGGGGGGGCTTAATGAGTCCCAGGACTCGGGGACCTGTGAGCCTGTGAAGCTGCGTGCCACCAAGGTCCGGTGACACGAGATTTCCTATTGCGTAGAAGTTCTCGAAAGGAATTGTAAAGCAAACAGTGGAGGGTATTGAAGCAGCCCGGAGGCTGGCAAATAGAACACTCACCGTTCAGCAAATGTTTGAGCACCTACTGTGTGCTGGGCATTATTCCAGGTAATGGTTATCAGTGGGCAAAACAGAAAAACCCTATTCGGTTGAATTCACATTCAGTGAGGTTGACAGGCGACAGACACAGTGTTTGAAGGGGATGAGTTTTGGGGGTGGGGCAGGTGCGGGGGCCACGGTGCCAATGGAGCTTCACAGCAGGGCCATCAAGGCAGCTCAGTGAGAAGGCGGCCCTGAGCAGAGCCCAGAGGAATCCAGGGGCCTGGTCTTGGGGACATTTGAAGGGAGTGTCAGCAGCCAGGGCAGGTAAAGGCAGAAACGTGCCAGGTGTTCAAAGAAGGGCCTTGGGGGTAGGGGCGGGGGGCACGGGCTGTTGTCAGGCCTCAGGTCATACTCGCAGTGGGACCTGGGACCTGAGGTGAGGGGCTTGCTGCTGAGAACAGGCTTCAGGGGTGGGAGCCGGGAGCCCTCGGGTGGTGCTGACTCGAGTGAGAGGCCATCAGTGATCCTTCGGGGTGAGAGGGCGGCCATCGCCACGTGCACATGGATTGGGTGTGGAGTGACAGAAGCCAAGGATGACTGCTTTGGCACTTGAACATCAGAAACAGATGGTTATCATCACTGATGGGGAAGACTAAAGCAGAGACGGCTGGAGGGCAGGACAGGAGCTTGTCTGGGACAAGCTGAGGGGGTTCGAGGGGGGCTGCTCAGGCGGTGGGGGGCCTGGCCGACTGGACAGTGCTGTGAGGCCGAGGGCCCGGACAAGAAGGCCAGGGCCCCTTCCCAAGTGGAAAATCGGGCCCTGGGCCTCTCGACTCATCCGGGAAGCTTGAGGGCCAACCCTCCTGGAACAACCCCCTGGGCTCTCCCAGGGGAGTCCATGGGCCCAGCTCAGACTGTCCGGCTCCTCTCCTCAGCCCTGGTCTCATGGAGGGAGGGGAGGGCTGTCTCTGCTTGGTCCCGGCTGGTCTGGTCTCTCCCAGATCTGAGTATGTGCCGGACACGTGACTTTCTTCTCACCCAGGTGCTTGTTTGGAGTCCCAGTCACACAGTTGCTCTTGTCTGGAGAACACAGTGTGACCACCCCGCAGCCCCATGGCTACGCCTTACCCTCTTCCCTCCCTGTCCATGTGTCTGCACAGGCCTGTGAGCACTGCACGGGCAGCATCTGGGAATTCCGGGAGGAAGGGCGGGGGGCAGCTTGTCCTCAGATGGCTGTTGCGGGGGGTGAGTCCCAGGTGTCAGTTGACGGGTCTCCTTAAGAGGGATGGGCAGCCTGGACTAGCTGAAAGCAGGAAGCACTGCCTTGTCTTAGCAGTGTCCCCATGTCCAGAGGAGGACTCAGCTGCACCCATGGACTGCTGTCACTGTCTACCACTCTGGTGCCTTGGCGGCCAAGTGCCCACTTGAAGGCACAGGGCTGCAGCGGAGGCTGGGGTTCACCAGGGTCCCCCGCCCTATCTCTGCCTGGTTACAGAGGTCATGGTGGGTGCCCCGAGTGCCCGGCCTCAGTTCTAACTCTCCTGGAGGCTGTGTGCTTGCTGCCCAGCCCCCCACCAACCCCAGGCCCAGCCCGCACGCAGCCTGTCAGGCAGGCACTCGGCACTCCCTCCTCTTTGCAGGTGGACAGACTGGACGCCCCAGCCAGACTGTGGCAGTGAGAGGAGCACATGGTGGCACCTGCCCCTCTCCTGTTTGGTAGGGGGCAGCCCGTAGCCCCTAGTCCCCTGGGGAGGGGAGGGGAGTGGGGCAGTGATTGACACCGCCTGCCCTTCCCTGGCTGGGTTTCGGGCAGGGTGGGATGGACGGGGAGGACAAAGGTCAGTGCTCCAGGACTGCTGGACTGGCATGGCCTCATCTTCCCAGATCTGCATGCCTGGCGGCTGCCCAGCTACAAATACTGCTGTGTGTCCCCCCCCCCCCCGCCCCCAACTGCCTGGCCGCAGGCAACAAGCCTGCTCTTGCTCTGCACTGGAAAGCTGCCTGGATGGCCTGGCCGTGAGCAGTCAGAGCGGTTGGTGTCCTCTACACAGAGGCTGCAGGAGGGACACAGGCCTGAAGTTTGTGGGCAGGCAGCACAGAGCCTCAGGCCTCCCACACCTGTGTCCTCCATACTCAGGCCCACCCAGCATTAATGTCAGTCTGTTTCTTAATATTTTGATGGGCATGCATGGACGCAGCCCACTGAGCTAAGTAGGTGTCTGTGTGGGGACGAGGTTACAGCCTGGCCAGCCCTCCAGGGGCCCCACAACAGCAACTCCCACCATCCCTGCAGCCTCTGTGTGGTCTGGGCTGGCCTGAACCCTGCTCCTTGGACCCCTGGCCACTCGGGGGCAGCAGGAGTCCTCATCCTGGGCCTCTTCTTCCGCAGGCCGCTGCTACGCAGACAACAGGCCCACTGCAGGCCCGGCCTGCCGAATCCCCCGCCGGCTCCATTGTGCAGCTTCCGCGGGGAGGGCGCCGGGTGCAGCACCCTCTACGGGTCACTAACCTCCCCAAGGAGCGCGTCACCCCAGAAGCGCAGAGAACCCACGGGAGACGGGACGCCTGGACGTCATTTATTTTGCTGGAGCCCAGTGATGGCAGCCTCTGAGCCGCCCGGGGCCTGGGGCGGCCACTGACTGCCCGAGGCAACCGCCGCGGCCGCCGCGCAGGAGGTGGACGCCGACCACTGGGCCCTCTGGCTGGAGCCTGCACTCTTGGGGAGTCGAGCGCAAGTACTCCCAGGCGCAGGGGAACGGCGCCCTGTCCACTCCGCGCTGGCAGAGCTGCCCCCACCCAACGGGTCACTTTGCGGACCCGCTGGACAGAACGTGTAACTCGCACATTAAATGAAAGTCTGTTTATCCGGGCCGAGCTTCCCCGCCGGTGCTGGCGTGGGCGGGAGGGGCCAGAAGAGCTGCGGAGCCTCTTGTGGGGGGAGGGCGGTGAGCAGGGCTTGTCAGGGGTCCTCTCCCCACCGTGTGCGCCGCCCGGAGCCTGGAATCCCGCGGCGGCCTCGTGGCGCGTTGGGTGCGGGGCGGCCCCGCCCTCCCGGTAGGGAGGGGGCGGCCCCACGCGCCCCGGGGGCGGGGCTCCGGGGGCGGTGCCCAGTCGGGCCCGCGCGGCCATTGGCTGGGCCGCCGGCCCACCCGGCCTTAGTTTCCCGCGGGCTCCGGGCGGCCCGGGGGCAGGGCCGGGCTCGGACTATGCAGGGCGGAGCCCCGGAGTGACGCGGCCGACCCGCCCCGGCCCATAATCGGCGCCGCCGCCGCCGCCAAGACCGAGCGCAGGAGCTCGGACCCGAGGCCGCCGCCGGGCCCCGAACCCCGCCCGCCATGCCCGCGCCCCGCGCTCTGGCGGCCGGCGCGCCAGCGCCTGGGAAGGCCGCGCTCACGCACCCGGGGAAGGCGATCCTGGCAGGTGGGGCACGCGCACGCGGACCCCGACCCCCACCCGACCCCGCCGCGTTTCCGGGTGGGTCCGGGACACCGGCTTTGCCGCGCTTCCGGGCGGGCCCGGGCCCCTCCGCGTGTCCCCCCGGGCCCCCCGCTAGGACCGCAGGAGGGGCGTGGGCCCGGCTCCCGGGCGGCGGGCAAAGTCCGGGCGGGGGCAGGGGAGGGGCACGCCGGGAGGGAGGGGGAGGGGTCTCAGCGCGGTCCGGGTCTCGGTCCTTCCCCGCAGGCGGCCTGGCGGGTGGCATCGAAATCTGCATCACCTTTCCCACCGAGTATGTGAAAACGCAGCTACAGCTGGACGAGCGCTCGCACCCACCGCGCTACCGGGGCATCGGTGAGTGGGGGCGGCCGGCGGGGGCGGGCAGGCCGGCGGGTGGGGTCGCTGACCGCCCCCTCCCCCAGGGGACTGCGTGCGGCAGACGGTCCGCAACCATGGCGTCCTGGGCCTGTACCGCGGCCTCAGCTCCCTGCTCTACGGCTCCATTCCGAAGGCGGCCGTCAGGTGAGGCGGGCTCGGGGTCCCGGGGCCGCGGGAGGGAGTCCCGGCCCCGCGGCGGCCCCTCTCATGCTTCTGCCTCCCACCCCAGGTTCGGGATGTTCGAGTTTCTGAGCAACCACATGCGGGACGCCCAGGGACGGCTGGACAGCACGCGCGGGCTGCTGTGCGGCCTGGGCGCTGGTGTGGCCGAGGCCGTGGTGGTCGTGTGCCCCATGGAGACCATCAAGGTGGGCAGGTCTCGGTAGGGGACAGGCGTGAGAGAGGGCCGGGGTGGTGGTCTTGTGCCCGGTGGAGACCATCAAGGTGGGCAGGGGTCTGCCTGGGGAGCCTGGAGCAGGAGGCCCACTGGAAGAGCCTTCTGTGTACTGGATTCTATTCTGGAGGCAGTGGGAAGACAAGGTCTTAAAAAACTTACGAGCACAAACCATAAGGTAACACGTGTTTGCTGCCTAAGTTGTGGGGAAGAACCAGCAGACATGACGGCAGAGGCTCCTCGGTAAGGTGGCCCTCTTGCTCCTGGGGCCACGTGTCTCAGAGGCCAGGTGTGCCCTTGCCCTGACCCTTGGGAGCCAGCGCCTTTGCTTCCCTCTTTCTCAGGTGAAGTTCATCCATGACCAGACCTCCCCCAGCCCCAAATACAGAGGATTCTTCCACGGGGTCAGGGAGATCGTGCGGCAACAAGGTGAGCCACTCAGCCTTACCCTCAGGTGGGGTTAGGGACCTGGGTCCGGCTGGAAACAGCTGGCACCTCCCCTTCCTGCCTTGGCGCTCCTGCGGGCTGGGGCCTGGAGGCGTCAGTGAGACCGCAGTGCCTGCCTACCCCAGGGCTGAAGGGGACGTACCAGGGCCTCACGGCCACCGTGCTGAAGCAGGGATCCAACCAGGCCATTCGATTCTTCGTCATGACCTCCTTGCGCAACTGGTACCGAGGTGCGTCTGTTCCCCAAGACTCTACCTCCAGGCCTGGAACCCAGCCCTTGTCCTCCGTCCCCTTCTGATCGCAGCCCTCACGCCCATCCAGGGGACAACCCCAACAAGCCCATGAACCCGCTCATCACTGGCGTGTTTGGAGCCATCGCGGGCGCAGCCAGTGTCTTCGGGAACACTCCTCTGGACGTGATCAAGACCCGGATGCAGGTGGGGGCGGGGCCTGGGCGGGACCGGGAAGGGGTGGGACTGGCTGCTGAATCCCGCAGCTGCTGGTGTTCTGCAGGGCCTGGAGGCGCACAAGTACCGCAACACGTGGGACTGCGGCCTGCAGATCCTGAGGAACGAGGGGCCCAAGGCGTGAGTGGGGGAGGGGCAGGGCTGCCGTCCCCACCCCAGGCCCCCGCCTTCCACCTGGGTCACACCTCACCTCCTGTCCACCCATCCCAGGCCCTCCCTTTGTCCTGTCCCCAGGGAGTCTGCTCTTTCTGCTCTTGCTCCTCCCTCGGATCTCTGGACCCACCCACACTTTCCAGACACGCTAGCTTCATCTTCTCTTCACCCTCCCCCCTCAGGTTCTACAAGGGCACCGTCCCCCGCCTGGGCCGGGTGTGCCTGGACGTGGCCATCGTGTTCGTCATCTATGACGAGGTGGTGAAGCTGCTCAACAAAGTGTGGAAGACAGACTGAGCCCCGGGGTCTGCGCATGGGCTGCTCCCAGCGCCCCCTTCTCATAATTGCAGTGCAGTCGTGCCAAAAGGCCCCCTTCTCCTGTCCCTTACAGTCCATGGCCCAGGGCTGTCCCCTGTGGCCATCGGGTCCATGTGTCCCCTGTGGTCTGTATGACACCACCGTGGTGTCCATGTGTCCAGCTGAGACCGGGTGTTCCTCTGGCCTGTGAATCTGTGCCCACTTGTCCACGTGCTTACTTGTATGCCTGTGTTTCATGTTTCGTGTTCTGTGACCCTGTGCCCCACTTCCCGGGGTGCCTGTGTGGCCTTGGGTCACGGCCCTGTAGCCATGGCCTGGTCCCAGCCCGGTGCCTTCCACCCTGGGCAGCAGGGGCATCACCCTGGCCTACCACAGCTGCCTCTGGGCCTCAGCCTGGCCTCACTGCATTCCAGGGGCTGCGTACCCCCCGCTTCTCCCGCCACTGGCCTTAACCAGCCCTTGGGCCCTCCCTCCGCCCAGGACAGGGTGGCACCTGCCACTCTCAGGACCACCCTTCCAAGGCAGAATAAACTGGATCCTGTTGCAGCCTCTTGTCCCTGTGTCAGCCCATCTGTGGGTGGGCAGTGGTGGCCACACCTCTGCCAAGGGCAGGCCCACTCCTCATCCGAGGACACTGTTGGGGCCAGGCAGGCTGGTGGGCAAGCGAGCTGTGGCCACAGTGTTAGCCCCTTGGGAGGCCTGACACCAGGCCAAGGAACATCTGGCCTCCATCCAGGCCTTGCCTGTGGCCTTGGGGCAAGATCCTGCAGGGTCACCTGGCAGGCAACATTGAGTGGGCAGAGGAGAGCTGCCCCACGCTGGTGGCTGCCCCTGGAGACAGTGCTCTCGGGCTCTTGTCTGTCCTGCAGCCTGTGGCCCAGCCCAGCTCACCCCCTCATGGTTTCCCTGTGATGGTCTGCTCAAGGGGCACTGCTTTGGGGTGACCAATTTTTGGTCCCCTGAGACTCTGAGCACGAGGTCCTTTGGTTTTTTTTTTTTGGCTGCGTTGGGTCTTCTTTGCTGCGTGTGGGCTTCCTCCAGTTGCAGGGAGCAGGGCTACTCTTCGTTGCAGTGCACGGGCTTCTCATTGCGGTGGCTTCTCCTGTTGTGAAGCACGGGCTCTAGGCGCACAAGCTTCAGTAGTTGCGGCACGCGGGCTCAGTACTTGTGGGTCGTGGGCTCTAGAGCGCAGGCTCAGTAGTTGTGGCGCATGGACTTAGTTGCTCCGCGGCATGTGGGATCTTCCCGGACCAGGGCTCAAACCCGTGTCTCCTGTATTGGCAGGCAGATTCTTAACCACAGCGCCACCAGGGAAGTCCAGGAGGTCCTTTCTTAATCCTTCACTTAGGCTGGGAGGTAGCAGCCCTGGGGCAGGAAGGGGTGGGCACTTAGAGCCCTCACCCCACAGCTCAACCTCAGGAAGGTGTCCCTCTTGCTGAAGACTCCCTATCCCGGGACCCAGGCACAGCTGGGAGCCCAGCCCAGCATGGGGGCCAAAGAACCCTGAACTGGAGGGCCCCTGTGGCCCAGATCTGGCTGGGAACCACCACCCACAAGCCAGGTGGAGGAGGTGTGAACAGGATGGGATAAGCCAGTGCCCCAGGCTGTGAGGGGGCAAAGGACCTTCCTGTCCAAGGGACTACACGGCAAAAGCCACACAAAGGGCTTAGCTCAGACTGGGAAATAACCTGCCCGCAGGAGACTCCCAGCAAGCAGGTCCCATTCCTGGAGCTGCTCCTTCTGGGAGAGAGTTCCTCACCCCAGCAACCTCACACAGCACCTGGTGCCTGGGGCAGATCTGGGGGCTGAGGGTGGGCTTGAGGGTGCAAGGAATGTGGTTTTGAAGGACCAGGCTGTGTGTGTGCCCTCAGTGCTCACAGGAGATGCAGGAGAAAGGGCCCAGCAGCAAAGCTTCCCTGTTCACAGGCTGAGGCAAGCCACCTAATCTTCATTTCCCAACCTGTGAAATGAGGTGACACAAGAACCCACTCCAGTGGGCTATGAGGCTGGAATGATGTAATGTCTGTAAGGCACTTAGAACAATGCTTTGCACAGAGTGAACCCTCACAGGAGGCTGCTGGCAGTGCCCCAGGGTCCCAGGTAGTTCCTAGAGCGGGCAGAGCCCAGGAGCTGGGCCCTGAGGGGACTCAGTGTCCTGGAAATCTGACCTCTAGGAATGGCGTCTGCTCATTGACTGCACCCCAAGTCTTGTCCCCATCCCCTTTCACGAGGAGGAAGGGGACAGGCTACTCTGAACTGAAAGAAGGGCATGGAGACCTGTATCCAGGAGGGGGAGGGACCCCTCTCTTGTGCCACACAGCACAAGGTGGACAGCAGGTAGCCCAGCCAGAAAAGTTGGTTGAGCTGGGCCTGTGTCCCCTGGGGCTGTGAGCCTGGAGAATCCACCAGCCCCAGTGGACCACTGGTCCCCCACCCTGGCCCCGCCTGTTCACAGGTAGCTGGAATAAGTCGGCAGCCTCAGTTCCTGGAACTGAGACCTGAGGGGGGGGCGGGGTCTCTGAGCTGAGAGAAGACCAGCAAGGCTGGAGGGAAGTGAGCAGGTGGAGAGTGGCTAGAGAGGCAGGCAGATGCCTGGAGGGAGCTCAGCTGCATTTAACCAAGATCTTGAAGGCTGCAGGGAGGAGGCCGATGGCAGGGGACCTTGCCTTTGCAGCACTGGGGCAAAGGGGCAGAATGATGTGGGCAGATCTTTGAGCAGTCGGGAGACAAAAGAATCAACTTCCAGGGTGATCCCCCACCAACCTGGACACACAGGCCAGGGCCAGGGAGAGCCCCAGGAGGTGACTGGGTCTGCATATCAGAGGAGAGATGTGAGCTGAGTGTGGAGACTCCAGGTCACCATATGCTGCGCACAGCCAGAGCCTCTGTGCCCAGCTGGAAGCCACTCAGCCTCAGGCAGCCTTCACCATCTGGCATCGTCCTGAGCCTGGGATCATCACAAAATGTGCCCTGGACAATGGCCTCAGACACAGGCCAAGGGAGCAAAGGGTGAGGTGATGGCCAGTCCTGGGACAGGGCTTGGCCAACCTCCAGCCCCATCACAGAGGCCCTCAGGCAGCTGCCCTCCAGGGCCCCCCCGCCCCCACTTCCTTGAGGCCTCTCCTCACCCACTATTGCACAAGCGTCCTCTGGTTTTTCCATGTCCTTGTGTAGGTGATGAATGGCAATCAGAGCTTAGTACACACACACAAAGAGTCACTCCTGACAAATGGGTCTCTCTCCTTTTAGCCAACAAAGAGAAATCTGTTTTTCGGGTTGTGCCCTCAGCCTTCACAGCAAACACAATCTGAGCTGAGGATGCCAGAGTATTTTTCTCACTGACATTCTACTTCCTACGTGTTCTCAGATTCCCTGGACCAGGATCCTTTGTATAAGTCACAGAATCGGGGGGGTCTGAGGATCTCCTGCCTCCTTAAGATCTGGCAACAGAGCCAAGGAGAGAGATGCAGGCACAGCGGAGAACTAGCTGAAAAGGACAATGGGAGGGCCACAGAGAACACCTAGGATCGTGGACAAACGTAGCCTAGGCCAACAGAGTGGGTGAACCATGGAAAACATGGTGGCCCCTGGTGTGGCCTTGTAGCTCTTCTCTTCCCACGCCCATCTGGCGAATATCCCTAAGAGTAACCTCCCCTCTGCTCAGATTGGTCTAGGCCCTGACGCCTGACACTCCCCAACTGTTGTCACTTTTGTTTCCTCGGCCTGGCCAGCCACTCCCACTTATTCCTCCATTGGCTGGGCCTGGCCCGGTGGCCCCACTTGGCCACAGGACTGTCATCTCCCGAGTGACCTCCAGAGATGGGCCATCCCAGCGCCCCTGCTCAGCAGCCAGCAGTAGCTTGCCGCCCAACCCCCCGCTGAAAAGCGATCTAGGGCTCAAGCTCTCGGGCCAACAGGCCTGTCTGTCCCTGGCGGCCCTCCAGGCTGACCGCACCCTGGAGCCCCGCCTCCAGCCCACTATCCTCGCGGCCCGAGGGAACACCCCCCGACCCAGGGCTGTGATCGGGGAGGTAAAGAAACATCCGCGACCGGGGCCGGGGCGCGGGGCGAAGCTGTGCCCGCGTGCCCTCAGCTAAAGGCCGCAGACCTTCAGGGCGACTCAGCTCCCAGCCTCGGAGATCCGGAGACACTCAGGAAATTTTCCGGACCCGCTCGTGAGGGAGGAACCCAACTCGCCGGGGCGGGAACCCGCGACGCCGGCAGGGAGCTCGGGGCCTGACCTCACAGAGAGAGAACCGAGGAGGCTGGGGGGAGCGGCGCCGCTTACGCCCGGAATTCGTGCGGCGCGCGCTGATGGCGTCACTGCGCGCCCGGCCGGCGCAGGCCCGCGCATGCGCTCGGCCGGCAATCTGAAGGCCCCTCCTGCTCACTGCCGTCAGACCCAGGTCTTCGGAGTGGATCGCCTGTGCCCCGACCTCGTCTGCAGCCTCCAACAGTCAGCGCTCGGCCGGCGCAGCCACCATCGCCCAACCCTCCCCAACGTCCAACGCCCACGCTGGACGCTGCCACGGGCGCTCCTGACGCGCCTGCCTGAGGCTCACCCCTGTATCTTCCTCCCCGTGCAGCTTTTTGCTCTAAAGTCCCCAGTCTCAGCCACGGGAAAGGACATAGGGTCGCGGGATGGGACCAGGAGGTCCACCAGCCTCTCCACTGATGGCGCCGCCCAGTCCTCCACTAATGGCCTGCCTGGCCATCTCCAGCCCAGCCACCTGTTTCCAATCGTGGACTCAAGTAAGGCACGGTGACCTTGGCACATCCCCATGGAAGAGGCGCCCAGGGCAACCATATGGTGCATGCACACCCCTCTAAGTCCCCCACTCCCAGAGCCTGTCATTACCAACGCAGGAGAAGGAGTGGGGCCTGGGGCATGTCCCTCCAGAAGGCAGCAGTAAACACAGGTGGCACCCCTGGTCAGTGGGCCTCCTGCCAGGACCTTTCCTCCTCTCAGTCAGCCCCACTTCTCGGATGGGAAAACCCAGGCAGAGACAGAGGACCTCTCTGGGATCTATGGAGGCCCAGGTCTGCACAGTCCTCACCCTGCCCCACCTAATGAGGGAGCTGAAGATAAGCGGTTGGGGAGGCCGCAGGTGGCATCACATCAGCCGGCTCAGGGGTCCACACCTGGGATGGGATTCCAAGGGAGAGATGGAGGGTCTGCAAGCAGTGGCTCCTCCCTGGCCTCGGACAGCATCCTCTTGGTCTGCGACCTGCTTCCTGGCCTTGTGGGATGGGGACGGGTGTGTGCCTTGCTCAGTGGGTAGGCCGGCACCAAGTCCACAATGGGTGAACAGAGCCAGACGTGGAGTGCAGAGGGGAACAGGATGGGGAGGAGCCGGCCATGAGAAGGGAAGGGGTCCCTGAGGACAGGCAGGGGCTGTGCCCTGACCTCCCGCAGAGGCTGGCAGAGGTGGAGGCTACAGCCAAGACCCAGGCTCCACTCACACCTGCTGGGCCAGGTGCACGCATAACCCGTTGGCCTGAGGGACCGAAGGGTTCATCCCTTCCTCTGGTTCTCGGGACCGGGCTTGGCCCAGTCACCGCTGGGAAAACCGAGACCAGCCCGGGGCCTGGACTGCAGAGGTCCAGCGGCCGCTCCACCGAGGCGTCTCCCGCGTGCGCGTCCCGCTGACAATTGAGCGGCCAAAGCAGATTAACCCTCGTGCTAATCCCCGCTAATGGTTTCAGAATCCCCGGCGCCGAGCGGCTAAGCCGGCCTTTCTCCGCGGCGCGGCCGGCCCTCCCCGGCGGCCTCAGCCCGCGGCCGCGCGATGCTATCTCGGCCCCGCCGCGCTAATCCCCGCGCTCGCTTTCTTTCCGGGCCCGCTCGAGATCGGCCGATTGGCCCTTGATTACGGCTGCTATCGAGGGCCTCTTTGTGCTGTGGGCCCTAAATCCCCTAATTCCGTGATAAAGGAGGCATTAGCGGGCGTTTGCTGCTGAGAAAGGCACCGGCATGAAAGAAAGCAATCAGGGGAATCCTGATGGCCTCGCCTGTCCCGCCGAGGAGGGGGCAGGAAAGGGGGCCCGGGTGGGCGCTGCGGGGAGAGGGAGGGTGGGGGCCACTTCCCACCTTCATCCCGAGTCCGCCTTCCCCAGCCCCGAGCTGCGCCCAGGACCCCTCCCCGCCCCCACCCTGGCTGCCGAGGGACCCCGCCTCCCCTCTGGCCTCACCTCCGCACTTGATGGGACCTAACCCCCAAACCGGCCTTGGACCTTGCTGGACCTACCTTGTGCTCCGGCCTCTGACTGTCCAAAGCCCGTGGTTCCTCAGAACTTACCTGCAGATCCATTCCCTTGGCTCCTGATGCTCCTCTGCCCCCTCCTCACCCCCCGGAGTTCCTGCCCCCCATCTCTTGGCACTGACCAGCTTTGACCAGTCCTGGAAGCATCTGGGTCCGCTCTTTAGTCGGGGAAACAGAAGGGAGGGCAGCCGGGAGCGACTGGGATTGTGGAGGGAGCGTGTGCGGGGGGAGGGGGCCTGAGACCCCTGGCGGCGGGCAGGTGGGGTGCGCAGGGAAGGCCCCTCTGCAGAAGCCACGCTGAACCCCAGGATGGGGCTGAGAGCACCGGGCTGGCTGCGAGCTGGGCGCAGTGGCGGAGCTGACCCAGAGTCTGGGCAGCTGGAGGAAGGAGGCAGAGGCCAGCTGGGGCAGGTGGACAGAGGTGTCAGAGTCCAGGGGCTGGGGGAGCACGGAGATAAGGCAGCTGATCCTCTTATCCTGAGCGTTAGGAGCAGGGGAGTGCCGTGATTGGATCTGTATGCAGAGCGCACCTGAGCCACGACAGCAGGCTCATTTTGGGGAGGGTCTCAGGCCAGGAGAGTAGCCGGGAGTATGTAGAAAGGCCATTGTGGGGGCCCAGGTGGCCGGCATCTGCATTGGCACTGAGGGGGTGGCAGGACTGGTGAGATTTGGGGGTGGCAGTAGGGGAGTGTCCAGCACTGCATGCAGTTTGAGGCTGGGGCAGCTCTGAGGGCAGGTGGGTGTCATGGAGGCACATGGGTGGGTGGGCCACTTACCTGGGTGGACAGGTGTGCATTTACCAAGGTGAACGGAATTCTAGGTGTTGTTTACCTAGGTAGCGAGGTGGAAAGGCAGGCCGTTCACCAAGGAGGACCAGTGGGTGGGTGTGGACCAGCGGATGGTGTCGTGGACCCCTTCAGTGGTCAGCTCACCCATCCTGCGCCTCTGAGTGTTGGCGACCAATGGTGCACAGCTGCCTCCACCTTGGAATGTTGCCCTGGGTGGTGGAGCCACCTACACAGCAGACAAGGACTAACCGGCATAGGGACTAAAAGGCTGGTCCCTGCTTCCTCGAGACAGTTGAAAACTGAAGCAGCCTGTGTCTGCCCCAGTGCTTCCGTGGGGGTTTCCAAGGACCCAAATGCCTTGTCGCTTAACACTCCACCCCTCACCCGTGTCACCCTGTTCATCAGTTTCCCAGGAAGCAGGGCTCTCAGTGTGCAACTGGGATGGTTAGTCCCCCTATGCTTCTGTTGTGTGCCCCCAAAAAGAGATGTTGAAGTCCTAAGTGTTGGTACAAGTGTTGACCCTCCTTCTAGTTTATACCTGTTCATATCCAGTGTTTTCAGTTTTTTTAAAAATATATTGTTCAGAGTTTATCATTGTTATCCATAGGAGGATTAGTCCAAAGCAAGTGACTCTACCATTAAGAGAAGTGTAACTCTGCATACCGGTTTTTTTTGTTGTTTGTTTTTTTAGTTTTTGTTTGTTTGTTTGTTTTGACCATGCTGCGTGGCATATGGGATCTTAGTTCCCTGACCAGGGATCAAACTGTGCTAGGCATAATAATGGTCCCCTCGAAAATGTCTACATCCTGAGCCCCAGAATCTGTGAATATGTTACCTTACATGGCAAAAGAGACTTTGCAATTGATTAAGTTTATCATCTTGAGATAAGGAGATTATTTCTGGTGGGTCCAATGTAATCATAAGGGCCCTTAAAAGTGGAAGCGGGGGAGAAGAGGTCAGAATGATACAATGGTCAGAAAGACTTGACCTACTGTTGCTGTCTTTGAAGATGGAGGAACAGGCTATGAACCTTGAGAAACTGGGAAAAGCAAGGGGATGGGTTTTCCTTCATCTATGAAAAATATAACCTTTGCTGCATCTATGAAAGACCTACATCTATCATCATACTTAGGGCTTAAAGACTGAGTTGTTTCTCTCTCAGACTGGAAGCAAGGCAAAGATGTTTGATGTCTCAATTTTTATTCAATGATCTACTGGAGGTCTAGACATTTCAATAACACAAGAAAAAGAAATGAAAGCCTGGAAATTCCCTGGCGGTCCAGTGCTTAGGACTCAGCACTTTCACTGCCGGGGCCCACGTTCAATCCCTGGTCAGGGAACTAAGATCCTGCAAGCCATGCTGTGCCGAAAAAAAGAAAGGAAGAAAGGAATGAAAGCCATAAAGATTGTAGATGAAGAAGTAACACTAGCAGATAATATGTTCATGTGATATAGTCGTTTACATAGAAAACCTTAAAGTATATACAAAATCAAATTGAGGTCTATAAATTAATACATGAAATCAGCAAATTTGGATTGTATTTCCCCCAAAAAAATATGTTCTACAAAGGGCCAATAGGCACATGAAAAGATGCTCAACATAACTAGTCACTAGGGAAATGTAAATCAAAACCATAAGCTACCGGGAAGTTCCCTGGTGGCCTAGTGGTTAGGATTCAGCACTTTCACTGCGGAGGCCCGGGTTTGATCCCTGGTTGGGGAACCATCCCACGTGCTGCCAAAATACCAAAACAAAACAAAAACATAAGCTACCACTTCACATCCATTAGGATGACTACAAAATTTTTTTTTTTTTAAAAAAGGGAAAATAACAGATGGTAGTGAAGATGTGGAGAGATTGGAATTCTTGTGCTTTGCTGGTGGGAATGTAAGATGGTACTGCTGCTATGGAGAACAGCTTGGCAGTTTCTCAAAAGTTAAACATACAATTATCATGCGATCCAGCAATTCCATTCCTAAGTATCTACCCTAAATAAGTGAGAGCAGGGACTCGAGCAGATACTTATACACCCATGTTCACAGCAGCACTATGCACAATAGTCAGAAGGTAGGAACAACCCAAATGTCCACTGACGGATGAATGGATTTTAAAATGTGATGTATACATGCAATGGTACTCAGCCATAACCCCTGGTTGTCAGGGGCTGAGGGTAGGAGGAAATGGGGAGCTAGCATTTAATGGGTACAGGGTTTCTGTTTGGGATGATGGGAAAGTTCTTGAGATGATAATGATGATGATTTACAACATTGTGAATGTACACTTAAACATGGTTAAAACGGTAAATTCTATGCTATGTATTTTTTACCACATTAAAAAATAAAATAATAGAAGAGCAAAAGACTGAAATCACCAGACCCAAAGGAGTGTCACGATCCCTTGCTCAATTTCCAGCCAGTTCTCAGACCCAGACCTCGTCTGCTGAAGTCTCCTCCCGTGAGGAAGGATCCGGCAACACTGTGGAGAGTGTTTGTAGGCTTGATGCCCCTAATCCTCTGCAAAGGTACGTATGTCCCTTTCCTCAGGTAATTTTATGCTGGAGAAGAGGAAAACCCAGGCCATCTCAGAGCCATTGGATACAGTCTCCATGTTAACACTGGTCCCTGGGACCCAATGTGCCATCATGGCCTCTCCGTTGGATTGGGAATATAGAGAGGGCAGGCGATAAATGGAGTACTGACCCAACTCCATCTCACAGGGGACGCCGGGGGGCTCCTAACCTACCCACTGGCTATTCTCCAGTTTCTGAATGCATAATTGGAATAGACATATGTAACATTTGGCAGAACTTCCGCAGTGGTTTCTAATCTTTAGAGTAGGACCTATTTTGTAAGTGAGAGCTCCTGAACTGCCCCCTACCAAGATGAAAAAAATTCTTTCTCTTAGGAAGAATAGCAGAGTTGAATGTCATGGCTAAAGACTTAAAGGCTGCAGGTGGTGGTCTCTAGCAAACCCATGATTTAGTTCATTAGTCTAGCTCCTGAAAAAAATAGATGGATTGTACAACAGTTCTTTGTGATAAAACACTCAACAAACTTGAAATAGAAGGGAACTTCCTCCACCTGATAAAGGGCATCTATAAAAAAAATCCACAGCTAACATGATACATTATGATGAAGACTGAATCCTTTCCCTCTAAGAGCAGGAACAACATGAGAGTGCCCACTCTCACCACTGCTGTTCGGTGATTTATTGGAGGTTCTAGCCAGGGAACTTAGGAAAATGAAGCAGAAGGCACCAGTGTTGTAAAGGAAAAAGTAAAGATCTCTGTTCACAAATGACATTACCCTGTATATAGAAAACCTTTAGAATCCACAAAAAGCTATTAGCATTAATAAACAAATCCAGCAGGTTGCAAGATACAAGATCAATGTACAAAATCAATTGTATTTCTATACACTTGCAGTGAGCAATCTGAAAATGAAATTAAGAAAACCATTCCATTTATAATAGTATCAAAAAGAACAAAATACTGAAGAATAAATTAAAGAAGTAAAAAATGTATACTCTGAAAATTACAAACATTACTGAAAGAAATTATAGATGATCTCAATAAATGGAGGACATCCTATGTTCATGGATTGGAAGAGTTAATGTTGTTAACATGGCAGTGCTCCCCAAATGGATCTACAGATACAATCTCTATCAAAATTCCAGCTGGTCTCTTCGAATAAACTGATAAGCTGGTCCTAATATTCACAGGAAAGTTTGTGGGAACCAGAATAGCCAAATCAATGTTGAAAAAAAGAACAAAGTTAGAGAGCTCACACTTCCCAATCTCAAAACTGACTGCAAAGCTACAGTAATCAAGACAGTAAGGATAAATGTATAGATCGATGGAGCAGAATTCAGAATCCAGGAGGAAGTCCTCACATTTATGGTCAATTGATTTGCAACTGGAGTGTGGGGAACAATTCAAGGAGGGAAAGAATAATCTTTTCAACAGATAGGACTGGGACAACTGGATATCCAAATGCAAAAGAATGACATTGGATCCTCAGCTAACATCATACACAAAAATTAACTCAAAATGGATCAATGTAAGAGCTAAAACTAGAAAATTTATAGTTTATAAATGTAAACATAAATGTAAATTTATAAATGTAAAACATCAGGGTTAATCTTCATGATCTTGGATTTGGCAATGTCTCCTTAGAAATGACACCAGAAGTTTAAGCAACCAAAGAAAACAATTCAACTTATTCAAAATCTTAACATCTTGTGCTTCAAAAGACACTATCAAGAAAGTGAGAAACCACCTACAGAATCGGAGAAAATATTTGTACATTATATATCTGATAAGGAGAGGGGGATGGTGCCAGCTACAGCCTTGGGACCATGGCAGCTGCAGCCTGTCCCACTAGCCTTCCACTTACATCCAGAAAATGTGCCCAACCAGAATCCTGGGGAGTTTGACTTCAGTGCACTTAACGTGAGAGTGGGTGGGCTGAGGGTGGCAGGGCTGCAGGAAGTGCCCCAGCGGTGTGAGCTGGTGACTTGCAGCTGCCCCTTCCCTGGAGCATCACTGGTGGGAGCTGCCTTGGCCGAGAAGGCTGTGCACCCCAACCTCACTAAAGGGGGCCCCAGAACCCCTGGGCTAGAGTGGAACCAGCCTCCCCTCAGCACCCAGCCCCACTCCCTCGGGTGCTCCCCCACCACAATCACTGATTACATCACCATCACTCCAATGTTGCCTTTTTCAAAGTGTCCAATACATGCAGTCATACAGTATGTAGCCTTTTGAAAGTTGTTTACTAAATATGATGTGTGTGAGGTCCATCCCTGTTGTTGCACGTGTTGCTGTCACTCTGGGCTCCTCCCTGGTGTGCATGGACCCTGGACCCCGGCGTGTTCATCCATTCACCAGCTGATGAGAGTCTGAGTTGTTTCCAAGCTTTGTCGATAATGATTAGAGCTGCTCTAAACATTCATGGGCAGCGTCTTGTGTGAGCACAAGTTTTCATTTCTCCAGGGTGAATCCCAGGGATGGAATTGCTGATACATGCGGTAGGTGTAAATCTAACTCTGGCTGCTTTGTTTTGAACATCTCTTTCTCCTTCCTCTGTAGGGAGCCAGAGGAAGCCAGGCAGCTCCTTCAACACCCCCGCTGGGCATCTCCGTAGCTACATCATCTGCCTCACCAGGTACATTTCCTATTTCCTGTTCTATGACAGGTGACAATGTTGTTAAACTTCTTGCCACTCCACAACAAGGGTTTCCTTCCCTCCATCTTCCAGTACATTCTCCTCACCTTCCCTAAGACCCACCGTCAGTCTCAGCAGGTTCCTTCCCGCTCCCCCCGCCCCCCGCTGCCTGGTCACAAAGCCAGTGCCCATGGTTTAGGGTTTGTATCTGCAGCATTGCATTCCAGTACCAGGACCCGTCTGGTTACCTAGAGCCCATGATAGCCACCTCACACTCAGTGCTGAGGACACCACAGTCACCTCCTATTGTTGCCTCTCGCCGTTCTCACTTTCCGTCTCCTGCGATTGCAGTAGATGGTGGCTGGGACAGAAGCCACCGGAAGGCTGACTCACCCCTTGGTGGTGCTCCATACTGGCTGTTGACTGGTCCTTAAGCTGGAGCTGCTGGTGGGAACTGCTCTGCCTGTCCTCTCCTTGTGGCTGCAGGCACCTCCTCGCAGCGTGGTGGCTGAGCTCGGAGAACAAGCATCCCAAGATGAGAGAGAGAAACTGTGTCACCCAGCTGTAGGACCTGGCCTCAAAAATCACAGTGTCACTTCTGCTGCCTCCTAGTGGTTAGAAGCGAGTCACTAAGCCAGCCCACGTTCAGGGAGAGGGGATTAGATTTCACCTCCTGAAGGGAGGAGTGTCAAAGTATTTGCTGACATCTTTGAAATGCATCACAGTGGGCCGCTTATCACAGTGGGCCGCTTATCAAGGTGGACAGGTGGAGAGATGGTGCATCTACCAAGGTGGATAGGTGGGTAGGTGCCCCATTTATCAAGGTGGGGAATACCAAGCAAGGGATGGATTTTGAGATCTTGAGTCTGCCCCAGGCATGGTGACTGGGAGATGTTCATTGGTGGCTGAAATGGGACATGGAGCAGATGCTTAGGGAGATGAGTGCCTGGAGCAGAGGGAGAAGTCAGGCTGGCGGTATCAACTGGGGAGTCCTTGGCACAGAGGTGGTGTCTGAAGCTTCAGAAATGGGGAGGGATAAAGGAACAACCAGGGCCCAGCCTTTATGACCACTGACCCTGTAGCCCCCATCCTTGAGGAACTGACTTCGATGGGTAGTCGGCCCCCAGGTGCCTCTCTGATCTAATGGTGAGCACATGGTTCTGCGAGGGAAGTTGGCTGGGAGAGGTTTCCAGGGTCACCCAAAGGGACACGTGGGAAGAGATGGAAGCTCTGGGGCAGTGGCAGCCGTCTTGCGACCATGAGGTGGCCCACTCACAGATGTGGTGGCTCCTTCACAGAGCTTCCAGATTAACAGATCCTGGGCAGTCCTGGTGTCAGGACTCTTATGACAGTTGAGTCCGCAGGTTCTGTCACTTGAAGTCCAGAGTCCTCACTGACACCAGAGTGGAGTCAGCAAGGGAGCTTGAGGAAGGGTGTGTGAGGTGGGAGGAGAAGCATGAGACCGTGTGTTGCCCCCCTAATGGTACCTGCCATTCATGGAGGCCCCTGCCCAGCGGGGTTCTAACCTCGCACACAGTAACTGGTTGAGCCCTCCAAGCACCTGAGAGTTAGGTCACTATTATTATGCCAGTTTATAGATTGGGAAACTGAGGCACGGCGGGGTGGTGGCGGTGGTGGTGAAGGAACCTATCTCACAGCCAGGAAGTGACAGCTGGGGCAGAAGCCAGGCCGTCTGCTGCTCTGTCCTGTGAGCCACACAGTAACTTTTCAGAGGTCCAGAGAAGGCCTTCAGCAGAAGTCCTGGCCAGCTGCTTAGATGAGGACGAAATGGTCTTCCTGCTTAGATGAGGACGAAATGGTCTTCCTGGAATTTGGCAAAGTGCAGGTCACCGACAAAGTTGGGCAGAATGACCCGGAGGGATGGTGTGGACGGAGCTGAGGAGTGGGGGTGTGGACACAGGAGTCAGCTCCTGAGAAGAATGGCTGTGATGAGGGTGGGGAGGGGGTGGTAATGATTTGGGGTGGATTCTGGGAAGTACCGGAAAGCAGATGATAAGTTTCCCCAGAGCACATAAGTGGGGCCTCCGATGGGGCCCAGGAGAAAAGGCAAAGAATTGGAGGCCCAGGGCAGTGGGGCTGCGGGTTTGGTGATGAGCAGAGATAGCTTCCCCCCCGCAACCCCGTTTCCTCCACGAGGTTGAGACCCGGGCTCCTAAGTATGTGTGTGGAGGGGGCGGGGGAATTTGGGCCGAAGTGCGGTGGGACCGCGGGGTTGCCGAGGGTATTGGGCCCCATTTGAGGTTGGAGCTCAGGAGTTTGGGGGCCAGGAGACTGTGCAGTTTGGGGGGGGGTGTTCTCCAGACTTGCTCCTCCGCCTGGTAGGTCCCCGAAGGGGACAAGGAACCAGCCCTGGTCGCGGTGGCTACAGGACCAGGGCACGAGTTGGGCCACGAGGCGGCCCCGCGCCCAGGGTCTGCCGTGGTCCGGGCGTCCTCGGGCCCTTGCCCACGCCGCAGGGTTGGACAGGGAGCTGGCGGGCACTGGAGGCGGCCCTGCGCGCCTCTGCCAGCTCTGCGAGTCGGGGGCATGGACTCGCGGCGCAGGGCTTCTTGCGACCGCTCCCGCCCACCTCCGCCGCCGCCGGGGATTAGCACGCTCCTGGCCGCGCGGCGGGATTAACCCGCGTGGACGCGGCGCCCGGCTCGGGGATTACGGCGCGCCCCCTCGACGGATATATTCCCGCGGCGACGGCGACGGCGGGCGAGAGGAATGGCGGCGGCGCGGGGCGCGGCGGGCCGCAGGGGTCCCGGGCGGCCCTGCCCCTTCTCCATCGAGCACATCCTCTCCGGCCTACCCGAGAGCAGCCCCCCGGCCCGGGTCGCCCGCCCGCCGCCGCCCGCCGGCCGCCAGAGCCCCGCGGAGCCGCGGCAGCCTGAGGCGCCCGAGGCCGTGCCCTGCGCCTGCTGCTGCTGCTGCGGCCCTCGCGCGGCGCCCCGCGGGTCCCCGGAGCCGGCCGCCGGCCTGGGTGAGTGGGCACGGGGCGCGGGAGCTGAGGGACCCGGGGCGGCGCAGGGGGGTGCGGAGCCCGGCCCCCGGCCCGCGCCTCACCGAGCCCTCGTCCCGCAGGCGCGCGACTACCGTGGCCGCTGAGGCTGGGGCCCGCGGCGCCCTTGCCCTTGGCCGCACCCACCGGGGGCTCCGGGGCGCCGCCCGCCGCGGGCGGCCCTGGTTCACAGCGGCGCACGCGGCGCCACCGCACCATCTTCAGCGAGGAGCAGCTGCAGGCGCTGGAAGCGCTCTTCGTGCAAAACCAGTACCCCGACGTGGGCACTCGCGAGCGCCTGGCCGGCCGCATTCGCTTGCGCGAAGAGCGCGTGGAGGTGGGTGCCTGCAGCCTTGGAAGAGTCGGCCTCGCGTGGCGGGCGGAGGCGCACAGGCCCCGGGAAAGCAGGGGCGCCGGGTGGGTCCCTGGCAGCGGCGCCTGGGGATGGCGCGGGAGGAAGGGCGCGGGCTGGAGCAGAGGTCGGGCTCGTTTTCTTTTCCTTAGTTTTAACCCCCTACCCCCCGCTCAAGACAAATGAGGCGCGCGTTTCTGTTCCGGAATTTGGGGAACTTGGAAGAGCGCGAAGCTGTTGAAGGGGCGTCCCGGGCGCCGTCGGACGGAGGCGGGGGTGGGAAGGGGCGGACGAGGAGAATGCTCCGGGTGGGAAAGGGGTCCCAGTCCCGAGGCCCGAGCGCCGGTCCCCATCAGCAGCGGATGAGGGGCGGTGGCTCAGCCGCTGCGCGGGGCCGGCCCCGCAGCCCGCGTCCGTCCCGAACCCCCGGCCGGTGCACTTGGGAACCGCGCGGGACGCGGGTCCGGGGCTGGGCCTGCCTGAGCGCCCCTCCTCCTCCTCAGGTCTGGTTCAAGAACCGCCGGGCCAAGTGGCGACACCAGAAGCGCACATCGGCGTCCGCGAGGCTCCTGCCGGGAGCCAAGAAGCCCCCGAAGGAGAGCTGCTGACGGCTGCAGAGTTACTCCTGGGCTCGGTGGCACCTTATGGGGCCGGCTCAGGGAGAGGACAGACCTACCCTAATAGGAGTTGGGAGAGGACGCCAGCCTCTAACCTGGTGTCTGCCCAGTTGCCTGCGTCCTGGAGCTCAACGCGGGAGCCCCTCTGCGTGTGTCCCCGCGCCACCCGCCCCGCGGAAGGAGAGCGCACCGATGCTCCGTGCTCCATGCGCCTTCCCTCCCAAGCGCAAGCGGGCAGGAGGGCCGGGGAGACTCGGGGGTGGGGTGCGGGGCACAGAGCAAATCAACTTCCTCAATCCCCCACCACACCCCAGGAGGCACCAAGCCACCCCAGGACAGGAGCCACCCCTTGTCAACAGTGGCACCCAGCGTCCTCATCCCCGCCCACTTCCTGCTGGCCTCAGTCATCTCCTCAGCAGGGACGCAGCCCCCTTGACTGGCCTAGAACCCTCCAGAGGCTGGGCGGGTGGGGTCTCTGCGTCCTGGGGCTGGTGCCAGGGGCTTGGGCGTCCTGACCCGCAGAATAAGAAGGCTGGGTGAGGTAATCTCCAAGCCCCGTTCCTGCTGCTCAATCTTGTGAGTCTTGTGTGGATACTGAGAAATAAACAAGCTACTACAAGCTCTGAGAAAGCAGTCCAGACTCGAAGTCTTCCGTGGCTCCACTCCACACCCAGCCGGGACCTGCCCCTCCTCTCCTTCCCAGGGAGTGGGGGGCAGGCTTGTCACAGCCCGGTGAGTCCTCCGTCCCTGTGCCAGGGTGGGCCCAGCAGAGCAGACTGCCCCACAGATCGTGGCCCGGCACCCTGCACTGGCCTCTAGGAGCTGCCTCTTGGGTGGGGGTCCTTGGTTTCCTCACTCTGGGGTTTCCATGCAGGAGTGTCTGCCTCCCTCACAGCAGCCAATCTCTGCCACCCTGTGGGGTGGGACCAGGTTCAATTGGGAGAATCCCCCCCTCCACTGCCTTGGAAAATGCTGTCCCCTCCATCATCCTGGCCCCAGCAAGAAGGACAGCGTGAAAACAAGGCCTCAGTTCCCCAAGTTGGCCTGTATGGTGGGTGCGAGGCACCTAACACCCCCCTCACCTGGCGTGGGGACTTTGTTCTGCCTCCTCACAGGTCCTGGAGGGATGCAGGTGGGTATCTGGCAGGAGACACAGTCCCTCCACAAAAGGTGCAGAAGCCAGGGCAGCTCCTGGGCGGAACTCTCTGAGGCAGGTCAGCTCAGAGAACACAGAGCGCGAGGGGTCCCTGGGCAGGACAGCAGCTCTTGCTCACCCTCCAGGATGCACACTTCCTGTTGTCACAGAGCCCGTTTTCCTGAATCCTGGCCTTATCCCTGGAGACGGCACAGACTGCCTGTGGAGCTTCCCCACGGCTGGGACACCCTCATCCCCCTGGTCCCAGAAAGCTCGCCCTCGTTGGCTGAGTGGCTTTACGTCATGGTGTGGGGCACCCGTGATCAGTGCTCTGCTTTCAAGGGACCAGTAGTTATGCTGCACTCCTGGCTTTTCCCTCCTCTCCAGCTATCTTGGGCAGGCTTGCCCCACAGCTGCCTGTAACACAGGTGTCCTTGGGCCAAGCCCAGACTCTCCCCTCTCATATCCATTCTCACCCTGGTTTATCTCATCCAGCCTCAGGCTTGAGTCCCATCTCCGTCTCACATTTACATCCCAGCCCAGGGTTCTCCCCTGTGCTAGGCAGTTATGTCCAGCTGTCCCTTTGATGACTCCACCTGGAAGACCAGGGCTCCTCTAGGTCACTTTGTCCATGGCAGGCTGTTTCCCTGTGCATCCCCGGTGCGTGAGCCAGAGAGCTAGGGGCAGGCATCCTGACCCCTCTTCTCCCTCACCCACCAAACCCAGGCCAACGGCAAGTCGATTTTACCTCCCCAAACGTTCCCAGAATCTGCCTTCTCCCCAGCTTCGACTGCACCAGCCTGATGAAAATCGCTGTCATCTCTCACCTTGACCGTTGCAGCTGCCTCCAACTGGTCCACCTGTACCTACTCCGGTTCGTCTGTGATTCATTCTCCATAAAAGTCAGGGTGCAACTCTGAACATGCCTCTCCCCTGCCTACAGCACTCCCAGGGCTCCCACTGCTCCCAGAACAAAGACAGAACTCCTCGCCGTGACCCGTGACCCATGACCCACGAGCCCCGTGCAGCCTGGCCCTGCCTCTCTGGCGTCAGCTCCCACCCCACTGCTCCTTGCACTTTGTGTATCCAAAGGTCTCCTCCCACTGGAACTTTGCACATGCTCTCCCCCTCCACCTGTTCAATGCCTGTTCATCCTTTGGATCTGAAACCACTTCCTTCCTGGGGAACTTCCCCTGACTGCCCCCTAGGTAGGCTGTCCCCTAGGTAGGCTACCACCTAGGTAGCCTGGGTAGGATGCCTGCTAGGTAAGATGCCCCCTGGGTAGGATGCCCCCTAGGTAAGATTCTTTTTTTTTTGCACCTACCCGCTGCTGTGTTATGCTTGTTTGTGGGTTGATCTGGTTAGTGTCTGTCTTCTGCATTCAACTGTCAGCTCCACAAGGGGAGGAATCATACCATGGAGTCCCCACTGAATTGTACTGAATCGTTCTGGGGCAGAAATTGTTTGACATAATTTACAACCTTTTGGGAAGACATGATCTTTCGTGAGAAATGCTTAGACAATTTTCTTGTCCATTTCAATGAGGATTAGCCTTCTGGGAAGCCAACTCTGGCACTTAGGCACCAGACATTTCTTTTCTTGCATAAACTTTGAATAAAAAGTTTGAAACATATATAACCAAAATTTCGGAAGCGTATTTTTTTAAATAACATAGAAGCGTATATTGATTATTTGAGAGAAATTGGAATTCCAAGGCTTCCAATTCCGTAGTGCTTTAATTTTTCACGACTAGCGGGAGCAACACGCCCCTAGCCCCTACCGCAGCGCCCCGTAGCTCCCACAGCCCAGATACTAAAGACCAGAGCAGGGCGGGACGAAGACTACAACTCCCATAAAGCTCAGGGCTCATGGCGACGTCACACGGAGCGCGGGCCGGCCTTCGAAACGCGCGGCTACCCCATTGGTAGGGCTGTTTCAGGCGCCTGCGCAGTTGGAGCGCCCCGCCCCCCCAGCCTGCGCCGCGCCTGCGCCGCCGGGGCGGTGCTGGGATAGCGATGGAGACGCCTGGCCCTGCGGTCCGGGCCGTGCTGGTGCCCGCGGCGTCCGGGACCCGGAGGAAGCGCGCCGCCGGAGAGGCCGGTGCTCCGACGAGCAGGCAGCGGGTCCTGGACGAGGAGGAGTACATCGAGGTAGGACTCGGCGTGGACGCCAGCGATTTCCAGGCCACGTCCCTGCCCCGGGCTCCCCCACCCCGCGCTCCCCCCGGGTCGCTCCCTGGGTACCGACGCTCTTGTCCGCTCGCAAAGGTGGAGCAGCCCGAGTCTCTGCCCTCAGGATGTGGACAGTCGGGGGGACAAACAGGCACAGTGTGGAGCGAGGTGTCCCTGCTGTTAGGGAGCAGAAGGGGCGGATGTGTCTGTACGCCTTGGGGGGTGGCGGGTGTCAGGGAAACAAGGTTCTATTAAAGGGTAAGTAGGAATTTGGGAGGATGGCGATAAAGAGGGTTTCTTGGAGAGCGATAATGGCAAGTGTTAAGGCTGGGGGTCCTGGAAACGGGCTGCCACTATGGTAGCATCATTGAGCGGGTAGGCATCCCACCGCCCTTGAAGTAGGAGGAGCTGGCACGGGACTGGGAGGAAGTTGGTTAAGTTTAGGAAGCTCCTGAGATGTGCAGGTAGATGGCGTTAATGGGCGGCTGGGCGTACAGAAGTGCAGCTCAGGGGCAAGTCTGGCTGGAGGTGCGAAGCTGGGAATCTCCACCAGTGCTGGTGGTGGGATGACTGGCTGAAGGCATCCCGGTGAAGGATTCAGACTGGAAATAGGAAATCATGGGTGGAATGCAGGTGGCAACACGCACATTGGTCCAGCTGGTGTGGAGGTGGAGCCAGTGAAGGAGAATGAAATTGACCAGTTAGTGAGGGAGAGGGAAGGCTTTGAAAGTGCACCCAGTGGGAGTTCCCTGGTGGTCCAGTGGTTAGTACTCCATGCTCTCATTGCCAAGGGCCTGGGTTCAATCCCTGATAGAGTAACTAAGGTCCCACATCCCACAAGCAGCATGACGTGGCCAAAAAAGAAAAACAAATTACAGCACTACGTTCCGCCAAGTTCTGGGGATTCTTGGTCTGGACAGAGGTTGAGGGCCTCACACGTACCCTGTGGGCTGAGTGGCAGAGGAGAGGCAGATGGGAGCTCTGACTTATGTTCTGATCGCGCCTTTAGGGCCTCCAGACGGTTATCCAGAGAGACTTCTTTCCTGATGTGGAGAAGCTGCAGGCACAGAAGGAGTACCTGGAGGCCGAGGAGAATGGAGACCTGGAACGGATGCGCCAGATCGCCATCAAGTTTGGCTCTGCCCTGGGCAAGATGTCCCGAGAGCCCCCTCCGCCCTGTAAGAGGAGTCTTGTGGGGGGGCGGGAGGGGACTCCCGCTGAACTGTTGCTTCAGGCTCCCTCCAATCCCCATCCCCTCTCTTCCCCCAGATGTGACTCCAGCCACATTTGAAACCCCTGAGGTGCACACAGGCACTGGGGTGGTGGGCAGTAAGGCCCCAGGCCGGGGCCACAGCCTGGAGGACGGTGATGGTGAGTGAGCGCCCATTTCCCTCACGCTGTTGGGTTTGCCTGGGGACCTTGTCTGTGGGGCCCTGGGGTGCTCAGGGGAAGGCTGCTTCTTGTCCCTGAGGGTCTCTCCTTAAAGGGCAACCCATGGGGTCTAAGAGGCAGAAGATCTGGGTTCAGCTCCCAAACATGGGGGTCATCTGAGCCTCCAGCCCTCCTCCGTGGCATGGGAATCTCGCCTCCCCTCTTGCTGGCCTGCTCACTGTACCAACCTCTGTCCGGGGGGGCGTCATGAGCCTGGGGCGGGGGCTCCTTCCCTCACTGCTTCCTTCAGATGCCTCAGGGCCTCTGCACTTGCTTCTCCTGAGCTGGTCGCCCCCTGTGGGTGACTGCATGGCTGCTCCTTCTCTTCCTTCAGATCTCTGCTCAGATGCTGCCTATCAGGGAACCTTCCCTGACCTCCCAGCGCAGTCACTCACCCTGTTCTCTGTGATTTGCCACCTGGCTCTGTTTTCTTGCTGGAGGACACGCCAGTTTAAAAGGCGTTTCTGTTTGTTTACCATTTCTCCCTCCACAAAAGCAGGTCCTTTTGCTCTCGTCTGCATGCCCTGCACCTAGGGTGTGCCTGGGCCTCCGGGTCTCCAACACGCTTACTGGAGTGTAAAGATTCATCCTGACTTTTCTGGGAAGCCTTCCCCAGAAGGAGCATCTTGGGCCCTGTGAACAGTGTGCCGTGGGCCTCCTCTCAGTCGGTGCTTCATCAGGGGTGGACATGTGTGTGTGTAGATGGCCATGAGCTGCTCTCTACTAGCGTCGCATCCACAGCGTGCTCCGCTGGCACTGGTGCCCTGTGCGAGCACATGTGTGACGTTTTCTGCTCCAGAACCCAGCCTCCTGCCAGTCACAGCGCGTCCTGTGTGTCCTCAGAGCGTGGTTCTCCATTGCGATGTGGCTCGAGAATCACAGACTGTTGGCAGATTCCTTTCCTTTGAATCCCCCTTATTTTTCGGTAAATGCAGGAATCCCCTGAGTAACCTGAGCGTAGGCACCACGTAGTTCACGGTTGCAGGCGAGGGGACTGAGGCTCAGGAGGGCAGTAACCTCTGCAGGTCCCAGAGCTTTTGGTGGCGGGTCGGGATCTGAATGCCCACCTTTCTGACACTCGTCTTGACCTTTTAGGCACAGTGCTTTGCACGCTGCCTGGCAGGTGGTAGGGGGTGGAGTAGAGGCCCTCCCCTGTTGTCCTCACTGCATCTGCACTGCTGTATGCAGTGCTGCACCACCTCAGCGGGCTGCCCTGGCAGCGGCCAGGGCGGCCCGGGGTGTGGCCCAGTGCCTGTTAGGTGCCTACCCGCCCACTGCTAGATAATACAGGGTCCTTGCCATCAGGTCCGCTAGCAGGTCACGAGGCTTAGGTGACAGTCATCCCCCTGTAGCACAGATACCAAGAAGGGAGGGAATCAGGATAAGGGACAGGGGGACAGTCCAGGGTTTTGGAGGCAGGACCTACAGGACAGGCACTGTTTTGGTGTGGGAGGACCCCCTGTGATCGTGCTGCTCTAACGCCCGACGCCCCCTCCCGGCCTGAGTCAGAGTGCACTCTTCACTGCTATGCAGCAGCTGGGAAGGGCCCCTGGGGGCTCCCTGGGCAGCTGGGGGAGTTGATTCCCCCCAAGGGGGTGTTGTCTGGCAGTGTGGGTTCTCACAGACAGACCCACGACCAGAGGCAGGGTTCCTGGGACCGAGTGACTGCATGATGGTTTCATGTCACCTGCCCACACCCCTGCACAGGAGAGGCCACAGAGGAGGAGGAAAGGGAACCCCTTCCCAGCCTGGACGTCTTCCTGAGCCGGTACACAAGTGAGGACAACGCCTCCTTCCAGGAGATCATGGAGGTGGCCAAGGAGAAGAGCCGGGCGCGCCACGCATGGCTCTACCAGGCCGAGGAGGAGTTTGAGAAGGTGCCCTGGTGCAGGGTCAGCGGTACCCACTCGGGGTGGGAGTCCCCGGGGCCAGGGCCCAGGGCCGGGGGTCCTCCCTGACCCGCGCTCCCACCATGACGCAGAGGCAGAAGGATAATCTCGCGCTCCCGTCGGCAGAGTGCCAAGCCGTGGAGAGTGGCCAGGCTGGTGTGGACACCTGGAAGTACAAGGCCAAGAACTCCCTCATGTACTACCCAGAGGGTGAGCGGCGGGCCGGGCGGGGGCGCAGGCTGGGGCCGGAGGTTTGGATTGGTTTTTGGGAGTGTGTGACTGTGCCCCTTGTACTCTGGGCCTTTGGGGGTCCCGGTCCGTTTCAGGGCAGGCAGGTTCACCTGCGGAGTCTGCGCGGTCGTGTGGCTCCCCCAGCTGAATTCAGGCTGTGCTCCGTGGGGAACCAGCTCCTCTCCCTCAGGCCCTGAGCGAGGGGCAGGGGGCCTGCTCACCCTGACGCTGAGGTGATTCTGCTCCCACTGCCAGGCGTCCCTGATGAAGAGCAGCTCTTTAAGAAGCCACGGCAGGTGGTGCATAAGAACACCCGCTTCCTCAGGGACCCCTTTAGCCAGGCCCTCAGCAGGTCCCAGCTGCAGCAGGCCGCTGCCCTCAACGCCCAGGTGAGGGACCGGGCCAGCGGGGTGGAATGGGCATCCTCGCCTTTCTGGTCCTGGCCACCCCCATACGTTAGGACTGTCCTTGGGCTCAGCAGGGCTCGGTGGTGGGGGTGTGTCTGGGTCCCAATGTGGCGAGGTCTGAGTCTCTTCTTCATTTGTGGAGGCTTCAGTCAGACACGTTCTGTGGGTCAGGTCTGTCCCAGTTCCCGTGGGGTGGGCTGGGCTCGGTGTGGCGGACAGCAGAGGTTCCTGAGCCCGGATTTATTGCAGGGCAGTGACTCCGGCCGTCATGGCGTTGAGGAGGTGGGAGGTGGGGGGCCTGTTTTGGAGGCTTTTACAGGTGCCTTGTGGGAGCCATCAGAGCACAGTTGCCCCAGTTAGCATAGCCCCCCGCAGGGCCCTGAAGTCAGTAGCCCCTGAAGGTGACGCATGTCAGGTGTGGCTCGGCATGGAAGGCAGAGGTGTTTCCTTGCTTGGTTGCTGCTCTGATGGGTCCTCAAGGTCCTTGCAAGGGCCAGGGTCCACCTCGCTTCCCCTGGGTCTGCACCCAGGAAGGGGGGTGTGCAGCCTCTGCCCGTCAGCCAGCGGGGACGGCCTAGGCCCCTGACACCACCTCTCCTCTCGCTCCAGCACAAACAGGGCAAGGTGGGCCCGGATGGCAAGGAGCTTATCCCCCAGGAGTCCCCTCGTGTGGGCGGATTTGGATTCATTGCCACGCCTTCTCCTGCCCCTGGTAAGACACACGCCCGCTGGTAGGACGGCCTTGGGGGAGGTGGGCGGCCCATCTGGCCTGGCACTCCTGACACTCCCCTGGGTCTGCACCATGCCTCATGTGACTCAGGCCCAGGGTCCCATCTGTGCCAGGGCCGAACAGGGCTGTGGGTGGCTGGGCTCTCAGACAGGCCTGACCTGGGACGTGTGGGGCCAGCTGGACTAGCTGGTCTAGCTGGGTGGTTCCTGTGGCTCGCCCTGAGCTCAGCGGGACAGACTGGCCTGGTGAGCAGGCAGAGGGGATCTGGGGGGAGGCCAGTAAGTCCAGCGGGTGCTGGGCAGGCGGCCTTTTAAAAAAAATTTTATTTATTTATTTATTTATTCATTTATTTAATTTTTGGCTGCATTGGGTTTTAGCTGCTGCACGCGGGTTTTTTCTAGTTGCTGAGAGTGGGGGCTACTCTTTTTTTTTTTGGAGGGGGGCTACTCTTTATTGCGGTGCATGGGCTTCTCATTGCGGTGGCTTCTCTTGTTGTGGAGCGTGGGCTCTAGGCACGCAGGCTTCAGTAGTAGTGGCACATGGGCTTCAGTAGTTGTGGCTTGCGGGCTCTAGAGCGCAGACTCAGTAGTTGTGGCACACAAGCTTAGTTGCCCCACGGCATGTGGGATCTTCCCGGACCAGGGCTTGAACCCATGTCCCCTGCGTTGGCAGATGGATTCTTAATCATTGAGGCACCAGGGAAGCCTCTGGGCAGGCATCCTGCATATGGAAGCCAAGCTCAGTCTGCAGGAGACTGGGTGCACCTGGGCCTCCAGGGGCCATGCCTGGCTCTTGCAGGTGGGCAGGACGGTCCTGAGGGGTCGTACAGGGCCATGTGCGCTTCCCTCAGGCCACCCGCCTTGTGCCACTGGCCTGGGCTGGGTGTCCCTGTCAGTCTTGGGTAGCTTTTCCTAGTTCTGGGTCTCACGTCAGCAGGTGTGCGGTGCTCACAAATCTAAGCCCAGAGATCACAGCAGGCGCATGAGACTCGGGGTGGCCTCCTGGGCACACCTGCTCTCTTTCTGCGTCCAGTGACACTGGTGGGTGCGCCATGGCAAGGGCCTGTGGAGGCACCTCGGTTTTCCCAGGATCCTGGGAGGTTTGGGAGCCCTGGAAGGCCCTGGGTCTCCTCCCTGCAGCAGGGTCCTGTGACTGTCCTCCGGGGGCCCCCTGGCCCTGTGCTAGGATGGGGGTCTAACTCACCCAGCCCAGCTTCTCTGCGAAGCCCCCTACCCCAGGCTAAACCCCATGGTGCAGGGGCATGGGCTGGCCTTGATGTTTCCCTCCCAGAGGTCAGAAGTGCCGGGTTCTGGTCCTGGGAAGGAGAGAGGGCAGCTGCTGGCCTTGGTGCTTGTGAGCTGTGACCTGCATCCAGGTCCCAGGCCTGAGCTGGCTGTGGGCTCTCCATCCGCAGGTGTGAACGAGTCCCCACTGATGACCTGGGGGGAGGTCGAGAACACGCCCTTGAGAGTTGAAGGATCTGAAACGCCCTACGTGGACAGGACGCCAGGGCCAGCCTTCAAGGTGGGTCACGGTGGGAGCAGCACGGGTGGACGCAGGGCCTCCTGAGCACCCATAGCTCCGTGCACAGCGGATGGGCTGTACACCTGGGCAAGCACTGCACTTCCACGTAGGACCGGGCACTGAGGACAGGCGTGGGCGGGTGACTGGGTTGGGGGAGAGACTGGGGCGGGGGTGTTCGAAGCACCAAGGCAGGGAGCTGCTGGGGCCGCTGTGAGCCTGCAGGCCCGGAGGATGGGGCTGTTTAGAGATGAGGGGCGGTCTCAGGTGGGCTAGGAACTCCTGCTGTGCTGCAGCCTGAGGGCGGGAAGGGTCCCAGAATCCTAGTGTCCGTGGGATGCGGCTGTGTCCTCAGGAGGGCTGTGTCCTTGCAGAGAGAGGCCTCTGGTTACGGGAGAACCAGATCAGGCGCCCCCAGCCCGGTGTCATAAGCAGTCACAGTTGAGATTCACAAGGCCTGGAGCCCAGGAGGAAGGCCTTTTGTGGGCCAGAAAGGCAGGCGAGGGGGCTGGGTGGCAGGTGGTTTGTAGGGATGGGGTGGCCTGGGAAGGCGCCAGCGAACTGGCAGGCAGGTGGGGCCCCAGAGCGACATTGGGAAGGCAGGTCCCTGGTCTGCACACAGTTTGTGGGGAAACTGAGTGATGGGTGTGGTTTGTGGGGGATGTCCCCAGAGCCTTGCGCGTACTGTCGGGTGCTGGGGGGGGTTGCTGGTGGCAGAGGTGGGTGGTGCCACAGAGGCTGAAGGCTGCAGGGTCACGTCATCTGCTTTGTAACCCCAAAGAATGGGGCATGGAATTTGGAATTCACATAGGTCTGCAGAGGAGACAGGGTCACGGGTCTCCTTAAACACAGCCAGCACCGATGTGGAATGCAAAGGAAAAAGTGTCAGTCACTGTAGGGACAGAAACATACGATCATAGGAGCGACTGGCTTGGAGAGAAAGCACAGACCTGTGCGGCAGAAACCTGGTGGCCGAGGGGCGGGTGCTTCCCCAGTGCAGGGGTGATGCGTGGCCAGACAGCGTGCGCAGGGCCCGGGCACCTTGGTTCTCAGCCTGGGATGCGGCGACAGCCGAGAAAAACTTGCAGGGGGATGTGTGCCGTCAGGCGTTGAAGTGAGCCACCCTTGGCAGGTGGGTCAGGCCTGAGCCTGGTCCCAGCGCCCAGGCAGGATTTGGGGCACCGTGCTGAGTGTGTGGAGCTAGGGTAACAAGCCAGGCCCTCAGTGTGCACAGCAGGATGAGTTCCGGAAAGATGGAAAAGTTGAATGTTAAAACAGCAAATGTTAAACCTCAGAATAACATACCGGTCGACGTTTAATGTGATGTTGAGGCAAAAAGGCTTTCTAAACACGACAGCAAAGGGAGAAATCACGAAGGGAGTCGGGGCTGCATCGCGCTACGGGAAGATGACAACCCCGAGTACAGCGGAAAACATCAAAAGTAAAACTACAAGCAGATAACTGAAGAGAAATCTGAACGGTGTACGTTAATGTAGCCAACATAGATGAAACTCCTGCAAGTGAGAAAGGAAACAAAAAACCAATAGAAAGACAGGCCCAGGGACTTCCCTGGTGGTCCAGCGGTGGAGAGTACGCCTTACAATGCGGGGGGCGCGGGTTAGATGCCTGGCTGGGGAACTGGGATCCCACATGCTGCGGGGCAACTAAGCCCACACACCACAACTATTGAGCTCACGCACCTCAACCAGAGAGCCCGCGTGCTGCAAACTACAGAGCCCACGCACCCTGCAGCCTGCACGCCACAACTAGAGAAGAGAAAAACCCGCATGCCACAACTAGAGAGAAGCCTGTGTGCCACAATGAAGATCCCCCATGCCTCAACGAAGATCCCGTGTGCCACAACTAGGACCTGACGCAACCAAAAAGAAAATAAAGTTAAATAAACAAATCTTTAAAACAAACAAACAGAAAGACAGGCCCACGATACATTTCTTGAAGTTCTCTATGGAAACGCAGAGGCTGGTACACCCTGGCAGTCAGACGAAAGCATACTGAAACAGGCCCTTTTCCTGGAAGGGGGTCACAGGTGCCTGACCGGGCAGTGCCGGCTTCATGAAGAACCCAGGCGGGCCTTGGGCGGGTGGGCAGCTCAGGCTGGCTGGGGGCTTTCAGGGGCAGTGATGGTGGGCTGTTGGGACCGCAGGGGCCACGGGAAGAGGCCGGCGCCTCCGCGGCAAGGACTCCCTGGCTGGGTAGTGGCCCAGCCCCCCCACGCCTGCTGTCTTTTAGATCCTGGAGCCGGGCCGCAGGGAGCGTCTGGGGCTGAAGATGGCCAACGAGGCTGCCGCCAAGAACCGGGCCAAGAAGCAGGAGGCCTTGCGGAGGGCGACGGAGAACCTAGCCAGGTGAGGGTGGCCCGGCCCCTGCAGTGGGTGCTCTCAGGGCCGGGGCCTGTGGCCGTCGCTCTGGCTGGAGCGGTGCCCTCTCCGCCTTGTGCACAGCCTCCTCCTCCCGCGTACCTGCGGGGCGCCTTTAGGCCCGTCGTCCCCACTGAGCTCCTGTCCACCCCGTGGAGTCGGTGTTATCACTGCCCTCGGAGAGGGTTGGGGTCCACTGCAGCCCCTCAGCCGAGGGAGCCACACCCCTCGACTGCAGGCTCGGGCTCACTGTCTGGGCCAGGCCATCCAGGTTCCCACCCAGAATGATCACGCATCTCCCGGGAGCCTTCTTGTGAGGCCAAGGGAGACCCTGCTGCAGGGGGAGCCTGGTCGGGCCTAATCCTGCCTCTCACCCACCCCGTCCTTCCGCTGCAGCCTCACCCCCAAAGGCCTGAGCCCAGCCATGTCCCCAGCCCTGCAGCGCCTCGTGAGCAGGACGGCCAGCAAGTACACAGACCGGGCCCTGCGTGCCAGCTACACACCGTCCCCAGCACGCTCTACCCACCTCAAGACCCCAGCCGGCGGGCCCCAGACCCCGACGAGCACACCGGCTCCTGGCTCTGCCACACACACCCCCCTCAGCCAGGATCCGGCCTGCATCACGGACAACTTGCTGCAGCTCCCCGCCCGGCGCAAAGCCTCGGACTTCTTCTAGTCCGTCCTGGGCTGGGCCCGTGGGAGCTTCATGGAGCCCTCAGGGCAGCTCTCTGCCCAGGAGAGGACTATGGCTTTCTGGGGACCCAGGCCTGAGCCCGAAGCAGCGAGCATCCCAGGAGACCCAGGAGACACGTGCTGGGCTGGCACAGGACATGCCCTGTGGCCTTGGGGAGCATCCCAGGGCCTTGCTGACATGCTTTTCTATCAAACCCCAACCTGTTCCTATTTAATCCTCATTAAAGAATACCTAGAGCTCAGCGGGGCTGCCTCTCCGCCCTGTGGCCTGTGCACCCTGGGGTCACCCTCATGCCTGCATTGCACCTGCATCCTGCACTCAGGACTGCGGCCCTCCCGGGAGGAGGCTGCTGGTGGTGACCCTCGGAGGGTTAGGGTGTCCAGCCTTTCTTGCTGCTGCCTGCGTTGCTTCCGGTGGTGCCCTCAGGGCTGGGGACCTGCCTCTGAGCTGAGCTCACAGCCCTTTGGTCCGCCCTTGGGGAGGGCAGAGCCCTTGGCAGTTGTGCCCCAGGTTTTCCTGCATGAAGAGCTGGTCCCTGATCCTCCTGCCGCCAGGTTCACCCGGGCTCTGGGCCCAGGTCCACAGCCTCCCTGGCCAGGCCTGACCTGCGTGGTTTGCTGGTGATGTAGCTGCACAGGTCCTGCATGTGAGGCTGCTCCCGTGGGAGGCGCCTTCCCAGTGGCCTCAGCCATCACCTCCCAAGCACCTGGCTTCCAGCTCAGGTGGGCAGGGCCGTCCCCATGTCCCCTCCCTCCCTTGCTCGGGGCTTCAGGCCCTGCCTGCCACGTGCTGCTGGGTTGCCGGCCTCACTCCGTTGTCACCCCACCAGTGAGACCCCCATGTAACAGCAACCTGGGCCACAGTGTCACAAGCAGTGGGACTGGGCTCCACTTGGACCCGAGAGCGCTGTGGGCACCACGGGCGGGCACCTGCCTCCGGGCCTGAGGGTGTTGGTGCCTGACCCCGGAAGTCTTGGGGCCAGCTCCTCACAGGGAGGTGGGCTGGCTCCCAGACAGGCTCTTTAGGCCCCAGGTGGGGTCGGGTTGTGCTCAGAGAGGCAGCCTGGGGTCTGCTCAGATGGGAACCCCTCGCGCTTTGAGCACGCGCACCCTGCAGTGGGCCATCCTCATGCTCCCTGGAGGCTGCCTGGGCACCAGCTGGCCTGCGCTCCTCCTCAGGGAAGTCCTGCAAGTTCCTGGGAGCCAAGTCCTGGCTGTGCCCTGTGCCCCACCAAGGGGGCGGTGCTGGGACTGTCCAGGGTCAGGAAAGGGCCGCTTTGGGTGCTTTATTCTCCATAGAGAAGGGTGGGTTTGGCCCTGAGGGAGCCCCCAGCAAGTAGGGGGTGGAGGTCTGGGTGGGTGTGAAGGAGATGTGGGGCACTGTCCAGGCAAGGCCACAGAAGACCAGGTGCTGACCACCTGGCGGGGATGGGGGTGATGGCTGATAAAGCATGAGGGCTGCTTGGCGGGGATAGGGGCAGGGGGAATGCCACTGGAAGTTCTTGGCTTTGGGGTCTCCCATTCCCAACTGCAGGAATGAAGGGAGAGGGGGGTGTTGAGGAAGGGCTGCCTGAGTGGGGGCTGGGCAGGGTCGGGAGGCACGTGGGGGCCTGGCAGGCGGGCGGCCGCGGAGTCCTTGCCCATGAGGCCTGACCCCCACTCCAGATCCCCTGCGCCGCAGGGAGGGGAGTGCTGAGTCCTAGAAAAAATGACTCCTCGAGGCCTCTCTGCTGCATACACTCTGTGGTTTATTTGGTGGTCAGGATTTAACGTCTTTGCTACTAAGTGGAAGAAAGCTAATAGAACGTAATCAAAATAATGGTTTAATTGACGGATTTTACTCGTTCTTGCACCTGTGCCTTCTTCAGCTTCTACCTCCTACTTAGCTTATGGGGTGCTCACCATGCCATGCCCCCCAGGCCCTCTGCACCGCTAGGTGCTCGCCTTCCCCACCTCGGCTCCGGAGACGTGAAGTGATGGTCCTTCGCCCTGGAGGTCTCAGCCAGCCGGTCCTCCATCCTGTCCACGTTCTCGGGCACCACCAGCAGCTGGTGCTGGGTCTTGGCCCCCAGCTTGTGGTCGAACTGGTGCTCAGGCCAGTGCTCGGGCCGCGAGCCCAGCTGGGTGTCCAGTTTGCATTCAGCCCGGTACTTGCCTTCACCCTCCCTCTTGAAGGAGGCCAAAGACACGGTTTTGGGCTTGGGGGACTGCAGCCATGAGTGGCTGAGGATCTCGTCGATGCACAGCCGCCGGTTGACGTCCGGCTGCAGGATGCGGTAGATAAGGTCCTTGCACTCGCCTGTCAGGTTCTTGGAGCACGGGAAGTTGACGCGATGCTCCTTCTGGATGCGCAGCATCTTCTTGATGTCCGAGTCATCATAGGGCATGGAGCCACAGACCATGATGTAGAGGATCACGCCCAGGCTCCAGATGTCATACACCTTGGGCTGGTAGGGGATGCCCTGCAACACCTCGGGGGCCGCGTACGCCGCCGACCCACAGAAGGTCTTGCTGAGGATGATGCGCCCACTGCTGTCCCGCAGGCAGCGCTTGGAGAAGCCGAAGTCTGACAGCTTGATGTTGAAGTCCTTGTCAAGGAGAAGGTTCTCACACTTGAGGTCTCGGTGGACGACGTCCAGGTTGTGGCAGTACTTGACGGCTGAGGACAGCTGCCAGAACATCTTGCGTGCCACGTCCTCGTGCAGGGCCCCCCGGCACTTGATGAACTCGAGTAGGTCGCCCTGAACTCCGAGCTCCATGATGATGTAGATACGGCCGTCGCAGGTCTCAAAGATCTCGTAGGTCTTGATGATGGAGTGGTGGTTGACGGTCGCCAGGATGTCCATCTCCCGGGGAAGAAATCTCTCCACAAAGTCCATGGGAGTCTTCTTGCGGTCGATGATCTTGACGGCCACGTTGAACTTGAGGCGCTCGGAGTAGGCGGATTTGACTTTTGCGTATGAGCCCTTGCCCAGGTTGATGCCCACGATGTAACCCTTCTTCCTTAGGACTGCGGCATCATCCATGGTGCCAGGAGCGTCTGGCGCCACTGCCCTCTACATCCCCTCCCAACCTGGGCCAGCAGGCATTGTCCTCATTTGCACTGTGGGAAGCCGTCTGGCCGGTCTGGGCCTGCACTTGGAGGTGTGGAACACCCAGCATTGTCCCCCTACATGACTTCAGCCTGTGAAGTCATAAAGCCAGGCTGCCCGGAGTGGGGACTGGCCGGGGACAGGCCCTGGAGCCCTGGAAGTCAGGCTGGCCTGGCAGGAGTGCTGTTCCCTGCCTGCTGGAAGGAAGCTGGCGCCCAGGACTATGGTGACCCTCACTGCTCTTCCTCCTCGCTGTGCTGCACTGTCCCGAGTCAGGCCCAGGGGACCGCCCAGGTCCAGCCAGCATGTGGGTTTCTCTTTCCTGGATGTGGGGACTGACTCTGCAATGGCCTCTGTCCCATGAGGGCCAATTTCCTGACCCTTCTTTGAGGTGTGATGAGCACCCCCTCGGGGGCTGTGTCTTCGGAACCTGCCATGCTGGGGAGGGACTTCGCTGGTCCGGCCAGGCTGGTGGTGGTTCCAAGCCTGGGAGACAAGACCAGCTGTCCGGGGAGCGGGGGTGGGGTGGGGGTGGGTCAGTGCTGTGACGGCGAGCAGGGCGTGCTTGGGGCAGAGGGCAGCTCAGAGGCTGTGAGTGCCCAGCGCGGCGGCCCGGTCCCCAGTGGGCTGGCAGATGCACGTTCCGGGATGGGTGGTGGTGGTGATAGGTCCAGGCAGGGAAGGGCGTGGGGGAGGGAAGGCCGTTCTGAGAATGGCTGAGTCCCAGAGTTAGGAGGAGGTGGAGGAGAGGGTGGGGGGACAGCTGCTGCAGGTCCCGGGGCAGGAGCGGCCAGAACCCAAGTCCCATTTTAAGATGGGTCCTGGAAGAGCACATAGGGAAGGGGCTTTGGGGTGAGCAGAGGCTAGCGCCTGTGGCCAGGCACGGGGAGGCTGGACCAGGCAGGCCCACGGGGAGGGAGACCGGCAACAGAGGGAGACTGGGTTCTGGTGCGTTGGCCAGTGAGTGGGCGGGGCCTCAGGTGGAGCCTTGGTGCTGCGGTCCCAGGGGTCTTGGGGGACGGCAGCACCCCTAGCACTGACAGTGAAGAGCAAGCACCTGGGTGAGGGGGGATCCTGAATTATGTCGCTGGGACCTTTGTGAGCTGTTGGAACCCTGGGAGGGCACATCTTTGCATCTCAGACTGTCTTTACCCCTGGAAACAACGTGGAAACCCTTTTGTTCTTGCTTTGGGAAACGGGGCCTCCTGTAGCATCTCCTCGGGTGTTTCGCAAGCCCTGCTGTCCACTTGTCTGTCCTCTGTAGCGCGTTGCCAGGACAGGAGGCGTGCCGTGTGTGTGCTCAGTTCTCCGGGCGTTGGGGGAGAGGAAGTCCTGTTTGTGGGTGGGTGGGTGGGAGTGACTGTGGAACCCGCATGCAGGGGATCAGCAGGGCTCCCCCAGGTGCCGACAGGTGTGTTGTCCTGGCCGGAGCACAGCGCATGGACACACCTGGAGCGTGGAGAGCTCCCTGGCAGGAGGTCTGTGTGGAAGATCTCAGCGCAGGGCAGCCGGGTCCAGATGCCAGTGGGAGTGACTGGGCTGATGCCTGCCTTTCTCCTGGGGGATTTGGTAGAAATGACCAGAACTTCACTCCTTTGTGTCACAGAGGGGCCAGCTGCGAGGCCCCCAGGTCAGGCCCCAGAAGCCAGGCACCATCCCCACCTGTCTCCCTCGCCCCCAGGTCTCTGTCGGGGGCACCCTGCACGTCTGCCCTCTTGGCCGTCCCCACCACCTGCTTTCCCCTTTGTTGTGGGTTCTGCTCCTCCACACCCGCCCTTGCCCAGGACAGTGTGGCCTCCTTGGTTCTTGGGGGACATGGATGGAGGAGGCATGTGCCAGCGGACCTGCCAGGCGTGGAGCGGGCGGCTCTGCCCAGGATGTGCACGCAGGGGCAGGGGCTGCTGGTGCGCTGGGTTGGGGGGATGTTAGAATGGATGGGGGCTCAGGGTTCTCCTGGCTACGGGCCTGTGGGTCCCAGACCTGCAGACCCTGGGACGCCCCCCGCGGAGCTTTGGCCTCTATTTCTCCACTCCATGGCATTCGAGGGTCAGCCTCAGGCCCTGGGTGACATGAACAGAACCTTGCTTTTTTTGAGCCCGGAGGCCAGGGAGGTTGTTACCCACAGTATGAATGCCCTGCGGCTGGGCCGTGACACAGGGATATGGAGCTGTGAGGTCAGAGAGCTGGGGCTGGACTCAGGGAGGCTGGAAGGCTGAGGTCTGAGGTCAGGCCACACGGAGGAGGACGGGGACTGCAGTGCGTGTGATGGTCAGCGCATCAGCATGGTGAGGTCATGCATAGTGAGAGCATGCGGGGGCGGGAGGGAGCACGGTGGCCACATTGAGGGTCTTGATCCTAAAGCTTCGGGATCAAGGGGCTGAAAGGGTCTAAGCCCAGGCCATGTGCAGTGGAATAGCTCACAGGAGTAGCCCGGCATCTAAGGCCACCCGGCATCACGCACCTGGGCCTCTGCTCCGCACTGTGTGATTTCTGGCAGTTGCCCCACCCTCTCTGAGCCATCTCCCCACCTGTAAAGCACACAGTAGGTGCACCTTCCTGAGGTCCCTCCTGCCCAGGCTTGCCTCTGGGCTGGGCTGCAATGAGTCGCTCCCAGGCCCCCTTTCATCACGCTGCCCTCTGCCCCAATGACCTCACTGATGACGGAGGAGGTTCACAAGCCTCCTGGGACGTCCCCACCCCCGCTGGCCCCATGGGCTCTGGAATTCCACTCTACTGCTAGGCGAGCTGTGTGACTCTGGGCTCCCGGGTCCTCCAGGACTACTCTGCAGCGGTTCTGTCCTGGGCCTTGGGCACTCGTAGGCCTGCCCTGGCAGAGGCCCGCAGAAGGCTTTGTGTGTGGAGGCCGTGGCCCCTTGGCCAAACCTGGAGAGATGGGCAGGGCTGCAGGGCTGCGTCCACAAGCAGGGCTATGGCATATGGCAGGGGGCTGGGAGGCCAAGAGGAGGCCAGACCTGGGAGGACCTCAAGGGCTAGGTGTGGGGATCCTTCCCGCAGGCAGTGGGAGCCAGACTGGGTGCAGAAGGAGGGCTCTGGCCACCGTGGGCGGCGATGGGAGAACAAGGACGGGGGCCTAGGTGGTGGCTGAGCCTTGACACATGGGGATGCGCAGCTCTGGGGACACAGGATGTGTGGAGGTGGCTGTGGGGAGACGGAGGAGTCAGGCAGAGGCCACGTCTGGGGCACTCACTGGACCTCACGTCTCCCAAGACACCAGCAGGGGCGGAAGGAGAGGCGAGCCTGAAGGCTCTTGTTCTCTTTATGTGTTAAACCCACAGGTTCATGCAAGGTTATCAGGCGCACGTGCAGATCAGGAGGAGAAAGCAGCTGCCGCGGCATAACCAGGGTGAGGACAGCGTGAGAACCGGCACGGCGGGCCCCGCAGTGCCCAGCAGCCAGCGATGCGCACGCGGGCCTGCTCCCTCTGCAGATACCATGGCCGCAGGCCAGGCACGTGTGCGAAGGACGCCTGTGCCCTCCTGCTCGCCAGTGTCCACTTATCTGCTTTGGCAGGAGCGTCACCCCTGGGAGAGACTGGGACCAGAGGGGAACAAGATGTGTTCAGACCACACAGTGACTGCGGGACATGCAGGCTGGAGAGGGGCTGGCCATGTAGCAGGGCCCCTGCTGCCAGGGGATGCCCATGAGGCGGCATGACTCAGGGCGCTGTCGGGAACTGGGTGCTGGCAGGACATGGGGGACCCTGGAGCCAGAGCAGAAAGAGCTGCCCACGGGGAGGGGCTCGAGGGAGGCTGGTCTGCCTGCCTCTACAGGTTCTCCCCACCGGCAGCCTTGTGGGGCTGTTGAGGACCCAGGCCCCGTGGGAAAGGCCCCCGCCTCCCAGCCCTCCTCTGCCCGCAGCCACCTGCTCTTCGTGCTCCTCTCCAGACCAGCATCACACTCATGGGCCTCCCTCTTGAAGCAATGTCTTCCTTACTCAGCTTTGCTCCGGTCCAGGGCCTGAGGTCATGGTCAGGGCTGGGCACACAGGGCTGTGTTTGCCCAAGCGGGAGGTGAAGCGCAGCGCGGTCTGAGAGTTGGGGCGGGGGGAGTGCAGGATCCTCTCCCTGGGCGACCAAAGCCCGCAGGGCAAAGACACCGACCTCGGGGTCTGCAGTAATATAGTGATTTATTGCTTCTTTAGCCACATGAGTTACCAAGGTCAAAGGGAGGGGGAAGAAACTGACGAAAATAGCGGCTCATCTGGGACTGTCTTCCTTCTCGGCTTGTCCCTTGGCTTCTTTGGAGCTCAGGCTTGAGGCCATGAACTCTAACTCATTTTCTGCCGGCCCCCTGGGCCGCGAGAGCTGACTAGGTGTGTGTCTCTGAAGGCTGCGGGGGGGCCCCTTCCTTGATCTCCTTGCTGGGCTGCTTGCTGGTGAGGCCCATGGCCTCTGACTGCTTCAACACCTGCACTGCCAGTGCCTCCTCCTCAGGTCTTGTCTCCGCCCAGGCCTTGGGCCGGGCCTCTTCCCGGGTCTCCAGCTTGGTGGCAGACTTCTTGTCGGAGCTGGGCTCAGGAGTCCACGGGTGCTCGGTGGCCCGAGAGCTCTCCCCCTCCTTGTTGATGGCTGCAGAGGACAGGCCCCAGGCCTTGGGCTGCACCCAGCAGTGGCTGAGGATCTCATCTATGTGCAGCCGCCGGTTGACGTCCGGCTGCAGCATGCGGTAGATAAGGTCCTTGCACTCGCCCGTCAGGTGCTTAGAGCGCGGGAAGTTGACGCGATGCTCCTTCTGGATGCGCAGCATCTTCTTGATGTTGGAGTCGTCATACGGCATGGAGCCGCAGACCATGATGTAGAGAATCACGCCTAGGCTCCAGATGTCATACACCTTGGGCTGGTAGGGGATGCCCTGAAGCACCTCAGGGGCCGCGTACGCCGCCGACCCACAGAAGGTCTTGCTCATTGTCAGTCGGCCGCTGTCATCCCGCAGGCAGCGCTTGGAGAAGCCAAAGTCAGACAGCTTGATGTTGAAATCTTTGTCGAGGAGAAGGTTCTCACACTTGAGGTCTCGGTGGACAACATCCAGGTCGTGGCAGTACTTGATGGCTGAGGACAGCTGGTGGAACTTCTTGCGCGCATCGTCTTCCTGCAGGGACCCCCGGGTCTTGATGAACTCAAGGAGGTCGCCCTGGACCCCGAGCTCCATGACAATGTAGACCTTGCCGTCGGAGGTCTCAAAGATCTCGTAGGTCTTGATGATGGAGCGGTGGTTTAGCATGGCCAGAATCTCAATTTCCCGGGGAAGGAATTTCTCCAGGAAGTCTGTGGGGGCTTTCTTGCGGTCGATGATCTTGACCGCCACGTTGAACTTCAGGCGCTCAGAGTAAGCAGATTTGACTTTAGCATACGAGCCCTCTCCCAAATTGATTCCCATGATGTAGCCTCGTCGCTTGAGGACGGCAGCATCATCCATGGTGCTGGGAGCACCCAGTGCCCCTGAGGCTGCCCTCTACATCCCTGCAGGACATGGGCCAGCGGCGTCCTCATTTACACTGTGGACAGAGAGTCCTCTGGCCTGCCTCCTAGAGGCCAAGACTCTGGGGTGGAACATTCGGCATTGTCTCCCTGGTGACTTCAGTGGGTGAAGTCATAAAGGAGGACTGCCCTGGGGAATGAGGCTCTGGCCTGAACCACTAAGACTCGGAACCCTGGAAGGCCGGCCAGTGGGCTGCAGCAGACAGAAGGCCAGCTGAGCATGGCCTCATCCTCGGCTGGGACCCAAGGTAGCAGGGGGATGTGGGGAATGCATCGGTCAGCCCAAGCCTCCAAACCAGAGCCAGGCCTGCTGGTGGAGCGGCGGGTTTATTTCTGCAACCCGGGGTACCCCTGGAAATCCAGGGCAGGCAGTCCCATCACTCTGGGTCTCAGCAGGAAACAGGAGAGACACTCAAGTTAGGACTGTCTGAGGAGGGTTTAATAAGGGGATGATTTACCAACATGGAGCAGAGTGTAGAGAACCCTGAGTAGTAACGGACCGCTGGAAGAAGGGTGGTTGCTGGGACCTGGGAAGAGGAGTACAGGGAGGGCCGACTTGACAGAAGCAGTGATCTCAGGTGGAGGCCACAGGACCCCACGGGGTGGGGGGGAAACGTCCCTGACCTCTTCTCCCTCCCTGCAGCCCTAAAAGCCCTTGATAATGTCCACGCAGGCAGCCTGCTGGCTGCACAGCAAGGCCGAGAAGGGGGAGGTGGGTCAGGAGGGGCAAGGATCCTGGCCCAGTGGTCAATGCAGTTTAGGAAGCTGGGGCTCTGCCCGCTTGCTGTGTGGTCTGCTGGACTTTTCACTTTCCTGTGCTGCTCTCCTCATCCGAACCTTTGCTGGCCGGCTCTGTGGGGTACAACCGGCAAGGGTTTCTGCTCTTGGCTGTGAGTTCCCTCCTGGGGGTCTGACCATCCATAGCCCTGGCTGGGCTCCCAGGGCAGATCTGGGACTGGGGGCAGAAGGTGGGCCTGGACTCCTCTCAGTGCAGCAGCTTCTCCCGGGAATGCTCCCTGAGGATGTGCTAACAGGGCAGCATTGGACAGGGATCGCCGTTTCCACCAGCAGTGGGGCCCCTCTGCTGTGGGCCCCTGTTGTGTGCCACGCCCTGAGGGGACAGGAGTGGGCAGGTCTGGCCTAGCCTTGGGGTTGACTTTGGCCATATCCGTCCAGAGGGAGTGGGTGCCTCTCTCAGATGACCCTGAATGTCACAGGCTGGAATCCTGGGATGCTCGGGAGGACCATGCCCTGAAGGGGCTTGGGGTGACTGCTCCTGGAGAGTGATTTGGTGGGCTGGAGGTGGGCAGGGCAGGGCTGGGTGCCCACCAGCCTTGGCCCTCCCCCTTTTCTCTGCTCCCATCCCCACCCTTTTCCCCACCCTCTTCCCCACCCTGACACCCTGGGCAAGCACTTGTGTGCACAGCTGGTGGTCCTTTCTTTGGAGGACTTGCTCCTCTCTCGTCAGGGACACCCCACCTACTGTGTACCCTCCCATGGTGACAGGTGCGCGGCCAGCGCTCGGAGCGCTGTCCCTGGCGGCTTCCCTCCGTGCAGACGGGCCTGCTGTGGCTGCAGCTGTGCTGCGTCCTCCTGTCCCCGCTGTGCGGGCAGCGGCGTTCCTCCACAGGGGGCTTTGCTCCGTCTCTAGGATCTGGGCTTCCCTGTCAGCTCTCCTTGTGTGACCCTCCTTGAGGCTACTCCCTCATCCGTTTGAAACGTTTCAGTTGTATGTGCCCGTGAAGCCACACCTGCGTGTTCCTCACGAGGTGGAACCACCTCCGGAACCTCCTCAGGGTTAGGCCGGGTCCCTCCAGTTTTCCTCATCCCTCTCCGCAGCGGTTCGGCCTTTAAAAGACGACTTTGGGGCGCACTCTTGGGCCACTGACCGGACCTGGGGCTGCAGGTGCACGAGATGTTAAGACGCTAGGTCTCCCAGGGCCCTCTTCACCCGGTGCCCATCCCCACCCCGCCCACCGGCTCCCGTGCGCCCCGCCCCTCCATTCAGGCCCCACCCTCCATTCAGGCCCCACCCCTCCATTCAGGCCCCGCCCCAGGACCGCCCCTGCCCCTCCACGCCCCGCCCCTTCCGTGTCTGTCATCTCGGCCCCGCCGCTGAGGCTCCGCCCACGAGCCTTTCCTCTCTGCTCAGCCAATGGCACCTTTGACTCCTCGTAGTTCCGCCCCCGAAGGGCCCACCCCTCAGCCACCGCCCCGCCCTTGGGCCCCGCCCCTTCCGGCCACTGCGCATGGGGAACACGCAGGCCCCACCCCCTCTCGGCGCTCATTGGCCGGCGCGGGCGGCGCGGGCGGGGGCGGGGCGGTGCGGACCGAGCAAGACGGCCGCCATCTTGCGCGGGGCCAGAGTCGGAGCGCGCGCTCGTTCGCGGCCCCTGGATCCTAGTCCCGCAGCGTCCTCGCCTGGCCTGGCCCCAGCCCGGCCCGACCCTCGGCCCGGCCCGGCCCGGCCTCCCCGCGGGGTCGCGCGGCCGCCCCGGGGACGATGAACGGAGGATAAATGGTGCCCAAGGCAGACAGCGGTGCCTTCCTGCTGCTCTTCCTGCTGGTGCTCACGGTCACCGAGCCGCTGCGGCCAGGTGCGCAGTGGTGGGGGCGGGGGCGCGGGCGGGGCGGGGGGCGGGGGCGCTGGGACCCCTACCTCGCCGGGCCCTCACTTTGCGCTCGGCGGTCGACGGAGCGGGAGCAATGGGGGTCAGGCTGGGGGCCGAGGGGGCGGCTCGGGGCACCTGGAAGCTCCTGGCTGGTCACGGTCGCTCGGCCCGGGAGCCGCCGAGCCGGGCACCGGGGGTGTTCCTGGTCTGTGACCCTCAGATGCTTTTGGAGCCCCCGGGGGCTTGCGTTTTCTGAAGGAAGCCTGTGGTGGGGAATTGGGATCGCGGCAGCAGAAGGTCCTGGACGATCCTTATCTCTTTCTGATGTACCTCCTCCTCCAGCGAGAAATCAAGACCCCAAATGCAGGGCCGATTTATCTGTCAGGCACAGGAGGCCGGGGGTCCAAGGTGATTTTGGTGGACTGTAAAAATGTTTTCTTTTACAGTCAGCAGGAAAAACCCCTAAACTTTCAGGTTGAAGGAAATACTGTTAACATGCACATATAAATACATTCGTTTATATATTGGTGCAGTTGAAAAGTGTGGTTCTTGATTTTTTTTTTTAAATGTTGGAAGGGACCCATGAAGGCAGAAGTGTCCAGGGCTCCTTGTGTGGGTGCTGTTAAGACCTGGGTGTGTACAGCAGGCAGGGGAGCACAGCGGTGTGCAGCCTCCCCAGTCAGGCTCCTGCCTGGGCACGCTGCACCTCTTGCTGCCTCTGCCATCTGTATGGAGTGCTCTGCCTCCTCCCCAGTGTCCACTTGGTAGCCAGGACCCTGGCCCACACTCAGCTGGAGTGTCCAGCGATGCTTCTCTGGACGGTGGGGTGACTGGTTGTGGGGTGGCCCTGGTAGGAACGGAAGCCAGCACTTGTGGAGGAGAGTGCTGTATGGGCTCTTGGGGACCAGAGCCAATGGATTTGTGGGCTCTTGTGATTACGTTCTTTAGAAAACATGTTTATACCTGTGGAGAAGTGAGAGTCATCCCGTCTGACTTCTGGGTCCCGATTTTGCACATTATGTCAGTGGACTCTGAGGGGTGAAGCCACACGTCATACATGTCTTTCTTGGGGTGTCTCTGGTTCCGGGTCCAGCATCTCCTCCCTGGGTGGATGGATGTGACTGATGTCCCCAACTCCTTTTCCATCTGTCCACGTATCCTGCCAGCTGGCCAGGAGCAATTCAGAAAGTGTCTTGGCGTGGCTCCCCACCTGCCCATCACTAGGGATGCTCAAATGAAGAGAATATACCCTCCCTGTAGGAGTGCTCTTCAGGTGTGGAAGCAGAGTTGAGGTAGTGGCAGAGGTGGCTAACCGTGTGCCCCTGCAAAGCAGGGGGGACTTCAGGAGGCCTCACACTCAGGTCTGAGTTGGGGCAGGGGGTGGCTCTGGTTGAGGGAGCAAAGTTATACTATTCATTCCATGACTCCCCACATCAGAACTTTGCAACAGCCCTTGGTGGTGTCTTGAGTTGCCTTGCAAAACCTGGGGGACTCCAACTGGCTCCCTGCTTTTGGTTGGGCAGCAAGGTGGGTCTCACTCTGGGTCAGATGTTCTCCTTGGGTACCTGTATGTGCTGTGTCCTTCCAGGCAGGGTCTGCTGGCTGGCACCTGGGAGGGGGGCTTTTCTGGTCTTAGTCTGCATGCATTTTCTCAGAGTCCTGGCTTAGACCCACACTGGGGTGTGAGGAGGGAACCAGGCAGACCTGCTTCCCAGGAGGCTTTCTGCCAGGTGGAGCACTTTTGGCTCCCCTGATGCAGGCTAGGGTGTGAGGCCTTTCACAGAGTGGGACAACAGGAAAGTGCTGAACTTGACCTTCTGCCACAATGTCTTTTATTTTTTATTTTATTTATGTATTTGGCTGTGTTGGGTCTTTGTTGCTGTGCGCGGGCTTTCTTTAGTTGCGGCAAGCAGGGGCTAGTGTTCGTTGCAGTGCATGGGTTTCTCATTGTGGTGGCTTCTATTGTGGAGCACAGTCTCTAGGCACGTGGGCTTCAGTAGTTGTGGCACTCGGGCTCAGTAGTTGTGGCTCATGGGCTCTAGAGCGCAGGCTCAGTAGTTGTGGCGCACGGGCTTAGTTGCTCCGCGGCATATGGGATCTTCCTAGACCAGGGCTCGAACCCGTGTCCCCTGCATTGGCAGGCGGATTCTTAACTACTGCGCCACCAGGGAAGTCCCCACAATGTCTTTTATTTATTTATTTATTTATTTATATTTTTATTTTTTTCCCCCACAATGTCTTTTAAATGCATGTTTGATCTTGGTTGATTGAGGATGCGTTATATGCCAGGGGCACTCAGGTGATCCCTGTGGGTTAGATACTGTTGCTACCTCCATTTTACAGATGGGGGAAATGAAACAGAACTCATGACACCAGGTGGCTGGGATGAGGTTTCAGCCCTAGAAGTCTGGTCTGTCCGCCATCATGCACCCTTGGCTCTCTCCCTTCCAGCTGTCTATGTCCTGCCCTGTCTGTCCTTAACACCAGCTGTGGACCCCCAGGCCACCTCTGTTCCCCTGATCCACCCAGTGGTTCTCCAGGTGAGGGTGCAGAACTTTTTCCATCTGAATATTCTCATCTGAGGGCTAGAACCAGCCCTCTTCTCAGGTCCCTGCTGTGATCAGGCATCATGAATGACAGTGGTGTGTGTTGTATACTCTGGGGCTGTGGTGAGAAAAAAAGGGTGGGGACCTCTTCGAGGGGTGACAAACATGGAGGGGCATTTGGGGGCCACTGACTGCGATACCATCACAGTGACCTTTCTCCATCTGCATCCCATTCTCAGGGAATGCAGCATCAAGTGTTCTTTCTAAAACCGTGTTTTTCTAGCTTCAGTTACGAAAGGAAATCCTGCCATGGTTTTGGCCACAGCTCCATCCAGGATGACCCCACCATGTACTTGCCTTCACTGAGTGAGCTGAGGCCGCAGTTCTGGAAGAGCTTGTTTTCACCTGTTTGGCCTGATAGGGGACGCTGTCTTCCTTGTGCTTCTGGGAAGCTGGCTGGGAGAGGCCAGTGATGTGCATGAGGTCACACAGCTGAGGAGCAGCAGAGCTGGGGCACAGACCAGGATGTGTGTGGCGGGCTGGCTCCTAGTTCAGGGTTCTGTCCCTTGTGCCACTCGGGACCCCTCCTGCTGGCTGTGCCGAACTGACAAATCCTCAGTGAGCCAGCCAGTGCCTGTGGCCTCTGGAGCGGCACATGGGTTAGTGAACAGGAAGAGGGGGGATATTTCACTAGCAGATGTGGCCAAAGCTCACAGACGGAGCTGGAAAGTGGAGTCTGCCCGGAGCTTGCCAGGCGCCTCCCGAGTTTGGAGCCCCTGCTCAGCCCCAACCCACAGCACTGCCGAGCTTGTCCTGGTGACAGATGGGGCTTTGGGCCTAACACTTGGATTCTTTTTACTTGGAAAGTAGCATAATAGACTTTCCAATCTCACTAGCTAATGAATTGTTCTTTTTTTTTTAATAAATAAATATTTTGCTGGGGAATGGTTTCATACTTACAGAAGAGTTGCAGGGAGAAAATTAGTGCAAAGAGCCCTGCGCATCCTCTGCCCAGACCTCCCTGTTAGCATATTGCCTCATCTGCCTTACCCCCACTCTCCCCGCCCTGAGGGCATGTGTGTACGTGTGCATGTGTGTATATATGCAGGTGCACACATGGTTGTTTTCTGAACCATTTGAGAGTAAGTGGAAGATGTTGTGACCCTTCCCCCCCATCACTCTGGCCAGTGCTGAGAGCAGAGATGAATAGTGATGCCTCCCTGCCTGCTGCATGCTGTGTGCGGGTGCCGTGTCACCGTGGTGAAGGGGAAAGGCAGCACTGCAGCCAAAGCTTGCTTGGCCCCAGAGCCTGAGTCAGGGGTAGAGTTTCACTTGGTGGTTCTGGTCTCAGGAGTGAGGGGTGTGTGGCTGCTGCACTTTGGCACATGTGTGTGCACCTCTGTGGCTTCTCTGGCCCAGATTGCTGTCATCGCCGCCCTCCCTGTCCCTCTCAGGCCTGACTTCCCCCCACCCGTGAGCAGCAGCACTGACTGGGCTGCCCTGCACCGGTGGGGATCCCATAGCTCACACTGTCCTCTGCCTCCCTGGCACTGGGCACAGGGCGATACCTGGTAGTTGACTCTGAGTGCAGTGTGTCAGTGACAGCGTTTAGGAGCTGGGAGATAGCAGGGGCCCACTAAACGTCTTTTCCTCCAGCAGCTGCTGGGCTGCTCCCTTGTCCCTGTGCTTGGTGTCTGGGTGCTGAGGAGTTGGTGAGCGGCCCCTTCCCCTTCCAGGCTGCGGAGCAGGCCAGTGTGATCCCGAGAGCCCAATTTTGGACCGGTAGTTTGTTTGCCTGTCAGAGTGATGGGTGGCCTTGCAATGTTGTTATTGACCTGGGATGTTTCATGAAAGAAGTCACATCTTGTCCTGCAGCTCCAAGCTTGGCCCTGTCGGCCTCTGCAGGGCAAGTCCAGGGGAGGGTGAATGACCTGTGGGCCGTGGTCGGAGCGTGGTGACCCGGGGTCCCAGAGTGTTCTGGGGCTTCTGGGCATCCATCTGGGAGAGAGGAAAGCCAAGGTCTGGGGTTGCTTCCCTGGAGCTTCTGCTGGATCCAGGTGAGTCCAGGGTGGTGGTTTGAGAACAAGAAGCCTAGTGCTGCACTGTCCAGGGTCTGGCCCCACTCTGCTGCCCACTGTGTGCCTTCTCGTTGCCTCAGTTTCCTCATCTGTGACATGGACATAATAACAGAGTGTATGTACTTTGTGGAGATATGAGAATGAAAGCGGATTGGTATCAAGTTCTAAAAAGTGTAAAGATGTAAAGCAAATGCTCCACAGAAGCTGTGAGCATTATCCATGAATTGCATTCAGGGAGTGTAGGGCCCCCTGAGAGCGTGGACGTGCCAGCACACGAGGACATATTTCTCGGGAGAGCCCCCCGACTCGGAGGCAGGGAGTGCAGTGGCTGTGACCAGTGCCTGATGCTTCGTGAGCGCTGAGTCCAGCTGCCACCGGAGGTGGGGGGTGGCTTGCCCAGAGCCCCCCAAACAGTCACAGCCCTTTGGACAGGGCCAGGATTGTTCACGCTGACATGGTTTGCTCTTTGTCACATGCATGCTGGGTCTCCTGGGCCTGGTCTGGCACAGAGTGGGTGCTCAGAAATCAGTTATTGAACAAATGCACAAATGGCTGTTTATATTTTGACATAAAGAGCAACGGCTCCCTTTGCCAGCGGGCCTCGCAGCTGCCCCGGTGTGGGTGGCAAGGACCAGGGACTCGGGGGGGCCTGTTGCAGAGCCAGCTGGCCCGGGCCTCACGCTGTTGGGGGGAGGATCGTTCCTGCAGGCGTGAGCTGCCCTGAGAGGTGAGGGCAGGTGAGACTTCTCATCGCTGTGGGTCCTCACTGAAGAAGCTCACCAGCCACCCAGGCGGGGGCTGCGAGGGGCTGGGGGGGGCAGGCTGCCCCACCGATGGCTGTGCCCTCTGCCCAAGGACGTGGCCCGCCCTTCCCAGGCTGGCGCACTACACTGGCCTCGCTCGAGAGCCGACGGGTGTGGGGGCCGCACACGCTCGCCTCTTGCCTTCTCTCCCTCCTCTCCGCCTGGCGTGGCCATTGCTCCAGTCACCGGAGCTGGCTCTTGTCCTTCATGCCCTTGCCCCTTCCAATCCCTTGCTGTAGGCTGGCTTCCGGGCCCCTGGCTGCGAGCTGTCAGTCCAGTCAGCTTGTGGTCTGTCTTTCTGTCCTCAGCTGTTGACAGCTCCATGTTGGACAGGCGGGGGCTGAGAGCAGAGCCCTGTGTGGATGCTGTACTACAAGGGCCTCCGGGTCCACCTTGAGTCCCTGCCCTGCTGGGAAGCCTCCTTCCTCCCTGGGGACCCTCCTTTGCAGTTGGTCGCTGTGGGGAGGATTGCCTGGGGTTCCACGAGGCACTGGACAGGGGGCAGGAGCCACCGTGAGGGCGTTCCGGAGGGTCGGTCTGGAGATGTAAGGCTCTAGGACCCCCTGCGCACTTGCCACCGTGTCTACTGACGTGGGGGCCTTTTCATGTGTCACTCGCGACTTCCTAGGGTCCCTGGGTCGGTCAGTTACCCACAGAGCTTCATGGTCATATGAGATGGAACGGGAGGCCTGGAAGGGCCTGGAAAGGATGCGGCGGGCTCTGCAGCAGCCGTCTGGGGGTCTGTTGGCCACTTCTGGAAGGGAGACGTTCTTCAGATTCTCTCCTCCACCCCATCCGTGCGAAGGACGTGGGTCCAGACCGGTGTGTGAGCTGTGGAAAAGCCTAGCACAGTCTGGAAATACGATGGCGGGTTTTTTTTCACACTTATAAAAATTCATACATTATTTTATGTAAATGGAATTATACTTTTTTTTTTTTTTTGCGGTATGTGGGCCTCTCACTGTTGTGACCTCTCCCGCCGCGGAGCACAGGCTCCGGACGCGCAGGCTCAGCGGCCATGGCTCACGGGCCCAGCCGCTCCGCGGCATGTGGGATCTTCCCAGACTGGGGCACCGAACCCGTGTCCCCTGCATCGGCAGGCGGACTCTCAACCACTGCGCCATCAGGGAAGCCCGGAATTATACTTTTTTTTACAAGTTTTTATTTTTACTTTTCCATTTGACAGTGTTTTGGAGGTCTTTGTGGGTAAGTCCATACAGCTTTACTTCATTCTTTTTTTTTTTTTTTTTTTTTTTAGACAAGCCTTTCTAAGAACTTTCCTCAGTCTTGTTTTGCCTGCGGGGCCTTCTTCCGGGGCCTTCTTCCAGGCGACCTCTTATCACAACTTTTCCTCAACCCGAAGCTGCAATTTAGAGAGCTGCACAGTTGGAGATGGTGGCAGGTGCTGAGGATCTGATCTCGTGGGCTTGTCTCAGCCTAAAACCATCTGCAGCAGCTCCAGGTCGACTCCTGGTTTTTACATGTATTTATGCTATAACTCTAATTCGTGTGCTTATTTACCTAAATGACATAATTTCACCAAGGATAATTTAGACTCAGAGTGACCATTTAGAGGAACTTTGACATGAACAAAATTACTAGAGGAACTTTGACATGAACAAAATTACTCATTTGTGAGGTGCCTTACTGGCAAAAGCGAAAGCAAATCCTAAGATCCAATGATCTGCATGTTTTATTGGCATGAAGAAGCCTTAATTCCAAAAAGAATTAAGATTTCAAAGTATCTTCCTTCAGAGGAAGGCAGAGGGTTACCTCGTTCTTTTTCCAAAACTTTTTTAACTTTGAAAACATTTCATGCTTCTAGAAAAGTTGCAAAAATAGTACTGTGAACTCCAACTGTATACAGTTCACTTAAATTTGCCGATTGTGACATCTGACTCGTCCCACATCTGCACGCTTTTTGTGTGTGTGTGCGCGCACGTCCAGAGATGAAATGTATCTGCACACACAGACATGACCCTTCATTTCTAAGTTTCTTTCCCCTATTTCCTGAGAACAAGCCATTCTCCTGGAAGCACGTTTAGGACTGCTAACACGGGGGTAGTACCATGAGCCATATCCCCACTTTGCCAGTTGTCCCATTCACCACACATTTTTTCCCCCCAATTCAGGATCCAGCCCGGGATCATCTACTGCATTTAATCGTCATGTGCATTTAATGTTCTGAAATCTGGGACAGTTCCCTAGCTTTCTTTGTCTTTCGTGGTGTGGACTTTTTAAACAGTACAGGCTGGCCATTTTTTGGAATATTCCTCCTTATGGGTTTATCAGATTGTTTCCTCATGGTCAGATTCAGTTGCCGCCTCTTTGGCAGGAGTGATCCCCCGAGACATTGAGTCCCCTTCAGCGCGTGCATCCTGGGCACAGCTGGCAGCTTCTCCCAGGAATGGCCTTGTTAACTGTGGCCATGTGGTGAGGTGGCTTTGACTGTATTTCTCGACTGGAAAGGTGTCTTTCTTTCCCCCTTTGTGGTCAGCAGGTACTCGTTAGGGAGACAGATCACCTGGCCCTGTGTGGGGTTTTTTTTGTTTTTTTGTGGGTTTTTTTGGCTGCATTGGGTCTTCGTTGCTGCGTGCGGGCTTTCTCTAGTTGCAGTGAGTGGGGGCTGCTCTTCATTGGGGTGTGCGGGCTTCTCATTGTGGTGGCTTCTCTTGTTGCAGAGCACAGCCTCTAGGCTCATGGGCTCAGTAGTTGTGGCTCACGGGCTTAGTTGCTCCGCGGCATGTGGGATCTTCCCAGACCAGGGCTCGAACCCATGTGTCCCCTGCATTGGCAGGCTGATTCTTAACCACTGCACCACCAGGGAAGCCCTGGCCCAGTGGTTTTAAGCATCTATTGATGATTCTTGCCTGAATCAGTTATTGCTGTGATGATTGCTAAATGATGGTTTTCTCTTATTCCTTTTTCATTTAGTACTAGTCTACTGTAAAAAAGCTTGTTCTTCCTCTTTAACATCGGTATGGACTCATGGATTCTTCTTATTCAATGCATGATAGTCATTATTGTCATTCATTTTGGTGATTATATTGCAGTTGTTTTGGGCAGTGGGAACCCCTTCAGGCTGGTTCCTGTATCCTTCTGACATGGCCCAAGCGCTGTTGAACATTCCTCATTACCAAGCTCATCTTGTATCTTTCCTGCCCCCAGCATTTTTCCACGGAGCACTGGTTCCTTTTAGTGGGAGATGGTATTCTTGGAGAAACCAAGATTTTGGTGCTAGGCGTGTTCATCGCCAAGAGGACCTTGCTGCCGCTAGACCTTTCGGTCCAGCTGGGGCGTGTGTCCCTCTCTAGTGTGGGCGTATGGGTGTGTCTGTGTGAGTCTCTTTGTTTATAAGTTCATACTGTATCTTTAGTTCCAACCCAGCATCCCAGGGTCTTGCTTCCTTTCCCTGGTTCATATTGGTATCGCCCTTTTTCTACAGTAGAACTGGAGCTTCCGACAACATCAGTAGATTTACTATTTTCTTATTCCCACAGTGCACAGAAAACCATTTCAGGAGTGCTATACCTGTTACCACTACCAACAGCAGACAGACTGAGTTAGAGTTTGGGAATTTTTTTTCTTTTCCAGCTCCTTTTTTTTTTTTTTTCTTGCGGTACGTGGGCCTCTCACTGTTGTGGCCTCTCCCTTTGCGAGCACAGGCTCCGGACGCACAGGCTCAGCAGCCATGGCTCACGGGCCCAGCCGCTCCGGGGCACGAACTCGTGACCCCTGCATGGGCAGGCGGACTCTCAACCACTGCGCCACCAGGGAAGCCCTCCAGCTCTTTTTTTGTCTTTAGACTGATGGTATGTACTCAAAGTACTGAGTCCAAAAGCTATTTGGATTAATTCTCTTCTCTTATGTGTGTCTGTTAAACAGTTAGGTTCAAAACTGTATTGATTTGAAACCACATTTATTAAACAAATAATATTGAGAAAAGTATTTACTATAATCTTATTATTATACCAAGCTTCTATTTCATCACACTAATTGGTAAGGAAACATTTCTTTTTCCAGTGGGTTGTAGTATTTTCCTGGGTAAATTAAAGTATCATTTTAGGAGTAGATATTTATAGTTTTAACATGTCAACTCTCATTAGTATATATTGCTGTTTGCTTAAAATATTTTTTCCAGTTTTGCTTTTATGGTATGAAGAGAATTATGTATGTTGAGTAGACAACCAGTCAGCAGCAGTGGAGAGAAAGGCCAAGTAAAATTTATTACAATTAAATTATTTAGATTTTAGCATTAATAAATGCTATTAATGAATGTTTTTTATTTTGTTACCTTTTGTTACTGATGGAGTATATTAGAAATTACTTTGTGGGACTTTCCTGGTGGTCCAGTGGTTAAGAATCCGCCTTGCAATGCAGGGGCTGCCGGTTCAGTCCCTGGTCAGGGAACTAAGATTCCACATGCCGTGGGGCAACTAAGCCTGTGCGCCACAGCTAGAGCGAAGCCCACGCACCGCCTGCGCACCGAAATGAAGAGCCCGCGTACGGCAGCGAAAGATCCTGCGTGCCGCAGCTAAAACCCAATGCAGCCAAAAATAAATAAATATTTTTTTTAAAGAGAAGAAATTCCTTTGTAATACTAACTGCAATGTGGTGTCCTGGATTGGATCCTGGAATGGAAAAAGGACATTAGTGGAACAAGTCTTTTGCCTGTCTTTGAATTGGGTTGTTTTTAGGCTGTTGGGTTTTAGGAGTTTTCTATATATTCTGGTTACTAACCCCTAATCAGATGCATGATTTGCAAATGTTTTCTCTTACTCTGTAGGTTGCATTTTTAGTTTGTTGTTATTTTAAGTTTGATGTAGTCCCCTTTGTCTACTTTTGCCTTTGTTGCCTGTGCTTTTGGTGTCATATCCAAGAAACCATTGCTAAATCCAATGTCATGAAGCTTTTCTCCTATGTTTTCTTCTAGGAGTTTTATAGTTTCAGGTCTTATATTTAAGTCTTTAATCATTTTGAGTTAATTTTTGTATATGGTATGAGGTAAGGGTACAGCTGCATTCTTTTGCACGTAGATGTCCACTTTTCTCAGCACTATTTGTTGAAGAGACTATCCTTTCCACATTGTGTAACCTTGCTACTCTCTCAAAGATCATTTTACCGTATATGTGAGGATTTGTTTCAGGGCTGTCTAATCTGTTCCATTGGCCTATATGTCATTGTTTATGCCACTCACTGTTTTGTTTACTGTAGTTTTGTAATTTACTATGTTTTGAAATCAGGAAGTGTGAGGCCTCCAGATTCATTTTTATTTCTTAAGATTGTTTTGGCTGTTCAGGGTCCTTTGAGTTTTCACATTAATTTTGGGATGAATTTTTCTCTTTTGGCAAAAAAAAAAAATCATTGGCATTTTGATAAGGTTTGTATTGAATCTGTAGATTGGGTAGTATTGACCTCTTTTTTTGAGAAATTTATTTATTTTCTTTATTTTTGGCTTTGTTGGGTCTTCATTGCTGCACGCAGTCTTTCTCTAGTTGCGGCGTGTGGGCTTCTCATTGCAATGGCTTCTCTTGTTGCGGAGCACGGGCTCTAGGCGAGCAGGCTTCAGTAGTTGTGACTCATGGGCTCTAGAGTGCAGGCTCAGTAGTTGTGGCACACAGGCTTAGTTGCTCTGCGGCATGTGGGATCTTCCCGGACCAGGGATCAAACCTGTGTCCCCTGAATTGGCAGGCGGATTCTTAACCACTGCACCACCAGGGAAGTCCCAGTATTGACCTCTTAAGTCTTCCAGTCCATGAATATTGGATGTCTTTCTGTTTATTTCTATCTTTTTTATTTTTTTGGCTGCACCACGTAGCATGTGGAATCTTACTTCCCCAACTAGGGATTGAACCCATGCCCCCTGTAGTGGAAGCATGGAGTCTTAACCACTGGACCACCAGGGAAGTCCGTATTTGTGTCTTCTTTATTATATATATTTTTAAATAAATTTTTAAATAAATTTATTTAAAAATATATATATTTTTATATATTTTTAAATAAATTTATTGTATTTATTTATTTTTGGCTGCATTGGGTCTTCACTGCTACATGTGGGCTTTCTCTAGTTGCATCGAGCGGGGGCTACTCTTTGTTGCAGTGCGCGGGTCTCTCATTGCAGTGGCTTCTCTTGTTGCAGAGCATGGGCTCTAGGTGCGCAGGCTTCAGTAGTTGTAGCACGTGAGCTCAGTAGTTGTGGCTTGTGGGCTCTAGAGAGCAGGCTCCGTAGTTGTGGCGCACGGGCTTAGTTGCTCTGCAGCGTGTGGGATCTTCCCGGACCATGGCTCGAACCCATGTCCCCTGCATTGGCAAGCGGATTCTTAACCACTGCGCCACCAGAGAAGCCCCTTGTGTCTTTTTTAATTTCAGCGATCTTTTGTAGTTTGTTTACTAGTGTACTAGTCGTTCACCTCTTTGGTTAAGTTTATTGCTGAATTTTTTTTTTTGATGCTATTGTAAATGGAGTTGTTTTCTTAATTATCTTTTCAGGTTGTTCATTGTTAGTGTATAGAAGCACAACTAATTTTTGTGTGTTGCAACTTTGCTGTGCAACTTTGCTGAATTTGTTTATTTTGTATGCAACTTTGCTGAATTTGTTTATTAGTTCTAACAGTTTGTGTGTGTGTGTGTGTGTGTGTGTGTGTGTCATCTTTAGACATGACCTACAAGATCACATCAGCTGTGAAGAGAGATAATATTACTTCTTCCTTTCCAATTTGGATGCCTTTTATTTCTTTTTCTTGCCTAATTGCACTAGCTAAGGCTTCTAAAACTCAATCAAATAAAACAAGATTTAACTTGATAAGAAACTGCCAGATGCTTTTTCAGAGTGCTTGTGCTATTTTTTTAAAATTTATTTTAATTTATTTTTGGCTGTGTTGGGTCTTCGTTGCTGCACGTGGGCTTTCTCTATTTGCGGCGAGTGGGGGCTACTCTTGGTTGCGGTGCGTGGGCTTCTCATTGCAGTGGCTTCTCTTGTCGCGGAGCACGAGCTCTAGGTGTGCGGGCTTCAGTAGTTGTGGCACGCAGGCTCAGTAGTTGTGGCTTGTGGGCTCTAGAGTGCAGGCTCAGTAGTTGTGGCGCACGGGCTTAGTTGCTCCGTGGCATGTGGGATTTTCCTGGACCAGGGCTCGAACCTGTGTCCCCTGCATTGGCAGGCGGATTCTTTCTTTCTTTATCTTTCTTTCTTCCTTCCTTCCTTCTTTCCTTCCTTCCTTCCTTCCTTCCTCTTCCTCTCTTCCTCTCTTCCTCTCTCTCTCTCTCTCTCTCTCCCTCCCTCCCTCCCTCTCCCTTTCTTTCTCTTAACATCTTTATTGGAGTATAATTGCTTTGCAATGTTGTGTTAGTTTTTGCTGTATAACAGTGAATCAGCTATATGTATGCATATATCCCCGTATCCCCTCCCTCTTGCGTTTCCCTCCCACACTCCCTATCGCACCCCTCTAGGTGGACACAAAGCACTGAGCTGATCTCCCTGTGTTATGTAGCTGCTTCCCACTAGCTAGCTATTTTACATTTGGTAGTGTATATATGTCAGTGCTACTCTCTTACTTCATCCCAGCTTACCCTTCCCCCTCCCCATGTCCTCAAGTCCAATCTCGACGTATGCGTCTTTATTCCTGTCCTGCCCCTAGGTTCATCAGTACCTTTTTTTTTTTTTTTTTAGATTCCATATATGTGTGTTAGCGTACGGTATTTGTTTTTCTCTTTCTGACTTACTTCACTCTGTATGACAGACTCTAGGCTCATCCAACTCATTACAAATAACTCAATTTCGTTTCTTCTTATGTCTGAGTAATATTCCATTGTATACATGTGCCATATTTTTTAATCCATTCATCTGTCGATGGACACCTGGGTTCCTTCCATGTCCTGGCTATTGTAAATAGTGCTGCAGTGAACACTGTGGTGCGTGACTCTTTTTGAATTATGGTTTTCTCAGCGTGTATGCCCAGTAGTGGGATTGCTGGATCATATGGTAGTTCTGTTTTTAGTTTTTTAAGGAACCTCCATACTGTTCTCCATAGTGGCTGTATCAATTTACATTCCCACCAACAGTTGGCAGGTGGATTCTTAACCACGTGCCACCAGGGAAGTCCCATCAGGTGGCTCTTTTTTTTTTTTTTTCTTTTTGCCGTATGCGGGCCTCTCACTGTTGTGGCCTCTCCCGTTGCGGAGCACAGGCTCCGGACGCGCAGGCTTAGTGGCCATGGATCATGGGCCCAGCCGCTCCGTGGCATGTGGAATCTTCCCGGACCAGGGCACGAACCCGTGTCCCCTGCATTGGCAGATGGACCCTCAACAACTGTGCCACCAGGGAAGCCCAGGTGGTTCTTTTTAATTGCATTTCCCTGTGAGTGATGATGTTGAGAAGTTTTTCATGTCCTTTTTTTTTTTTTAATTTGGCCATGCCACACGGCATGCGGGATCTTAGTTTCCCAGCCAAGAATTGTACCCATGCTCCCTGCAGTGGAAGCACAGAGTCTTAACCCCTGGACCACCTGGGAACTCCTTTTTCATGTCCTTTTTAACCATTCATTTATCTTCTTTGGAGAAGTATTTCTTCAAATATTTTGCTCACTTGTATGAGGTTTTTTGCCTTTTCGTTATTTATATTTATTGTTGAGTTGTAGAAGTTCTTTTTGTATTCCAGATATACAAAAGTTCTTAGATGTGTTGCAGATATTTTCTGTCAGTGACTTACCCATTCATTTGCTTAACTGTACTTTTAAAAACATCTGTTTATTTGTTTAGTACACTAAAATTCACTCTTCCTGTATATCATTCTTTGAGCTTTGACAAATGTAACCAGCACCACACTCAGGATGCGGAACACACTTCTGTCCCCCCGTAGTTCCCTTGTGCACCTTGTGGTCAGTGCCTCCTCTGCCTTGAGGTCCCACCTGGCAACCACTTGTCTTCTGGTAAAGTCCAGTTTATAATAATTTTTCTTCTTGGTGATGAATGTAAGCACTCTTTGCCTAACGCAGGTTCACAAAGATTTTCTTATATTTTCTCCTAGAAGTTTCATAGTGTTAGGTTTTATATTTAAGTCCTTGATCTGTTTTGGGTTAATATTAAGGTATGGGTTGAGGTTTGTTTTTCTGGGGTTTTTGTTTTTGTTGTTTTGTTTGAGTGGTAGAGCACTGGGATTTTTTATTTTTTGAAGTATAGTTGATTTACACTGTTGTGTTAGTTTCAGGTGTACTGCAAAGTGATTCAGATATGTATATGTGTATGTATTTATAGTTACATATATGTTTATACATATATTTATATATATATTCTTTTTTAGATTCTTTTCCATTGTAGGTTATTACAAGATACTGAATATAGTTTCCTATGCTATATATAGGTCCTTGTTGTTTACCTAGTTTATATATAGTAGTGTGTATCTGTTAATCCCAAACTCCTAATTTATCCCTCCTGCCCCCCACCCCTTTCCCCTTTGGTAACCATAATTTTGTTTTGTATGTCTGTGAGTTGAGCTTCATTTTTTGATATGTGGATTTCCAACTGTTTCACTACCACTTACTGAGATATTATTCTTTCTCCATTGAATTGTCTTTGTACCTTTGTCAAAAATCAATTGGCCACATTAGTGTGGGTTTATTTCTGGGCTCTGTGTTCTGTTCCATTGAACTAGGTATCTTTACTGAGCTTTTGATCAAAGAAATTGTGAATTTTGAAGAAGTCCAATTTATCAGTTTTTTCTTTTATGGTAATCTTTGCCTACTCCATGGTTGGGAAGATCTGCCTCCTTACTAGACTTTGAGCTCTGTGAGGGCAGAGACCTTGTACTTCTCCTTCTGTTCTCGCTTGCATCCAGCACAGTACCTGGCCCCCAGGAGGCACAAGGCTCTGTTGTTTGAAGGAGCTAATGGGTTTGTCTTAAGGATTTAAATGTAAAAATGTATTCGAGGCACTTTATACACTGCTTGGCACATGCAAAATGAACTTTCAAGAATCTGATTTTGCTATAGCTGTTGTTTCTCTTGAGATGTACTGGCTATACTATACCATGGCTGTCATCAGAATATGTTTTGAGTGTTGTATGAAATTGCTGATCTATGTTACATAAGATGTGAGATAGCTGTCACTCCAGTTCTGCAAACCAGCAAGGCTTTCATCAGATTTCATGGTGAGATCAAAATGTTAACAGCCAAGTAAAAACTAAGAGTTCGGCACCATCAAACCAGCTTTACAAAAAATGTTAAAGGGACTTCTCTAGTGGAAAATAAAAGACCACAACTAGAAATATGAAAATAATGAAAGGAAAAATCTAATTGGTAAAAAGAAATACACAGTAAAAGTAGTAAATCAACCACATATGAAGCCAGTAGGAAGGTTAAAAGACAAAAGTAGTAAAATCACCTATATCCATCATAAGTAAAGGGATACACAAAACAAAAAGATATAAAATATGATGTCAAACCAGTAAACTTTGTGCAGGGGTGGGCAGTAAAAATGCAGGTTAGAATGCATTTGAACTCGAGATCAGCAATTTACAGTAATCATATCTATCTATGTATGTATATCTATCTAACTATATCTATATATAAACCTCGTGATAACCACAAACCAAAAACCTGTAATAAATACACACACAAAAAAAGAGAAAAGAATCCAAATATAACATGAAAGATTCATCAAATCACAAGGGAATAGAGCAAAAGAAGAAGAAAGGAACAAAAAAGAACTACAAAACAACTCAAAGACAGTCAACAAAATGGCAATTAAGTAGGTGCTATGAATAATTACTTTAAATGTAAATGGACTAAATACTCCAATCAAAAAACAGAGAGTAGCTGAGTGGATGCACAAAATAAGACCCATATATATGCTGCCTAAAGGTAACTCACCTCACATGTAAAGCCACACAGACTGAAAGTGAGGGGATAGAAGAAGGTATTTCATGCAAATGGAAATGAAAAGAAAACTGAGGTAGCAATACTTACATCAGACAAAATACACTTTAAAACAAAGATTGGAAGAAGTGACAGACAGGATATTACATAATAAGGGATCAATCCAAGAATAAAATATAACAGTTGTAAATATACATGCACCCAGGGACTTCCCTGGCGGTCCAGCGGTTAACACTTCACCTTCCAATGCAGGGGATGCGGGTTCGATCCCTGGTCAGGGAGGTAAGATCCCACATGCCTCAGGGCCAAAAAACCAAAACATAAAACAGAAGCAATATTGTAAGAAATTCAATAAAGACTTTAAAAATTCAGTCCACATTAAAAAAAAAAGTCTTAAACAATATATATATATATACATAGGAGCAACCTAAGTACATAAAACAACATAAAGGGTGACATTGATAGTAACACAATAATAGTAGGGAATTTTAACATCCCATTTTCATCAATGGAAAGATCATCCAGAAGGAAAATCAGTAAGGAAACACTGGTCTTAAACAACATTAAACAACACATTAGACAGATGGACTTAATAGACCTATATAGAACATTCCATCTGAAAGCAGCAGAATACACATCCTTTTCAAGTGCACATGGAACATTCTCTAGCATAGACCATATGCCAGGCCACAAGACAAGTCTCAGTAAATTTAAGAAGACTGAAATCATATCAAGCATCTTTTTCTACCACAAAACTATGAGACTAGAAATCAACTACAAGAAAAAATACAAAAAACACAAACATATGGAGGCTAAACAATATACTGCTAAACAACCAATGGATCATTGAAGAAATAAAAGTGTTAAATTCCTGGAGATAAATGAAAACAAAAACACAGTGATCCAGGGACTTCCCTGGTGGTCCAGTGGTTAAGAATCCACCTTCCAATGCAGGGGACGTGGGTTCGATCCCTGGCTGGGGAACTAAGATCCCACATTCCGTGGGGCAACTAAGCCTGTACACCGCAACTAGAGAGCCTGCGTGCTGCAACTACAGAGCCCATGTGATCTGGAGCTCGCGCGCCACAACTGGAGAGAAGCCCACACACTGCAACAAAAGATCCTGCGTGCTGCAACTAAGACCTGATGCAGCCAAAAATAAATAAAAAATAACACAATGATCCAAAATCTATAGGATACAGCAAAAGCAGTTCTGAACGTTTATAATGGTATAAGCTACCTCAGGAAATAAGAAAATCTCAAACAATGTAAAGAAACTAGAAAAAGAAGAACAAAACCCAAAGTTAGTAGAAAGAAAGAAGAAAGATCAGAGCATAAATAAATAAAATATAGAGACTAAAAAACAATAGAAAATATCAATGAAACTAAGAGCTGGGTTTTTGAAAAGCTAAACAAAATTGATAAACCTTTAGCCAGACTCATCAGTAAGAAAGAGAGAGGGCCCAAATAAAATCTGAAATGAAAAAGGAGACATTACAATTGATACCACAGAAATACAAAGAATCATAGAAGACTACTATGAACAATTATATGCTAATAAAATGGACAACCTAGAAGAAATGGACAAATTCCTAGAAATGTAAAATCTCCCAAGACTGAACCTGGAAGAAATAGAAAATATGAACAGACCAATTACCAGTAATGAAATTGAATCAGTAAGTAAAAAAAAAACTCCCAACAAACAAAAGTCCAGGACCAGATGGCTTCACAGGTGAATTCTACCAGCCATTTAGAGAAGAGTTAATATCTTTCCTTCACAAACTATTCAAAAAAATTACAGAAAGGAACACTTCTGAACTCATTCTGTGAGGCCAGCATCACCCTGATACCAAAACCAGACAAAGATATCACAAAAAAAGAAAATTACATTCCAATATCATTGATAAACATAGATGCCAAAATCCTCAACAAAATATTAGCAAACCGAATTCAACAATACATTAAAATCCCGGACTTCCCTGGTGGCACAGTGGTTAAGAATCCACCTGCCCAGTGCAGGGGACACGGATTTGATCCCTGGTCTGGGAAGCAACTAAGCCCATGTGCCACAACTACTGAGCCTGCGCTCTAGAGCCCGTGAGCCACAACTACTGAAGCCTGCATGCCCTAGAGCCCGCGTGCCACAACTACTGAGCCCGCATGCTGCAACTGCTGAAGCCTGTGTGCCTAGAGCCCATGCTCTGCAACGAAGAGTAGACCCCGCTCGCCACAACTAGAGAAAACCTGTGCGCAGCAATGAAGACCCAACACAGCCAAAAATTTAAAAAAATAAAATTTAAAAAAATAAACAAACAAAAAATACATTAAAATCCCCACGATGAAGTAGGATTTCTCCCAGTGATGCAAGGATGGTTCACTATCCACAAATCAATCAATGTGATGTACCACATTAACAAATTAAAGAATAAAAATGTCATCTCAATAGATGTGGAAAAACTTTTGACAAAATTCAGCATCTGTAATTTTAAAAAACTCTCAACAAAGTAGGTGTAGAAGAGACATACCTGAACATAATAAAGGCCATATATGCCAAGTCCACAGCTAACATCATTCTCAACAGTGAAAAGCTAAAAGCATTTCCTATGAGATCAGGAACAAGTCAGGATGCCCACTCTTGCCACTATTTATTCAGCAGAGTAATGGAAGTCCTAGGTACAGCAATCAGACAAGACAAAGAAATTAAAAAAAAAAAAAAAAAGGAATAAGGACTTCCCTGGCAGTCTAGTGGTTAAGACTCTGTGCTCCCAACGCAGGGGGCCCGGGTTCCATCCCTGGTCAGGGAACTTAGATCCCGCATGCCGCACAACATGGCCAAAAAAGAAGAAGAACGAAAAAGAAGAAATAAAAGGAATCCAAATTGGAAAGGAAGAAGTAAAACTGTCACTGTTTGCAGATGACATGATACTACACATAGAAACTAAGGACGCCACCAAAAAACTGCTGGAGCTCATCAATGAATTTTGTAAAGTTGCAGGATACAAAATTAATATACAGAAATCTGTGGCATTTTTATACACTAACACTGAACTGTCAGAGAAATTAAGAAAACAGTCCCATTTACAGTCACATAAAAAAGAATAAACATTTAAAAATGGGCAGAGATGTGAATAGATGTTTTTCCAAAGAAAACATACAGATGGCCAACAGGCACATGAAAAGATGCTCAACACCACTAATCATCAGTGAAATGCAATTCAAAACCACAATGAGATATCACCTCACAGCTGTCGGAATGGCTGTCATCAAAAAGACAAGTGTTGGCAAAGATGTGCAGAAAAGGGAACCTCCGTGCACTGTTGGTGGGAATGTAAATTGGTGCAGCCACTATGGAAAACAGTATGGAGAGTCCTCAAAAAGTTAAAAATAAAACCACCATATACGGTGCAGCAGTTCCACTCCTTGGTATTTATCCGAAGAAAATGAAAATACTAAGTAAAAGAGATATATGCACGCCTATGTTTATTGCAGCATTGTATACAATAGCCAAGATATGAAAGCAACCTAAGTGTGCCCATCAGTTGATGAGTAGATAAAGAAGATGTGGTATATATATACAGTGGGATATTAGGCATAAAAAGAGTAAAATCTTAAAAAGAGACAAAGAGTAAAAATTTAAAAAGAGACAAAACAAACAAGTGTAACAAAACAGAAACAGAGTTATAGATACAGAGAAGAAGCAGGTGGTTGCAGAGGGGAGGGGTGGGGGAAGGAAAGAAATAGGTGAGGGAGATTAAGAGGTACAAACTTACAGTTGCAATGTAATTGGTTCACAGGTATGAAATATACAACATAGGGAATATGGTCAATAATATTATAATAACTTTGCATGGTGACAGATGGTAGCTGGAGTTGTGATCATTTGAAGTGTATAGAAATATAGAATCACTATGTTATATAACGGAAACTAACATAGCGTTGCAGGTCAGTCATACTTCAAAAAATAAACTCAGAGAAAAGAGATCAGATTTGTGGTTACCAGAGGCGGGGGTTGGGGGAGGAGGGGGAATTGGATGAAGGCAGTCGAAAGGTAAAAACTTCCAGTTGTAAGATAAATAAGTGCTCAGGATGTAACCTACAACATGATAAATAGAATTAAGACTGCTGCGTGTTATATAGGAAAGTCGTTAAGAGAATAAACCCTAACAGTTCACGTCACAAGGAAAAAAATGTCTCTGCTTCTTTAATTTTGTATCTATATGAGATGATTGATATTCACTAAACTTAACTGTGATAATCATTTCACGATGTCTGTAAGTCAGATCATTACGGTGCACTCCTTAAACTTATACAGTGCTGTTTGTCATTATATCTCAATAAAACCGGGAGAAAAAATAAAAGTAAAAAATGTGTGGCATGAGTGTTGGATGAAGCTGCTAGTGGATGTTCCGTCAGAGGCGGATGCTGTTACTCCAGTTCTGCCCACCCCTTTGCCCTGGTCTCCCTCCCAAGTATACCCCCCCTCCCCTGCACCCAGCCCTTGTAAAGTGTAGACTTGTTGCTGGTTGCTGTTCGTTCCTTGAGGTGCTGTTGGTTCAGTAGAAATGCGTTGCGATCCTGCCTCTCCTCTCTGGTCCCGTCCTTTTCCTGGGGTCTCCCCTCCTCTTCTAGGCTCACTCATTTGCAGCTAGGCCTTCTTTCCCGAGCATCCACTGAGGAGACTCATAGGGAAGGGCAGGCAGAGCAGACCAGCCAGTGTCTTGGTTGGGCCGTGTCCGAGGAGGGAAGGTTGCAGGTGATGGTCACTTCACCTCCTGGATGTAGAACGTGCTTGTTATTTATGAGAAATCAACACTGAACTTCGGCCTTGTCACTTTATGCTGGGGGGGGCAATGTCCAGCCTTGTGACTCCTCAGCTGATGGGCGGGAGTGGCTGCCGCTCCCCTGGGGCAGGCAGGTGCCGGGAAGCAGGGGGCGTCTTCTCTCCCTCAGGTGGGCTGAGTGAGGGGGAGTCTGGCCCTGGCTTAGTGAAGGGTTTGAAGGTCACAGTGACTGGGGAGCCCCTGGTGGTAGGGAGGCACATCAAAGCATCAGTGGACGTATTTTGAAACCACCACAGGAGCCTTTTCATGTTCACAGTGCTTTGGTGCACCCCTGACTCTGTGGGTCCCGTTGGCAGACAGGCAGCCCTGGTCCCCTGGGGCTTTGTGGGGCTGACCTCTACGGAGGCGCTGCATTTCATGAGTCCTCTGACTTCTGTCTTAACAGAGAGAATATGGGTCAGAATCAGAAAATTTGGACCCAACCCTCTGAAGGACAATGGGTTAGTCACGCCCCACATCAGAGTGCAGAGCATCCTGGCGGGGCGGCTGTGATTCCTACCCGGATTCCGCTTAGCTGTGCTGGCTTCGGGGCTGGGGATCTGGGTCCTATCCTGCTGTACCAGCCCGACAGGGGACAGGTCAGGTGGGTCAGCCCTTCTGCTGAGGGAGCCAGGCGGCCGAGGCTGGGATAGCATAAGCAGCAGGGTGTCTGGCCTGCCTTTAAACCCCACTGGTAACACTTCAGTCTATAGTTTGCCCCGAGTCACACGCCTCCGGCTCGCTCTAGAACTCTGGGCCCTTGGGCTTGAGCGTCACAGGCAGCTGGTCTCTGAGCGCCTTGCGGCTTGAAGATCAGATGCCAGTGTCCCTCCTGCTGTGACCCTGGCGTCTGCCTGAGCCTAGGGATGCCCAGGCCTCCTGTCCACGGGGCCTTGACGGGGCACCGCACCGTTCAGAGCCCTGGGCCTGACCCCTTTCCCCGGGCAGGTCCCTCCAAGAGCATGTTCCTCCTCAGAGGGCCCCGGAGTCATTCCAGGGGATGGAGGACACACATGAAGCTGCGCAGCCGGCCACCTCCTTGGGGCCTCGTGTCCACCACCCGCAGGAGGGGATGGAGCCAAGCAAGGTGGAGTAGGGGTCTTGGCTGACAAGGGGCTTCACTGCAGTCTGGGAGCTGAGGCCTGTGGTTTGTCTCGGGACAGGTCCCTGGGGCCTGTTTCAAAGCTCATCTCCCTGTATATCATGCCAGGAACCTGCTGGAGCCGTGAAGTGATAGCGACTGGGAACCACTGGGAACGGGCCAGGGGTGCTACAGGGGGAGCCATGGGAATAGCTGAGTCAGGGTTCCCAAGAACATGGGAGGAGGGGCTGCCGGAGGAAGGCTGGAGGTGGCCCTTTGCCTCCTGAAAGGGCAAGTGGCACTTGGAACCCGTCGGGAAGGTGGAAGTTGCTGATGTAATCACAGCTGGTTCTAGAACGGCTTCCCAGGCCCTGCTGTCATGGGTGTTCTGGGGCTACTCCTCCGTGGCTCCTCACAGCGTGACCGTGAAGCCACTTGGTCCCTTTGGTTCATGTGTCCCGCTGGGCCCGGCCACACAGGGCTCCCTCCAGGGCACATGCCCCACCTTCCCTGATCGTGGCAGCCCAGTGCCTTCCCTATTGTCACTGGGGGTTCAGGCCCCTTATTCTCAGCCTCTGATCTCGGGACTCAGGTGAGCCCTCTGCAGGGGGCCTGCCTTGCAGGGTGACCCGCGGATCTGCATCTGACTTCTCTGCGTTGTCAGCACTTGTTAGCAGGGACCGGCAGCCCTCATGCCCAGGCGCCATGCCTTCTAGCCCTGCGCAGCGCTGCCCAGCACCCACTGGGCCCCACCCTGAGCTCTTTCTGGGGAAGCATGTGCGAACCATGTTGGGGAGGCCGGGTAGCCTAGGACTAGGCCTGCGGATCACTAGGAGCCTGGGCCGTGGTGGCTGGGGAGAGGGGGCCCAACCCGCTCCTGCACTTCTGGGCTGAGTTTTGATTTCCCAAGTGATGGGCTTCTGCTGTATGCCATCTTCCTCCCTTTCTCTTTTTTAATAAATTTATGTATTTGTTTTTGGCTGCGTTGGGTCTTCGTGGCTGTGCGCAGGCTTTTTCTAGTTGCGGCAAGCGGGGGCTACTCTTCGTTGTGGTGTGCGGGCTTCTCATTGCAGTGGCTTCTCTTGTTGCGGAGCACGGGCTCTAGGCGCTTGGGCTTCAGTAGTTGTGGCACTTGGATTCTAGAGCACAGGCTCAGTAGTTGTAGTGCAAAGGCTTAGTCCGCGGCATGTGGGATCTTCCCAGACCAGGGCTCGAACCCGTGTCCCCTGAATTGGCAGATGGATTCTTTTTTTTTTTTTTTTTTTTGCGGTACGCGGGCCTCTCACTGTTATGGCCTCTCCCATTGCGGAGCACAGGCTCCGGACGCACAGGCTCAGCGGCCATGGCTCACGGGCCCAGCCACTCCACGGCATGTGGGATCTTCCCGGACCGGGGCACGAACCCATGTCCCCTGCATCAGCAGGCAGACTCTCAACCACTGCGCCACCAGGGAAGCCCGGCAGGTGGATTCTTAACCACTGGTGCCACCAGGGAAGTCCCCTTCTATTTCTTTCTTTTTTTTTTTTTTTGGCCGCGCCATATGGCATGTGAGATCTTAGTTCCCTGACCAGAGATTGAACCCGGGCCCGGGCAGTGAAAGCACAGAGTCCTAACTACTGGTGTGCCATGTAAGTCCCTTCCTCTATTTCTTTGTGGGTAAATGGTGAGAGGAAATCAGTTCCAGACAATTTAGGCCATGTACTAAATTTCATACAGAAACCTGAGACAGCTCACTTTCCATAATTTAAAATGAGGCCGAGACTTGCTGACAAAGAAGAAATTGAATCTAGAGAAAGAATCTGTACTGCAGAGACATGACATTTCTACGGGGCACGAGTCCTCCAGGCCCCAGACATCACGTGGTTAAAGCAGTAGCTCTGGGCTTCTCTGGTGGTGCAGTGGTTGAGAATCCGCCTGCCAATGCGAAGGACACGGGTTTGGGCCCTGGTCCGGGAAGATCCCACATGCCGCAGAGCAACTAAGCCCGTGAGCCACAACTACTGAGCCCGCACTCTAGAGCCTGTGAGCCGCAACTACTGAGCCCATGCTCCTAGAGCCCATGCTTCACAAGAGAAGCCACCGCAGTGAGAAGCCTGTGCACACAACAAAGGGTAGTCCCCACTTGCCGCAGCTAGAGGAAAAGCCAGTGCATAGCAACGGAGACCCAATGCAGCCAAAGATTAAAATAAATAAATAAATAATTTTTTTAAAAAAAAAGCAGTAGCTGTCACCGTGTGGCTGGGGATTCTAGGACTCCAAGAGGTCGGATGATTTTCATGACAGCACCAAGGGGTCGTCTGCCTCTCTCTCTCCCTCTCTCACAGGTGCAGAGTGCTATTTCTGGAGGCTACCTGATGTGATGGCCAGTGGGATATGTGCTTGGGATTCTCTCTCTTTTCATTCATTCATTCATTCTCTTTCTCCTTTCTTTTTTTTTTTTTTTTTTGCGGTACGCGGGCCTCTCACTGTTGCGGCCTCTCCGGTTGCGGAGCACAGGCTCCAGACGCGCAGGCTCAGCAGCCATGGCTCACGGGCCCAGCCGCTCTGCGGCATGTGGGATCTTCCCCGACCGGGGCACGAACCTGCATCCCCTGCATCGGCAGGCGGACTCTCAACCACTGCGCCACCAGGGAAGCCCTCTCCTTTCTTTTAAAGGGTTTTTTAAAAATTGTGGTAAAATTCACATGACATCAGGTCTACCACTTTAACCATCTTAAGTGTACAGGTCAGTGTGAGTACATTGGCAGTAGTGTGCAGCCATCACTGCCATTCATCTCCAGAACTTTTTCATCTTCCCAAACTGAAACTCTGTCCCCATCAGACAAAAGCTCCCATCCCCAACCCCCGGCCCCTGGCAACCTCTTCCACTTTATGTCTCTGTGGATTTGACTGCTCCAGGGACTTTATGTACGTGGAGTCGTACAGTACTTGTCCTCCTGTGTCTGGCTTGTTTCACTGAGTATAATGTCCTCAAGGTTCATCCACATTTTAGCATGTCAGAATTTGCTTCCTTTTTATGACCCAGTAATATTCCATTGTATGGACAGGCCACAGCTTGTTTATCCATCATCTGTTGCTGGACACCTGGGTTGTTCCTCCTCTTGGCTCTGGTGAGTCATGCTGCTGTGAGCATCAGAGGACAGGTGTCTGTGAGTCCTGGCATTCAGTTCTCTTGGACACATACCTAGGAGTGGGATTGCTAGCTCCTATAGTAACTCTGTGTTTAAGCTTTTTTTTTTTTTTCCTTATATTGGAGTATAGGTGATTTACAATGTAGTGTTAGTTTCAGGTGTACAGCAAAGTGATTCAGTTATACATATATCCATTCTTTTTTCAGATTCTTTTCACATATAGGTTATTACAGAGTATTGAGTAGAGTTCCTTGTGCTATACAGGAGGTCCTGGTAGTGTGTATATGTTAATCCAGCCTCTTAATTTATCCCTTCCCTTGACCTTTCCCCTTTGGTAACCATAAGTTTGTTTTCTAAGTCTGTGAGTCTGTTTCTGTTTTCTAAATAAGTTCATTTGTATCATTTTTAGATTCCACATGTAAGTGGTATCGTATGGTATTTGTTTTTATTTGTCTGACTTACTTCACTTAGTGTGATAATCTCTAGATCCATCCATGTTGCTGCAAAGGGCATTATTTCATTCTTTTTTATGACTGAGTAATATTCCATTGTATATCTGTATCACATCTTTATCCATTCATCTGTTGATGGACATTTAGGTTGCTTCCATGTCCTGGCTATTGTAAATAGTGCTGCAGTGAACATTGGGGTGTATGTATCATTTCAAAGTATGGTTTCCTCCAGATATATGCCCAGGATTGGGATTGCCGGATCATATGGTAGCTCTATTTTTAGTTTTTGAGGAACCTCCGTACTGTTCTCCATAGTGACTGCACCAGTTTACCTCCCACCAATAGTGTGGGAGGGGTCCTTTTTCTCAACACCCTCTCCAGCGTTTATTATGTGTTTAACCTTTTGAGTAAATGCTTGGGAAGCTTGTGTTTACACAGTTTCTCAGCTTTAATTTCAATACAGTAAATATTGATAGATGTATCCCATATAAACAAAAGATGTTTGGTGTTCTCAGAATTTTTAAGAGTATAAAAAAGTTTTGAAATGAAAAGATTTGAGAACTAGTGTGAAAGAAGTTCGTGTTTTGGTGTTGTGGCCTTGCATGTACATGGTGAGGGCATGGATTATTTCAAAAAGCATCAACAATCCATTGGCTAGAGTAGCCAGCCAGGAGATAGTCATCACAAGAGGGGGCTGGGACAGGACCTTGGTGAACCCAGTAGTGAAAAGACGGGGAGACGATTTTTGAGCAGCTTTGTATGTGGCAGAAATTGTGCTGGATGCTTTGCAAGGGGACCCGAGAGGATACTGAGGAAGAAAGGAAAGGGAATGTTGATTTACAGCTGGAGTAACACCAGTGAGACCCTCGGGAATCCCCATCGGACACAGTAAGCAGCTGACTGTGTGTTGGTCCCCGCCCAGCATTCAAGGCAGGCTGTGCCACGTCCTGACTCTCCCTGCTCCATTGACCACACTAGCACAATCACCTGGAGGGTTGCCCAGCACAAAGTGGTGCTTGGCAAATATTTTTTGAATGAGCAATTCACATGTGTTAACCAGTGATTCACAGGTTGGATTGCTTTCTGAACAGCCCCTACACTGTGCAGGTGAGTCAGGAAGGGAAAGAACCTTCCCGGGGATATCAGAACTGATGACACTTCGTTAGCGACTTAAAGAACAGAGTAGTTCAGTTCGGCAGACATTCCGTGGACACGTCCGTGTGTTAGGTGCTGGGTATGGGTAGATTTATTTCGACACTTAACTCTAGAACAGCGTTTGGCAAACTGCAGCCTGCAGCTGGCTGCTCGTTTTGGTCTTCTTTTGTCTTACACGTTGCTGCATCTCAGTGGTTCACTCCTTTTTACTGCTGAGTAGTATTCCATGGTATGGCTCCACTGCAGTTTGTTTATCCATTCAGTTGTTCAGGGCATTTGGGTTGTTTCCAGCTTTTGGCTATTGCAAATAATATTACTCTGAATATGTCTCTGTATGGTCATATACTTCTCTTGGATAAATCCCTAGGAGTGGAATGACTGTGTCATATAGTACGTATATATTCAGCCTTTTAGAAACTGTCAAACTGTCTTCCACAGCAGTTGTACCATTTTTACATTCCCACTAGCACTGTAGGAGAGTTCTAGTTAACTCACATATTGTCAGCTCTTGGTATCGTCATTTTTCATTTTAGCCATTCTAATATGTAATGGTATCTCATTAGGACTTTAATTTGCATTTCCTTAATGAGTAATGATGTTGAGCATCTTTTTATGTGTTTTTGCCATCTGTATCTTCTTTGGTTAATTGTGCATTCTTTTTTTTTTTTATTTTTGGCCATGCCTCAAGGCTTGTGGGATCTTAGGTCTCCAACTAGGGATTGAACCTGGGGCCCTGGCACCCTGGCAGTGAGAGCACCAAGTCCTAACTACTGGACCGCCAGGGAATTCCCTAGTTAATTGTCCATTAAAATCTTTTGCCCATTTTAAGAATTGGGTGGGTTGTTTTCTTTTTATTGAAATATGAGAGTTCTTTATATATTCTGGATACAAATCCTTTATCAGATGTGTGATTTACAGTTCTTCTCTCCCAGTATGCGACTTTTCTTTTTATTCTCTTAACAATGTCTTTTGAAAAGGAAAGTTCTCTTTTTTTTTTTCTGTACGCGGGCCTCTCGCAGTTGTGGCCTCTCCGTTGCGGAGCACAGCCTCCAGACGCGCAGGCTCAGCGGCCATGGCTCACGAGCCTAGCCACTCCGCGGCATGTGGTATCTTCCTGGACCGGGGCACGAACCCGTGTCCCCTGCATCGGCAGGCGGACTCTCAGCCACTGCGCCACCAGAGAAGCCATGTTCAGATTTCTTAAAGTGGCAGCTGAGGTCATTGATTTGAGACCTTTCTTCTTTTCTGATATAGGAATTTTAAGCATTTAAAAAAACTTATTTGTTTGTTTACAGCGTGTTGGGTCTTTGTTGCTGCACGCAGGCTTTCTCTAGTTGCCGCGAGCAGGGGCTACTCTTCGTTGCGGTGCATGGGCTTCTCATTGCAGTGGCTTCTCGTTGTGGAGCATGGGCTCTAGGCGCTCGGGCTTCAGTAGTTGTGGTGCACGGGCTTAGTTGCTTCTCGGCTTGTGGGATGTTCCCAGACCAGGGCTCGAACCCGCGTCCCCTGCATTGGCAGGTGGATTCTTAACTACTGTGCCACCAGGGAAATCCCCTGATATAGAAATGTAATGCAATACATTTGCCTCTGTGAACTGCTTTAGTTGCATTTCACAAATTTTCATTAAATTAAAATGCTTTCTAATCTCCCTTTTCATTTCCTCTTTGACTCATAGGCTATTTAGAAGAATGTCAAGTTGTTTTCTATATAGTTGGGGGATTTCCCAGACATCTTTCTGCTGTTGATTTTTAATTTAATTCCATTGTGATCAAACAACACACTTAAATTTGAACCTTTATGAATGTATTGAGATTTGTTTTATGGCTCATATATTTATCTATTATGGTGAATGTTTTGTACGCATGTGAAAAGAATGTGTATTCTGCTGTAGTTGGGCAGAGATTTCTGTGAATGTCGGTTGGGTCCAGCTGGTTGATAGTGTTGTTCAGGTTGTCTGTATCCTTGCAGATTTTCTGTCTGCTTGTTCTATCAGTTATTGAGAGAAGGGATTGAAGTTGATTGTGAATTTGTCTATTAGCAGTTACAGCAGTTTTTCCTTCATTTGAAGCTCTGCTATAGATGCAGAGACATTTAAGGTTATTATGTCCTTTATCACTATTAAATACCTTCTTCATTTATCGTAATATTATTTGCCCTGAAGTCTCCTTTGTGTGGTATTAATACAGCCACCCCTGGGACTTCCCTGGTGGTGCAGTGGTTAAGAATCTGCCTGCCAATGCAGGGGACACGGGTTTGAGCCCTGGTCTGGGAAGATCCTACATGCCGCGGAGCAGCTAAGCCCGTGCACCACAACTACTGAGCCTGCGCTCTAGAGCCCACAAGCCACGACTACTGAGCCCGCATGCCACAACTACGGAAGCCCATGCGCCTAGAGCCCGTGCCCCGCAACAAGAGAAGCCACCGCAATGAGAAGCATGCCCACCACAACGAAGAGTAGTCCCCGCTCACCGCAACTAGAGAAGGCCCCCACGCAGCAACAAAGACCCAACACAGCCAAAAAATAAATCAAAAAAAATATATATATATATACAGCCACCTCTGCTTTCTTTTTTTTTTTTTTGTGGTACGCGGGCCTCTTACTACTGTGGCCTCTCCCATTGCGGAGCACAGGCTCCGGACGTGCAGGCTCAGCAGCCACGGCTCACGGGCCCAGCCGCTCCACAGCATGTGGGATCCTCCCGGACCGGGGCACGAACCCGTGTCCCCTGCATCAGCAGGTGGACTCCCAACCATTGCACCACCAGGGAATCCCTCTCTTTTCATGCATGTGAGCATGCCATATCTTTTTCCATTGTTTCATATTCACCTATTAGTGTCCTTATATAAAGTGGGTTTCTTTTAGACACATGTAGTTTCATCGTGCTTTTTTTACTTATGTAACAAATTCTGCCTTTTAATTAGGGTGTTTCGATCACCCCATATATTTATTGATCAGGCAAATTTAATTACAGTCTGCCATTTTGTTGTTTGTTTTCTATTTGTGCCAACCGTTGTTTCCTTTTCCCTTTGTTTATTCTTCCTTTGGGTTGAGTATGTTTTGTTCCTTTTGTCTTCCTCGTTGGCTTATTTGCTGTAGCTCTTGTGTTAGTTTAGTGATATTCAGCTTTAACTTATCACATTCATGAGACAGACCACTTTACCTGTAGTGTTAGAGCCTTTAAACGGTATGCTTTAGTTTCTCCTTTCCCGGCTTTTGTGCTGCTGTTGTCACAATTTTACTTCCACTCAGGTTATAAGCCCCACAATGGAGTATGTGTGCATTTGCTTTAAGTGCCTCCAGGTTGGCAGTCTTCTGTTTTTTCCTCTCAGAACTGAGAAGTGTTCCACCATCTTCCAGCTTGTGTTGTTTCTAGTGAGAAACCTGCTGTCATCTTTACTTTGTTTTTCTGTGCATCATGTCTTTTTTATCTGCTTTTAAGACTTTTCTCTTTATTGCTGGTTTTAGGCAATTTGATTATGATGTGCCCTGGAGTATTTTTCTCTCTATTTCTTGTGTCTGTGGTTCATCGAGCTACTTGGATCTGTGGGTTTATAGTTTTCATCAAATTGGGGAATTTTTCTGCCATTGTTTCTTCAAATATTTTTTCTGTTTCCCCTCCGTGTACATGTGTACGGGTGGCTTGAAGTGGTCCCAGAGCCACAATTCATTTTTTTCTAGCCTTCTTTTCTTTCTGTTTAGAGTTTCTGTTGTTTGTGCAGTGTGTTTGTATCTCTCACAGTAGGTTTCTTTCTTTGTGTCTTCCATATCTCTACTTAACATGTTTAATCTTTCCTCTAACTTCTTCAACATTTACAATACAGTTATAATAATTCTTAATGTTTTTATCTTTTCTGTCATTTCTGCCATTTCTGGATTGATTTTTTTTCCTCCTCATTTTGGTCATAATTTCCTGTTTGCATGTCTGGTAATTTTTTTATTGGATGGCAGACTATGAATTTTTTTTTTTTTTTGCGGTATACGGGCCTCTCACTGTTGTGGCCTCTCCCGTTGCGGAGCACAGGCTCCGGACGCGCAGGCTTAGCGGCAATAGCTCACGGGCCTAGCCGCTCCGCGGCATGTGGGATCTTCCTGGACCGGGGCACAAACCCGTGTCCCCTGCATCGGCAGGTGGACTCTCAACCACTGTGCCACCAGGGAAGCCCAGACTATGAATTTTGACTTTCTGAGTTCTGCATATTTCTGCATATTCCTATAAATATTCTTGAGCTTTGTTTTAGGGTGTGACTTGGAAACAGTTTGGTCATTTCAGCTCTTCGTTTTAATCTTGGTTAGTCAGGACTAGGGCAGCATTCAGCCTAGAGTTAATTTTTCCCCACTAACCAGGCAAGACTCTTCTGCATCTTGACCCAGTGCCCCATGAATTAGAAGTTGTTTCCAGTGTGGATCCTGAGAACAGGTGCTTTTGTGGCTCTGATGAGCTTCAGTTATTGTTATTGTTCCCTCTTACCCCAAGGATGGTCTCTCCCCGGCCGTGCCTGCTGATAGCACACCTGAGAGCCAGGGCAGGCGGGTGGCAGGAGCTGGCTGACCCCAGCCTCAGTCAGGCCCTTCGGTATCGAGTTACTCACTGTTTTGTCTGTCCCCTATTATAGTTGCTTCCAGAAACCACTTCCTTAAAGCACAGGTCTTGTAATGTCACTTACTGGTTAAATCACCTTTGCTCCATACAGCATGCGACCTGAAGTTCAAAATACCTTCCTCCCCCCCTTCCCCGTGGTCTCCGTTCGTGGCAGGCTCCCCTGTTCCTCCCTTCCTGCGCCATCCTATGCACTTTGTGAAGCCTCGGGAGCCCCGTGCCCCCACGTCATCCAGGCAGTGGCCTGAGGCCCTGGGTGGGGGCGGCCTCTCCCCCTGCATTCACCTAGCATGCTGGCACCTCTGTCTGGTCAGTGTCTGTGTCAGCCCTGCCCCGTGTGCTCAGAGGTGCAGGTGGCACCGCATCCTCAACGGCCTCTTGCCTTTGGTCCCACAGAGCTGCGGTGCAACCCAGGCCAGTTTGCCTGTCGCAGCGGCGCCATCCAGTGCATCCCCCTCCCCTGGCAGTGTGACGGCTTGGTGACCTGTGAGGATGAGAGTGATGAAGCCAACTGTCCAGGTGAGTGTCAGGCCGGGGGACGCGTGTGGTGGCCGCCCTCCCCTCCTCCCTCTCTCTTTCTGTGTCTCTTTTAAAAATGCATGCCCAGTGCCGCAGGTCCCAGTGTGGCCGGTTGCAGGGCCAGGGCCATGGGGGGCATGAGGGGGCCCAAGAGGCCACATTTGGGGGCACCGCGGCCCACAGCGAGCCCCTGTGTGGCAGCCCTGGTGACCGGCCGTGGCCCTCTTGCCATCCTGCCCACTTGGGCCCTGGAGACAGGGGTGGATGCCACACGAAATCTGAGTTGCAGCTCCTTTGCTCAGTTCTGCCCCCGTCCCCTCGATTAGGGTTGCCCCCAAGAGCAGCGTGTTCATGGCAGCCCTGGCTCTCAGCTTGGTCCAGGGTGTGTGCATGTGCCTGTGACACACACACATCACACACTCATCCGCTGAAGACCTGGGTGTCGGCTCAAGGTGTTGGACAGTATCTGCCTGTGAAGGTGACTGTTGAGAGGCGACCCCTCCCGGTCATCCTGGATCCTGTTCTGGCTTGGCTATCTCTTGCATGTCTCTGGTTGAGGTGTCTGTCTTTTTGGTGACATTGGGGATAGTGGCGGCCAGGCTGGGAGCCTCCAGGGCAGGCCCATGTCTGGGAGCCCACCCAGTCATTGAATATCTTTGTGGGTGCGGGGTGCAGGCAGGGTCTCAGCTGTGACCTCCCTGATGTGGTGAAGTTTAAGTAAATCCATGGAAAGTCCTAGACGTGCTAGGTCTGGCTGCTTTTGAACTTGGACTGCAGGACTTCTTGAGTGACCACAAGAGTTTATTTCATTGTCCTGCTAAAAGCCTGCTAAAATTATAACAAAAGAGTACAAAATATGTAAAACCACAGGGACCAAGAAAATGGGAAAAGATGACACAGTAGATCAGTAATTTCAGCAGTATTTTGGGGAGGTAGAAAGCAGATGGTGTGTCCTGGGCCTTCAGGACAGTCCCTGCCTTTCAGGGGCTGGAGCTGTCTTACCCAGACCCCCTGCCAGAGGCTTCTGGTGTTGTTTAGCCCCTGAGATGCATTCCTGTGACATTTGGAAGGTGGAAGGTAAGGGGCCCCTTCTTCCCCTGGCCACAGTGTGGGTGTGTGGGCTCAGACAGTGGGAGCGTGGCAGGGCTGCAGAGTGGTGGTTGTCCCAGCAGCATTTTCTGCTCAGCGGTGGGTGGCAGACTGGCCTGCTCGCTCTCAGCTGCAGCACAGAGGGGGCATTGACGGTTAGAGGTGGCCCATTTTCTTTGTGCACCCCCCAGCCTTGTCAGTTGTTTGAAAGCACAAATTCCCTTTGTGTTGGAAATACCTATGTGGTCCCTGCTCTCCTGAGTGAACCATGTCTGATACAAACGGGAATGTAAAAGTTTTACTGGAGAAGAATTCACAGCTTTATTAAGAGACATTAAAGAAGACTTGAATAAGAAGAGACAGGGTGTTCTTAGCAAGGAAGTCTCAGTGTGGTAAAGCTGCCTGTTCTTCTTATATTGATCTGTGGATTCAGTGTTCTGGGAAATATGACAAGTCAGTTCTAAAACCCGTGGAAGGATAAAGTTCTGACATCATTTGTCCACTTTGAAGAAGAGAAAGAAGCACACACCAGCCTTGCCAGTGCTGAGGCTTCCTTCACAGTTGGCTCAGGGATTGGCTGGTGAGACAGAAGAGCTGCCAGAAATGGACCAGAGAAACTTGATTTGAGACAGAAGTGGATTACCCGTCACTAGACAAAGGATGGAGTCCGAAAGGAATGCCATCAGATCCCTGATGAACAGTGTTGGTTTCAGGTTAATTGAAGAAAAACTCCTGGAAGACCGTAGAGGAGAATACCTTTATGACTTTGGTAGGGAAGTTTTTTTTAAGTCACAAAAAAATGTTAACTCTTAAATAGAAACGACCAGTCTTACCAGATTAAAATTAAGGTCTCCCCTTTATCAAAAAGCCCCAATAAAGAATGTGAACAGACAAGTACAGAGTGGGAAGCCTATAAAGGATTATAATCCAGCGTGTGTAGAGGACTCCTGCGGATGGACAAAAGACGGTGAGGCATGTCAACGAATAAGAAAAACGAACAAGAATGGTGGCTCAACACATAAAGAGATGTCCTACCTCATTTATTCAGAGGCGACAGTGAGCTCCCACTTTGCAGATACTTAGATTGGCAAAACTGAGGACGTCTGACAAACCCGGGTGTTGGAGGTCTTTGGGCTGCTGGTGAGAGGGGTGCACTGACACACCCACTTTGGAAAACAGGCATTAACCTGCAAAGCTGAACATCCTCATATTCTGTGATCCAGGATTGCCATTTGGGGGAAGCTCTGGAGAAATTTTTGCAGTGCTGTTCATACTAATGTACAGCTTGGAAACAACCCAAATGTGTGTTCACATAGCGGAGTATTTGACCCAGCGACAGCAGGTGCCTGTTAGGTTCCTGTAGCAACATGGAAACTTTTTTTTTTTTTTTTGCAGTATGTGGGCCTCACTGTTGTGGCCTCTCCCGTTGCGGGGCACAGACTCAGGACGCGCAGGCTCAACGGCCATGGCTCACGGGCCCAGCCGCTCCGCGGCATGTGGGATCTTCCCGGACCAGGGCACGAACCTGTGTCCCCTGCATTGGCAGGCGGACTCTCAACCACTGCGCCACCAGGGAAGCCCAACACGGAAACCCTTAAAGCAGGATGTAGGTGACAGGGCAAGTTGCCCCAAAGTACACACAGTACAGTAAAGACAAGCATAACTGAGCACCATCTCATTTTCAGATACATCTGTGTGTGGTAAACCAAGAGGAAGAAAGGCTGAACAGCCCAGATACACAAAACCCGGGCTTCCGGTTCCTCGCTGGTGGGAAGACAGAGGTGTCAGCCTGGGAGAAGCAGACGTCGGGGTGCAGCCCTGTAGCAGATGACCGACTTAGTGGGGGCTGGGGGTTCATGACGTACTTTATTACTAGGCTTTACATCTTACATAAGTGCTGCATGTACTCTTTGGAATGTTTCAGATATTAGACAGCCTTGTTTGTTTTTTAAGAGAAGCCAATGGAAGGAAAGTGAAAACTGATGTGGCAGAGAAAATGCAGCCGCGGGCCTGCTTGGGGGAGAGAACACCAGGAAATGAGCCAGTTTGCCCAGCAGGCCCTAAATGCCCAGGCTGGTGGGCATCTGGCTGGGGGTGGCTGGGCTTCCTCACTTCCTCACTTTCTCCACGGAGCTAGATGACTCTTCCATGGCAGACATGAAGCTTATTTTCCAGGCTTTGGCTGTCCAGTATGGTAGCCACGAGTTACGTGTGGCTTCTGAGTGCCTGAAATGTGGCCGTTTCCAACTAAGATGCACCACAACTGTGAAGTATACACTGAATATCAAAGAGTTAGTACAAAAAAGTAAAACACCTCATTAATACTTTTTAATATTTATTACATGTTGAAATTATAGTACTTTGAATATATTGGGTTAAATACAATTATTAAAATTAATTTCATCTCTTTTGAAATGTGGCTTGCATTATATTTGTTAGATAGCACTTGGACTTACAGTCTGCAGAATAGGAGGTACCAGGCCCAGCAGAGGGGAGCCATGGAGGTGGTAAACAGAGGAATTAAGAGAAATTCTCTATGGGGACAGATGAGACCCTTGACCATATCTTCTGCCCTGCTCCCCAAATGGTCTGTTTCCTCAGGCAGGGGGTTGCCGGAGTCTTTTCTGGAGAAATTGGTGCATCATGGATGAGGTAGAAGCGGTATCAACAAGCTGGAGGGTTCTCACCTTGAACTCACCTGAACCCTACCAGCACCTGGCCCACGAGTACCCACAGAGCCTCTGGCAAGCTGGACCGCCTTGCTCTTAAACATGAAAGACACCCAGTGCTCTCTAGACTCTGGAAGAAAACAGCCACGGGATGCTCCCTGGACTCTGGATAGAGCATCCTAGACCAAAAGGACCAGCACAGAGTGGCTGAGGTAGCTAACTCTGCTGTGTGTAAAATAGCAGTTAGATGTGGGGGCTCAGAACCAAGCTGCCTGGGCTGGTTCCCCGCCTCCGCCTCCTCCGGCTGTAGTCCTGTGGGCAAGATGCTTTTTGAACTTCATTGTCCTCACCTGTGAGACGGGGGATAATAGTGCCTACCTTAGGGTTGCTAGAGGATTGATGTACACAAGGTGTGCTTAGAGCAGAACACAGCACTCAGCAATCACTCACTATATGTTAGCTCTTATTTTATTAATTCAGGGAGTAAAAGAAAACTTTAGCAATATATTCTTCTTGTTTTTTTTGTGGCTGTGCTGCATGGCATAGCAATATATTCTGATGTCAGCAAAATGGCTGTCTCAGAAACTTCAGACGCCCATTCTGCCATGCATACATTCAAAAAGCAACTAGAAGATGGCTAAAATAACTTCATGGAAGCTCTGGAAAACGGTCAAAGTCTGTAGCAACCATGGGAACACCCAATCAGGAAAAAGCCACATTCAAGTGGTAGGAAATATCATGGCATTTTTACTCACCCTTGGCCCACTTCCTCCCCCAGTGGCACAGCACAGTCTAAAAGAAGCAACAACCCAATTCCAAATTCCTTGCCTCCAACCAGAGGGAGCAGAGTGACCTTATTTGCAACATTCTGACCTGTCTGGGGGCTGCCTGAGGGACTGATGTCTGTTTTTTCTGACTTGGAACTCAGATAGGGAAAAATTACATAGTTTGGATCTCAGCCAGCAAAAAACTGCAGAAAGTGTCAAGCAATGCTCACAAAAACTGGGTACAGACCTGCAGGTGCCTGGGGTAAGGGACTGTGGGTGGAGGAATACAATAGTACGTCCAAGACCCTGAGAAGCAGGTGACTGGCTCTGGGAAATTAAGACATTTTAAAGCAGGCATATATACTTAAGAATCAAAAGAAGTTCACACACAGGACCAGACACAATGCAAGTGTAGAAAAGGCCTAAGAAGACGTTAAGCCTTCACCCTGAGCTGTTCTCAAGGCTTAGAATAAACCCTGCTAATTAATGAAGGTCTTCCCCAATACAGAGCCAGTCTGCAAAGATTGGGAGAGGATTTATTCAAATGCCTGATTTTCAACAACAAAATAACAGACATACAAAGAAGCAGGAGAACACAGCCCATTTGAAGGAAGAAAATTATGTGGCAGATACGATCCCTCAAGAAACAGTGGGCCTCAGACATACTAAAGAAAGGCTTTAAAGCTACCATCTTAAGTGTGCTCAAAGAGGTGAAGGAAAATATGGACAAAAAACTAAACTGAATTGAAAACTTCACTAGAAGCAGGCTCCAACAGGCAGAAGAAAGACTAGGTGAGCTTGCAAACTGAACATTTGAAATTACTGAGTGTTTGGAACAGAAAGAACAAAGAAAGGTGAACAGAGCCTTGGGGACTTGCAGGATCACCCAACAACAACCAACAGAATGCACATCTTTTTACTCAAATGTACATTTAACATTCTCTAGGCTAGACCATATGTTAGGCCACAAAATAAGTCTGAACAAATTTAAAAGATTGAAATCATATAAATCACAGTGGAATGAAACCATAATAGGTATCAACAGTAGAAGGAAAACTGAAACATTCACAAATACATGAAAATTCAACAGTATACTCTTAAACAGTCGTGAGTCAAGAAGAAATCACACAGGAAATTAGAAAATATCTTGAGATAAATGAAAATGAAAAGAACAAACCATAGACTTCCCTGGTGGCACAGTGGTTAAGAATCTGCCTGCCAATAAATAAATAAACAAATAAATTTATTTAAAAGAAAACAACAAACCAAAACTTAGAGGCTGCAGCAAAAACGGTACTAAGAAGGAAATATGTAGCTGTAAATACTATATTAAGAGAGAGAAAGAGAGTGTCAGCTGGAGGGAGGGAGGAAGGGTCTCAAATCAACAATCTAACTTTACACCTTAAGGAAGTAGAAAAAGAAGAACAAACTAAACTCAGTGCTAGCAGAAGGAAGAAAATAATAAAGATCAGAACAGAGGTAAACAGAATAGAAAAACAATGGAGAAAATCAACAAAACCAAAGGTCAACAAAATTGACAAACCTTTAGCTAGATTGACTAAAGAGAAAAGACTCAACTTCTTCGTAGAAACACCGAATGGCTAATGATGCCACTGCTGTGGAAGGGCCCAGAGGCCGTGGGGGCCCTGAAATGGGGAGAAAAATAAAGTGAGTGAAGCCGGGAAAGAAAAAAGAGAGTAAAGACTCAAATAACTAAAATAAGAAATGAAAGTTGAGGGGACTTCCCTGGTGGTCCAGTGGTAAAGAATCTGCCTTCCAGTGGGGATGCGGGTTCGATCCTTGGTTGGGGAACTAAGATCCCACATGCTGCAGGGCAACTAGGCCCACGCGCCACAACTACTGAGCTTGCGCGCCTCAACAACAGAGCCCACCTGCTGTAAATTGCAGAGCCCACACACTCTGGAGCCCGCGCGCCACAGCTAGAGAGAGAAAACCCGCATGCCACAACTGGAGAGAAGCCTGCGTGGCAATGAAAGATCCCATATTCCTCAACAAAGGTCCCACGTGCCGCAGCTAAGACCTGACGCAGCCAAAAAAAAAAAAAACAAAAGTTGGGACATAGGGGCTTACACACTGTGATCAAATGGATTTATTCTTGGAATGCAAGGGTGGTTCAAAAAACTAAAATGTGTAATATACCACACTAGTAGAATGTAGGAAAAAACACATGATCTTCTTGATGCAGGAAGAGCATTTGGCCAAATTAAACATTCTTTCATGGTGAAACACTCAACAAGCTAGGAATAGAAGGAAACTACCTAAACATAATAAAGGAGGAGCTTAGTGGAGGAAGAGGAGCTGGGAGTCTACCATCCCCTCCTTAAATAAAGAACCATGACTTTCAGCTGAACTGGTGTCCCCCATACCAGAGACCCCCTGTTTTACTTTTTTAGTAAATCACCCGTGTTCTGCTAGGGTGAAGGAGGGGCAGGTTTCCTGAGCACACCATGCAGGGGTTGGGAGCTGGGTGTGTGGACTGCCTTCTCCCTGATTTTTTAAAAAATTAATTAATTAATTTATTTTTGGCTGCATTGGGTCTTCATTGCTGTGTACGGGCTTTCTCTAGTTGTGGTGAGCGGCAGCTACTCTTTGTTGCGGTGCACAGGCTTCTCATTGTCATGGCTTCTCCTGTTGTGGAGAATGGGCTCTAGGTATGCGGGCTTCAGTAGTTGTGGCACACGGGGTCTAGAGTGCAAGCTCAGTAGTTGCGGCACATGGGCTTAGTTGCTTTGCGGTATGTGGGATCTTCCCAGACCAGGGATCGAACCTGTGTCCCCTGCTTGGCAGGCGGACTCTCAACCACTGCGCCACCAGGGAAGTCCCTGCCTTCTCCCTGATTTAATACGAGAAATTTCATATCTCCAGAAAAGGCTTGAGAGTAGTGCAGTGAATAGTGCAGTGAACGCTCCTGTAGCCCTTACTTGCATTCATCAGCCATTAGCATTTTGCTACAGTTGCTTTCTCTATGTACATTTTTTTCTGAACCCTTTGAGAGTATATTACAGATATGATATTTACCCCTAAATATTCAGCATCTTCTGAGAATGAGAACAATCCACTCTAACCACAGTACAATTTTCACATGCAAGAAACTTACTATAACACTATTATCTTATATATAGTCCATATTGAAATTTTTTTCAATGGTCACAAAAGTGTCACTTAGAGGTTTTTTAAACTTTTAAGTCCAGGATTTAGTCAAAGGTTACATGTTGTATTTTCTTGCCATCTTGCTCTGTCCTTTAGTCAAGAGGTGTCCCCAGCCTTTTTATTTATTTATCATTTATTTATGTTTTATAAATTTATTCATTTATTTTTGGCTGCGTTGGGTCTTCATTGCTGAGTGCAGGCTTTCTCTAGTTGAGGCGAGCGGGGGCTACTCTTCTGTTGCGGTGCATGGGCTTCTCACTGGGGTGGCTTCTCTTGTTGCGGAGCACGGGCTCTAGGCGCGCGGGCGTCAGTAGTTGCAGCATGTGGGCAGTTGTGGCTTGCGGGCTCTAGAGCACAGACTCAGTAGTTGTGGCGCATGGGCTTAGTTGCTCCATGGCATGTGGGATCTTCCCAGACCAGGGCTCGAACCCTTGTCCCCTGCATTGGCAGGAAGACTCAACCACTGCGCCACCAGGGAAGCCCCAGAAAACTTTTTTTTAAATCATGAGTTCGTATTTGCTGTACCTCCGATTCTAATCTAGACTTCCTCCTCTCCTCCCCCATCTCATATTTGTACCTCCCTTTCCCATAAGAACGAACCCTGGTTCCCAGCACCATCTGTATATGTACTCATTTGGCCAATTCTAAAGTACACATAAAAGAGTTTTGGAATTACTGCTCTTGTACCACGACCAAGAACAAACCTACTAACTAAATTCTAGGATTTCTTCTCAGTTCTTTATGATGTTAGACTGTGTTGCACTGAGGGGGTACAGTCATTGTCTAGTCAGAAGCCACCGGATTCATTCCTGTTTTTCTTCTGTGTGATGTGTTAACGTCTGAATGTTTGCATTCAGTTTTAGGACTTTGCCTCCTCATCTTCATTTATTTTTTAATTGAGATATAAATCATGTACCATAAAATTTATCCCTTTAAAGTGTACAATTTCATGGGCTTTAGTGTATCCACAAGATTAACTGATTTTTTTTTAGAATATGTAAAACATTAGCAAGATTCAAAACTTGTAACTGTATAAAAACATACACTTAGAAGTTCTATTTCCCTTTACTTGTTTCCACCATATCCAATAGGCCGCTAGCTTGATTGGTTTCTGGCCTATCTTTTCTGAGTTTTGGGCATTTTTTTGATTACAAAAATAAGCAAATGTGTGTATATTTTACTATTTGTTTCTTTTTCTTTACCCTTTCTTACATAAAAAAAGTGTCTTACTGTGTGTACTTTTTGCCCTGATTTTTTTTCTTTTTTAATTCAGTAGAATATCCTTAAAATAACTCTGTATTAATTCATAAAGTTTTTTTTTTTTTAAATTCTTTCTTACTGTTATATTGCTCTCCATCTTAGGAACGTACCGTATTTTATTTAGCCAGTCTCCTATGTGTGGGCCTTTAGGTTGTCCTCATTAGTTTGCTATTAAAAATAACGTCACAGTAAGTAACCTTGTGCGTATGCGGGGTTATGGGGGGGGCTTTTTTGTTTTGGAGGGAGTTTTGGAGATGTATCATCAGTGTAAATTCTTAAATGTCGGATTGCTGGGTCTAAGGGTCAATGTATATAGTTTGCAAATTTCTTACTTTGCCCAGCTGCTGGCCTAGGATTTAGCTTTCTAGGCTCAAATAAATTTGGAGTGATTTACTTCTAAAATAAGACAATTTTGAGACTGACAAATGCTAAACTGGATGGTATACTGGGACAGTGGGCATAACCAGGCATTTTAGGACATGTGGTCACCTTCTCTACGTTATCACTTGTCCTTCTGTTTTCCAGTTGTTGTTGTTTTTTTTTAATAAATTTATTTATTTATTTTTGGCTGTGTTGGGTCTTCATTGCTGCGCGCGGGCTTCCTCTAGTTGCGGGGAGCAGGGTCTGTTCTTCAGTGTGGTGTGCGGGCTTCTCATTGCGGTGGCTTCTCTTGTTGTGGAGCACGGGCTCTAGAGTGCAGGCTCGGTAGTTCTGGCACACGGGCTTTTAGTTGCTCCGCGGCATGTGGGATCTTCTCGGACCAGGGCTCGAACCCGTATCCCCTGCATTGGCAGGCGGATTCTTAACGACTGCGCCACCAGGGAAGTCCTGTTTTCCAGTTTTTAGAACTTTGTCATTCTCTTAACTGTTCTGTTTGTCCTAGTGACTGCCTTTTTAAAAATCCTGTTACTGGACTTCCCTGGCAGTCCAGTGCTTAAGACTCAGTGCTTCCACTGCAGGGGCATGGGTTTGATCCCTGGTTGGGGAAGTTCTGTATGCCGCACAGGGGGGCCAAAAATAATAATAATAAAATAAAATCCCATTACTGTTGTTTTAATGGGTTTCAGAGAACAAGGTGTGTTTGTTCAATCTGATATCTTTAACCAGAAGCTTCAAAAATGTTATTAATCTGGGATTTTTATATCCAGAGAAGTCAATGATATATGAGGATAAAATAAAGAAATTGTAGATATGAATAGACTCATAAATGTTGCTATACCCTTTCTTAGAAAGATGTGATCTTGTAAAAGGAGAGGGTTAAGCAAGAAAGAAGATGACCTGGGGTCCAGGAAACAGGGTCCCAGTGCAGGAGGGTAGCAAAGTGGACCCGAGGATCACAGCCAAGCCCCAGCCCAGAGAGCGGCCCATTCAGCCTGGAGCTGGAAGGTAGGCAGGGATTCCAGGAAACAAAGTGGAGCCAGGTGGCTCTGACACAGTGTTTTGAGTGTTTAAAATTTTTACTGTTAGCCTTTGTTATCTGCTGTAGTAGCTGAAAAAATCAGTGGTTGATATACAGAAAGCTAAGAAAAATTTAAAACCGATGCAAATATTAACTCCAGGAAAAAAGAAAGTTGTTAGAGGATCGAAATAACCTTAGTATGCTATTTGGTTCACAAGTGAAGAATACTTACATTATTACATTATTCTACTGACTTTAGTTTTGAAATTGATGCTGCTCTGTTGGGAAGGTAAGAGTGTATGTGAGCTAATAATAAGCCTGTACCTGCCTGACCTTAAGTCAGTGGGTAACACTTAAAATTGATAACACTAGAAATAACAGGGTAAACCTATTATTCGGAAATATAGACATAACAGAAGAAATAAGTAAAAATAAGTAATTCTTTTTAAACTACCGGAAGAAGTAAGAAAAAATAATTTAAAAACTATCTGAAGAATTTTCTGTGGGAAATGGGATTAGGAGCAGGGGGCTGGGGGAGGGGAGGCAGGATTTCTATTTCATCCTGTGATGTACATACCTAAGAATTGAGAAGACCTTGAGGGAGGAGCCCCACTCAGGTCAGTCTGCTTCTGCCACAGCACTCCTGGCATCTGAGAGCTGTGGCCACAGGTGGAGTGTGCCTGGGACTGGTGGCTTCAGCTTCTGTCCCAGGCAGTAGCAGAAGGTAAAATGTCCCTTCTGTGAACTTGTGCCCTGAGACATTCATGGACCTATAGGAGCCGCAGGAGGGAGGCAGATTTTGAACTTGAAACTTACAGGGCTGTGTTTTTGCAGTTAATCTCTGTGTACCGCATATACTGTCCACATGGGTATAAAATGGGAAGACAGAGTGCTCATGTTGGCATGTCCCTGATGGAACAGAGACAGAGATGGTGGTCCCTGGGGCTCCCCCAAACCATCAACCTTTAGCCCAGTGAGATCCCCCTGAGCGACATGACTGGCCCCAGCTGTGGGGAAAGAGAATCAGTTTAAAGAACGTGTTCAGCGTAACGGAAATGCTATTAGTAACTGTATTTCCTGGCTCTCTGGTTTTAGAAATCCTGCGTTGGTTAGCAAGTATTGGTTAACTTAGAGACATTTGATTTTTGACCATGATTCTAAACCTGTTTGGTGTGAAATAGGACAGTGACATGTGTCCCGACAGCTCAGAACACTGAAGAGGCTCCAGTCTGTCCTGCCCTCTCCCTCATTCGGAGACGTTACAGGCTCATCTGGACAAGTTTTAAGTTTCTGGAAACACAAATTAGAATCACTCACATTTTGTCCTTTATTTGCACATCATCTTCTTTTCCGGCCACTTGCTGTTGGGAGCAGCAAGCAGGACACTGCCTGCCCTGACTACTGACTCAGATTCCCCGTTGGACTCGAGGCCTCCAGCTCTTGCTGCCCTGATCTCCAAGGGCACACGAGGGTCCTGAGGCGGGACACTTCTCCTCTGAAGCAGGTCTGTCACGGCCTTGCCTGCCTCCCCATCTCAGACATTCCCTCTTCTTCAGATTTTCAGTAGCGTTTCAGCCGGGTCTCCTCCTTGGGCTCCCATTCTGAAGTCGGGGGACGGACATCTGAAGAGAGAGGAGCACTCCTTCGGAGACGTCAGGGCTGGACTCAGGTTGGGTTCCAGGCTTGGACTCATCCCCGTCCCCACCACAGGGAGTGAGAGTGAGACCTCCCACTAAGGGGTCAGGGCCACCTGCTGCCGGGTGCCTGGGACAGTGCCTAGAGCTGCTCTGGGGCGTCTGCACCCTGAAACCCGCACTCTGGGGCTGGCCGCACACCCTCCAGCTGGCCGCCGCGCTGTCTGGGGCTCAGAGAAAACTCCTTGTCAGAGGTGGTCCTAAGAGTGCTGTAAGGCTGCTGATCCAGTGAACTCTGCCTTCCCCAGCCACCCTCACCTCTTGCTTCTGGCCCCCAGGACACTCAGGGGGCCTGTGTCTGTTGGTGGGTTTCGGTGGCAGCATGTAATGGACGCTGAATAATGAGTGATGAGGGGGTGGATGTGGGCGTTTGGATATGAAGGAAAATGGAGTAGAGAGGAAGGCTCAGAATTGCTGCCTGAACCACAGAGAAGCCTGCTCATCGCAGAGCAGCGTCCTCCACCGCCACCAGGCTTTCTGGTTACTTTACTGTGCTGTTTCACCTGCCCCCCCACCCCCTCCCCGGGCTGCAGATGGCTTCACTGCGGGCAGCATCCTGGCCACCTGGTGTTCGGTGCCCCCGGCAGAACCGGTCCTTTTCTTTCTCTCCCCTCTGCCCTAGATTCCTTGTCCCTCTGTGAGCAGTTTGACCGGTTGTATACCAGGTGCCCAGGTGCTGTGCTTGGTCTGGGGAAGAGGCCAAGACCAAGTGGAACCACAGGTCTTGCTCGTTTGAGCAGGCAGAAGGGAGGTGTGAAGAGCAGGCAAAAGGGAGGTGTGAAGTGCAGGCGTAGCGAAATATGCTTCAGCTACACCCAAGCTGGTCTTCAAGCTTGTCGCAGGCATGCCCGGTTTTGGCCTTTGCCCAGGCTGCGCCCTCTGCCTGGGAGGGCTCTGCTCCCCTCCCTCCTTATCCCTCAGCCCAGTGGGGATCTGCCCACTCCTCTGCCTGGCGCCCTGGAGGGACAGAGGCAGGGGCTTTGCATTGTCTCCTCCGGGGACCGGGAAGTGGTGGTTCTCAGACATGTGCACGGGGCACCCCAGTCCCAGAGAGCTGAAGCCGTCCCACCCCAGGGCAGTGTTTGAAGAGGGCAGCTTCTCTAGGTCTTTGCCTGGGGTCCAACTTATCTCAGGCACTGGGAACACATTTTATGTGTTAGAGTGATTGGCAAGCTGATCCCATCACCTGCCTGGGAAGGGACTATGGAAACTCCGAGGAAATACTCTACTGAGTAGTTAGTGGAAGAGGGACAAATCTGCTAGGGTCTCAGAAGGACACACATGTGCTTCTTCTACAAAAATTAGGAAATGCAGGCAGCTCCAGCTTGGAACCTTAGGAGTTGTGGTAATTAAAGAAATCGATTCACAGATGCTGAGCAGCCATTGAAAGTGATCTTCACTAAAGAATATGGAAAGCTGTTTATAGTCTTCAGCTTGCAAAGCAAATCATAAAATAGTGCTTGACGTGATCCCAATAGTTTTAAGGATTTGTGTAGAAAGGAGAGATTGGAAGGGCAGCAACCTCTAGAATAGTACAGTTTATCTGTTTCGTCTTTTCAAACTTTTGTATTTCTCAAATATTTTACATTGAATATGTGTTATTTTATAATGGGAAAAAATAAAGATGATTTATTAAATAAAAACAGTGTCAGGGAATTCCCTGGCGGTCTCCTTTCACTGCCAGGGCCCAGTTCGATCCCTGCTGGGGAATTAAGGTCCTCTGCCCCTGCCCGCAGGTGGGAGAGGTGGGGACTGCCCGTTGTCATGCCATGCCCCTACCACGCCCATCGCCCCACCTTGGCATGCGCCACGCCCCTCCTGGGCCACACTCCACCCACTACCCACCCCACCACCCCCGCCTGGCCTGAGGTTGTTGAGCCAGCTGCAGGCAGGTGTCTGTTGTGTCTGCGAAGTCGTGCAGACCAAGTTCATCGCCTGTGCTGACCCTGTACCGGTATCCTCCACCAGGCGCCCCCCAGCAGGCAGAGCGCAGAGGCCCCTCGGAAACATAGCCCCTGGCTCTCTCCTGCCTTGGGTAAATCTCCTCACTTCTCTGGGTCTCCTCTCTCAGACCTGCGAATTACTCTTGGACCACCACACGTAAAGCTAGCATTCTTCCTCACCCTGAGCTTTCTGGTCACACTTTAACCATGCTCCAGGCCTGCTGCACACGAGGGCCTGTGCCAGGTGCCCTGACCCTGGCCTTGAGGCTGAGAGAGGGGCAAGCAGACAGAGAGGGCCACACACAGCTAAGAGGGGAGGCTCCAGGTCAGTGGGGGAGCAGCCTGGACTCTGCAGAGAACCCCCTGGGGCCAGGGATGCAGGAGGGTGTTAAGCAGGAGTGGCTGACCCTGTGATGTGCTCACAGTAGCCTGTTAGAAAATGCAACTGAGAGTCCCCATTTCGTAGTCATAATGAAAAATGAAGACTGCCCAGGCGTAATTTCAGCAAGAAGCTCATGTAACCCATTTGGCATGAACGGCACGTTTTAGAGTTCTAAAGAAAACCTGAATAGATGGAATCTGTGCTTCCTCCTCCCTGCCCTCCCAATCCCCCCGCCATCTGACTGTACCGGGGTTCACTTTGGCGTCTGGCCCTCATGAGCAGTGTTGACAGCCACTCTCTCTCTGCTTTCAGAAGTGATCGGGGAGGCGCGTCCTTACCATGGGAAGGAGGCTGTGGATCCGAGGCCGGGGCGGGCTCGAGGCGGCGACCCCACGCACTTCCATGCCATGAATGTGGCGCAGCCCGTCCGCTTCAGCAGTAAGTTGCAGACCTGCCCTGTTCATGAACAAAGGCTCACCCCCCACGTGGTCCCTGGCTCTCCCATGCCACTTGGCTGTGCCGGGGTGTCCACCTAAAATAGCCCTTCAGGGCCTCTTTTGATGGGTGAAGCTGCACAATGACCTGCCCAAAGCCACCCAGCCCGAGTGAGGAAGCCATGACCTGAACCCAGGCTCTGGAACCAGGCTTCTTTTTTTTTTAAGAGATGGTTATTACCTTTGGGGGCTAAACTGTACCCACCCTTTTGTAGGTGGAGAAGCAGGCTCTCCCTCCATTTAAAAATTTTTTTAAATAACTAGTTATTTAATGAACTCTCTACAATATTAGGAGTTTAAAAGAGCAGAATAAATTTAAGGAAAATTGAAAGGCAGAAAAACCACAGCTGAAACCCCCTTCTGAGTAGACATACTTAGGTGTGGTGATGTAGTGGGAATGCTCACACTGCCAGCCTGAGGAGTTCTACCAGCTCATCAGCCACTTTACTCAGCGAACTCAGCGGCTGGTCTTCACTGCCCAGCGGCTACAGCCTCATACAACTGGGAGGCTTATGGTCTTGGAGGCAGAGCTCCCCTGTTGAGCCTCAGCTTCCCCCTTCTTGGGTGGTTTCTGAGCTGCTTAGATGCAGCATGTACAATTGCATTTTGGAGTGAGGATGCTAACTTGGGGGACAACTCCCCGCCGTCCTTCATGTTTCCTAGGGAAGTGCCCAACAGGGTGGCACCACTACGAGGGCACGGCCAGCTGCTACCGAGTCTACCTGAGTGGGGAGAACTACTGGGATGCTGCACAGACCTGCCAGCGCGTGAACGGGTCCCTCGCCACCTTCTCCACTGACCAGGAGCTGCGCTTCGTCCTGACCCAGGAATGGGACCAGCCCGAGCGGAGCTTCGCGTGGCAGGACCAGCACAAGTGAGTCCGGGGTGGGGTCCGGGGCCTGTGGAGTGCCAAGGCCTGCCTAGCATGATGGCCTCCAGGACGTGGCCTCTGGCAGCCCGCAGCAGCCCCGCCCCCTGGAAGCAAATGGAGATGGGGGTTTAGGGTAGGTGTTGCGACGAGGCAGGGTCTCTCAGAGGGGCAGGGATGGGCTGCCACCTTGTGTCACCTTGAGCCAGTCCTTTTTGTTGGTCCCCCTGTGTGGGTTCTGCTGCAACTGCAGGGGGTCTGGGCCTGTGTCAGGAGGGGCTGCTCCACATGGGGCTTCGTAGGCCTGGTTCGCGGGCCATGCAGGTAGGTGGGGCGATCCTTCTGAGAAAGTGGGCTCTGCCAGGCCCATGCTCAGTGCCTTCCATGGGCCCACTCGTTCAGTCCCCCAGACACCACAGGGCCCAGGGTGGTGACCAGGGCACGTATTAACTGGGGTGTGCCAGGTTCCAACCCAGGCAGTCTGGCTCTGGACCTGGCCTAGACCCCCAGGCTCCACAGCATCAGAGAGCAAGTGTGGAAACTGGCCAACTGCCGGCCTCTCCCAGGCCCAGCATTCAGGGGGCTTTGTTCTGGGGTCAGATGTGTGCTGAGGACCCCTTCCACACTGCCGGGGCCAGCAGTGGATCACAGGGTCACCATACTGCCAGTGCTCCCTCCGCATGATGGCAAAGGCTGCCACACTGCCATAGGAACGCAGTGACCGTGGCAGGTGGAGGCTCCACCGTTATGCCCTGTGAGCTTGGCAAATCACCAAAGTGAGAAAGATAACTCCCAGCTCGCTGGGTGGTTGAGTCCTTGGAAAAGGGAAGGGTGGGAATGTGCCCTCAGGATGGGCACATGCATGGTGGGGGCTGGAGGGGCAGAGTGGCACCCACGGCAGCTGGGGACCCACTGATGGACATCTCCAGAGCTGGGAGGCTGCGGTCGGGAGCACCTGCTGGGTGGGAGGCTCCAAGGGAGGCAGTGTGTGCTCATAGGGGTTGTCTTTTATTGAGGTGTAATTCACATGCCATAAAACTCACCCCTCAGAGCATACTACTCTTTGGTTTTAGTGTATTCACAGGTTTGTGTCCACCAAGAACTAAATTGATTTTACTTAGAATGTAAAAGCTTTATTGGTTCAGCTAATAAGAAGAGTCTTGGCAGGAGTCACCCGAGATAAAAACTTTTTCTGACTAGTGAGTTTATTATTTAGAATTTTAATGCATTTTATTAAAACTAAGTATCAAAACTTTCAAAAATCATTAATGCCTTTGAAGCTCAATATTTTAAAGGTCAATGTAACTATTAAAAATGCACACATTCAGGGACTTCCCTGGTGGCACAGTGGTTAAGAAGCCACCTACCAATGCAGGGGACACAGGTTCGAGCCCTGGTCTGGGAAGATCCCACATGCCGTGAAGCAGCTAAGCCCGTGTGCCACAACTACTGAGCCTGTGCTCTAGAGTCTGTGAGCCACAACTGCTGAGCCCCCGTGCCACAACTACTGAAGCCCTCGCACCTAGAGCCCGTGCTCTGCAACAAGAGAAGCCACCACAACAAGAAGCCTGTGCACTGGAATGAAGAGTAGCCTCTGCTCTCTGCAACTACAGAAAGCCTGCACACAGCAACGAAAACCCAATGCAGCCAAAAATAAATAAATAAATAAGTTTATTTTTTTAAAAAAAACATGCACACAGTGGTGCCTGCTTCCCCCTGTCCCACTGAGGTCTCCTGCGATCTGTCTTCCTGCAGGTTGTGGGTCGGCTACCAGTACGTCATCACTGGCCGGAACCGCTCCTTAGAAGGTCACTGGGAGGTGGCATTCAAAGGTAAGGCTTCCTGGTCCTTCAGAAGAGTTGTTGGGCTTGAACCTGGGGGGCGTCATCCTGACAAGGGCAACTATTGCTAAGCTCTCCACTCCAACCTTCTCCCACCCGGGTGCCCGGTGCGGGGCTGTGTGGAGGATTGGGCCCCAGACCGGGGGAGGCTGTGATGGCCCAGCCCCGGTCAGGCCCTTCCGCCAGACCCAGGTGGGGCTTGGCCTCCTCCGGAACCTGTGGTGGCTTCTGCCTTGGCCATTTCTAGACTGTCCACCCTCGTTTCAAAGTCCACAACTTTAATTGGAGCATAAAAATGAGCAGAGTGTGCAGCGGACATGAACTCAGGCCAGAGAGGGAGGGACAGGCTTCCTAGAACAGGGAAGGTCAGAGTTAGGGTCCAAAACATCCTGGAACCGTCACGCAGGTGGAATTAAAATAGATTATGTGAGTGTGAGTATGCATGTGTGAGCGTACATGTGTGTTGCTTTAACTACCGAGGTGACGTCAGGAGCCATGTGAGCAGCTGCGTTCCCACCCGCCCGTGGTCACCCCTCCTGTCCCATTGCCCGGGTGCTGGCAGGTTCCTCCACCTGCCACCCGAGCCACATGCTTTGCCCTGTCCCTCCCTGGGCCTCTCCTGTTAGGCTGCTCCTTGGGCCTCTGGCTTGAGCTTGGGGCCAGTTCCTTTTCCCAAACACATCCCAGTCCTGCTGTTGATGTGTCTCTGAGGACAAGTGAGGGCTGGTGAGCCTGGGGATCCCGGGCTGCTTGCTCTGTCACCTCCCTGTGGAAAGTGAAGGGACGTTGCACTCGGGCAGAGCTCACTTGTCTCCCAGCCTGGGGGACCTTGTGGCAGGTGGGCGGCCGTGTCTCCACACAGACCGGTCAGGGCCCCGGGCAGTGGCCCCCCCTCAGTCCTCAAAGGTCCTGCTGGAGCATCCCTGACCTGTACTCCTGGAGTGTGAGTGCCTGTTCCTATTTCCCGGTGGAGTAGTTGATTCGGAAATGGCCATTAGGTTTCCAGGCTCAAGAGTCATAGCATGCCTGAAGAGGATCATTCTAGTAGGTTCTCACCTGCCCTAATCCCAGCTCTTGGGGTGAATCCCTAACCCCAGTAGAGGGTGCCAGCCTTTAGGACAGTGCGGATACTCCTGGGCACACTTGTGGTCCTGACACTGGTCGAAGAGAGTCCACAGCTTCTCACTGGCTGAGTCCCTCTGAGGAGGAAGGGGCGTCTTTCTCCTTCCTGTGGGCACTGCCGTCCTTGCAGGGCCTCTGACGTTGTAGTAACGTTTCTAAGTGTGCCTGCCTCCCTGCTCCCTGGCCTGCTGCCATCATGCTGTGACGCTGTCTGTCCCGCAGGCTCCTCAGAGGTGCTTCTGCCCCCGGACCCCATCTTCGCGGCGGCCATGTCAGAGGGTGACGGTGTGTTCTGCGCGCAGCTGCAATGCTTCCACTTCCCCACGCTCCGCCACCACGACCTGCATAGCTGGCATGCTGAGAGCTGCCACGACAAGTCCTCGTTTCTGTGTAAAAGAAGTAAGCGCACATCTGACGCAGGCGGGCATCCCGTTTGGCCCTGTAGGCTGGGCCCCAGTGTCATCCCTGAGCCCTCATCTCCCCCCAGGACAGAGGCCCTGCCCACCCCGTGTCGTTAGGAGTTGGGATGACTGTGGTGACCAGAGGACCTGCCACATCTCGTGGTGTCCTGGAGCCTCGGACTCTCTTAGTCACCTCCCCCTGCTCTCCGCGGGTCCTCCAGAGGCCCTCACTCTGCTTCTCTGTCAGCCCCATCTGGGCCGCTGCCCTCCAGCCTGTGGTGTCAGGTCTGTTCTGGGCCCTCTGCCAGCTCGCTCGCCCACATTCCACATTGAGGTTCTTCCAGCCTCAGGGCCATGCTGTGATTGTGCAGCCCGAGGGCAGGGCTCCCTCATCTGTCCCCTCTGGGGACCATCCCTGCCTTCGCTGCTGATTTGTCGTGGGTCAGGGTTTCACAGGGGCCAGAGCCTGGTTTTGGACTTGGCCGTTGGTCAGTCCTTGCACGGGCACCATCTCATCACATTTATAGGAGCTTCGTGACAAGTCCTCCCAGTCGGTGGGCTCCTCTTCTGTCCTCAGCCATCCTGTTGCCTGTTCTGGACCTTTTCCTCTTCTGTATGAATTTGGGGATCAGTTTTCTGAACTCCCTTATTAATTGTCTATTAGAGAATAGACTTTCTGTTTAGACATTTTTGTGTTTTCTTTCAAATCTTTTTTCTCTTTTAAAACTTCTTTACTTTTTTTTCCTGGTGTTTCTTTTCTTGCAGCTTCACTTAGAAGTGGTAATAGTGAGCATTCTTATCTTCCCAACCCAAAAGGGATGGCTTTTAGTGTTTCAGCATTAAATGTAAGATTTTCTCTAGGACTTAGAAAACCAGATACCTTTATGAGGCTAAGGAAGTACCCATCTAGTCCTTGTTTGCTGGGAAGTTTTACATTACAAAAATGTATTGATTTTTATATTAATCCTTTTTCTGCATTTATTGGGAGTGTGTGGTGTTTCTTCTTTACTGTTTTACATTACTGCTTTGTTTATATTACGTGATTTTATCATTTACTCTTTGACATTAATAGATTTTCTCATTTTGAACCGTCCTCCTGGTTTTTGTATGTTTATTGCCAGCTTTGGTTTGCTGATATTTTATTTAGGATTTTTGAAACTGCTTTAAGAAGTGAGCTTAGCCTGTTACTATCATTCCTTTTCCACGTGCTCCTTGAATAGTTTTTGTTATCACATTTATATTAGGTTTATGAAATGAGCTGGGAAGCATTCTCTTTTACCAGCCTCTAAGTCAGTTTGTACTAGTTGGTTATAATCTTGACCTTGTTTGATAGACCAACCTTATAGGAGCATCTGGGCCCAGGGGCTAGGGAACTTTCTAACTTGTTACTTAGATATCATTCCACACTTAGGGAAAAGTTACTAGAATGATACAAGGAACTTCCTGTCATACGCCTTCTACACAGAATCACCAGTTATTTATATTGTGCCACATTTGCTTTATCATTCTCTTTTTGACTATTTTTCCTAAATCTTTTGAGAGTAAATTAGAGATCCTGTTCCCTTGAGGCCTAAATACTCAGTGCGTATTTCTAAGAAAAACAGCATGTTCTTATATAACCACAGCACAATTATCCAAACAAGGACGTTTGATCTAGATGCAATACTGCACAATAAATACTACACAACAAACACCGCACAACAATCTGCAATTTATTATTCTGGTGTTCTCAGTTGTTTCAATAACGTGCTTTACGGGTTTTCTTTTTCTTGGCCCAGGATCCAGTTCAGAATCATGCATTGCACTTAGTTGTGGTGTCTCTTTAATTTCCTTTTGGTCTTTCTGTTTGAGTAATTTCTGTAGACCTGGCTTCAAGTTTACTAATTCTTTCCTTGGCTGTGTTGAGTCTACTTGTGAACCCACTGATGGCTTTCTTCATCTCTTTTTTTTTAACATTTCATTTCTAGCATTTCTGTTTGATTCTTACGGTTTCTCTCTGCTGAATTTCCCATCTTGTATGTTGTCAACTTTTCCACTAGAGGTTTTCGCATATTAATCCTACTTGTGTTAAATTTTCTGTGTGTTACTTCCTTCTTCTGTGTCATATCCTTGATGATCGTGTTGTCTCTGGAGTTTGGTATTTCCTTCTGGTTTGTCGTGTGCCTTGTCATATTTTGTTGAAAGTCAGCGCCTTGTATAGGACAGTGGAGGGGAGTCCAGTCATTTTGGTGCCTGGAAATAGGCTGGCCTTTCTTCTGTGTGCCTTGGGTATAGTGGGTGGAGGGGTCTGTCTCAGCAGGAGTCAGACTGGGCTGTGGCTACCTTTATGCATCTTGTTTGCTACAGGGCTCTTCTTAGTGTCTGTTCCAGCCTCTGCTTTAGGTTTTCCCTTTGGGCCCCTCTTCAGGGCATCTGTCCTCAAGGCCTCCCGGCGGCGTGGTCTCCTCAAGTGCTTCCCCACCTCCAGCTGGGGTTGTGGAGCCAGCAAGGGGCTTTTCAGCGGTGCCATGATGGCTCCAGGTGTGCTCAGATTGGATGTGGTTGGTGTGGGAAGCTGGAGTGGGCTGGCTAGAAGCCAGCCCATCCCTAACCATTTAAAACCACTAACACTTCTAAAGTTTTTTCATTTCAATAGTGTTGTATAAATTGAACCATATTGCTATGCATCCTTTGGGGATTGGCTCTCTGCCAGCACAGTTCCAAGTTGTTACACGTGTGTCTTGTCAGTACTTTGTTCCTTTTTATTGCTGAGTAGCATTTAACCAGTCACTCACCTGTTGAAGGACAACTGAGCTGATTCCAGTTTTTTGTTTTTTTTTTAATATTTATTTATTTATGGCTGTGTTGGGTCTTCGTTTCTGTGCGAGGGCTTTCTCTAGTTGCGGCGAGCGGGGGCCACTCTTCATCGCGGTGCACGGGCCTCTCACTATCGCGGCCTCTCTTGTTGCGGAGCACAGGCTCCAGACGCGCAGGCTCAGTAGTTGTGGCTCACGGGCCTAGTTGCTCCACGGCATGTGGGATCTTCCCGGACCAGGGCTTGAACCCGTGTCCCCTGCATTGGCAGGCAGATTCTTAACCACTGTGCCACCAGGGAAGCCCCTGATTCCAGTTTTTGACTGTTACAGTTAAAGCTGCCATAAACATGTGCACACAGGTTTTTCTGTGAATGTAAGTTTTCCCTTCTCTGGGAGAAATGCACAGGATTGCAGTTGCTGGGTTGTATGGTAGTTGCATGTTTCATTGTTTATGAAACTAGTGAACTTTTTCAGAGTGTTTACATTCCCACCAGCCATGTAAGAGTGACCCAGTTTTCTCCACATCGTGGCCAGCACTTGTGATTTTCACTATTTTTAATTTTTAGCCATTCTGATAGGTATGTAGTACTATCTCATGGTTTTAGTTTGCATTTCCCTGAGGCTAATGATGTTAAACCTTTCCGTGTGCTTATTTGTATATTTTCTTTGGTGAAATATCTGTCCATGTCATTTGTCCATTTTCTAGTTGGATTGTTTGGGTTTCCTACTGTTGAGTTTTCAGAGTTCTTTATGTATTGTAGGTTCTAGTTCTTTGGCAGATGAGTTTTTTACAGGTACTTTTTCCTATTCTGTAGCTTGTCTTCATCCTCTTCACATGGGCTTTAACAGAACAAAGGTTTTTAGTTTTGCTGAAGTCCAGTTTAACAATTCTTCCTTCTATGGGTCACTCTTTTGGTGTCAGGTCTGAAAACTCTTTGCCTAGCCTTACATTCTGAAGAGTTTACCCTGTGTTGTGTTCTAAAAGTTTTATAGTTTGTATTTTACATTTGAGTCTATAATCCATTTTGAGTTAATTTTTTAATAAGGTGTGAGAATTAGGTCAAGCTTCATTTTTTTGCTGTGGATGTCCAGTTGCTCCGGCACTGTTTGTTGAAAAGCTGTCTTGCCTTCATTGCATTTTGTGCCATTGTCAAAACTTAGTCAAGCATGTTTGTGTGGGTATATTTCTGGGTTCTCTATTCTGTTCCATTGAACCTTCTGCATTACCACACTGTCTTGATTACTGTAGCTGTATAATCAGTGTTGAAATCAGGAAGTGGTTCCTCCTACCTTATTCTTCTAGGTCAGGATGGTTTTAGCTGTTCTAGAGCCTGTGTCTTTTCTACCTAAATTTTAGAATAAGCTTATCTGTCTATAAAAACCTTGCTGGGATTTAGATAAGAAGTGCATTAAACCTATATAGGTCAATCTGGGGAAATGTACATCTTTACAATGTTGAATCTTCCAATGCACGAACATGGTATGTCTCTCCATTTACTTAGATATTCTTTTATTTCTTTCATGAGCATTATGTATTAGTTAATGCTCATTGCTTTTATGCCCTTTCAATGGGCAGAGCTAAGACGTGTGTGTGTGTGTGTGTGTGTGTGTGTGTGTGTGTATACATGTGCGATTTTTAATACTGATTTAGTTCCTTTAATGGCTATAGGCGTATTCACATCTCCTAGTTTTCTTGAGTCAGTTTCGGTAAGTCATGTGTATCTAGGGCATTGCCCATGTAATCTAATCTAAATAATAGCTTATGATTTTTTTGAAGCATTTGTATGTCTGTCATTGTGCTCTCCTTTTGTTTCCTGATATCATTTACGTACTCTTCCTTTTTCTTGATCAGTCTCACTGGAGGTTTGCCTCTTTGATTCATCTTTATGAACTCCCGGCCACAGGGTTTTTATACATCTGGTAGCTCAGTCTTGTTGGTGCTCTTGCTCAGATCTTTTTTGGCTGCATGATACATCAGTTTTTGAAAGAGACATGTTATAATCTCTCACTATGGATGTTGATTCATCCATTTTTCCTTGATACTCTCTAATTTTAGCTTTATCTTTCTTGAGATCGTGTTGTTAGGGACATAAGCCATTATAATTATTATATCTTCCTGGTGAGTTGAACCTTTCAATCATTAATCGAACCTTTTTTACCCATAGTAGTTTTTGTTTGTTTTACTTAAAGTCTCCTTCTTTTCCAGTGGTAGCTGTAAAATGGTGTTCCCCTGACCCCTCCTCAGGCTTGATTAATTTGCTATAACAGCTCACAGAACTCAGGAAACGTGTCTACCCACTAGATTACTGATTTATTGTGATGAGGAGACACATAAGGCGAGGTCCCCAATGAAGTAGCTCTGTTCTTGGGGAGCTTGGTGCCCAGCACAGCGGCCTGCAGAATGGTCTGGTTCCGTGTCATGGAAGCTTTCCAAAAAGGCCAGAAAGCTGTCCTTTTGGGTTTTTATGGAGGCTTCATTACATAGGCATGATTGATTAAATCGGCCGTTGATGATTGATTCAACCTCCACCCGCCCCTACCCACCCCTTCCCCAGAAATCAAGGGATGGGAACCAAAAGTTCCAACCCTCTGATCACAGGGTCGGTCCTCCTGTCAATCAGATTCCAAAAGTCACTTCATCACAGAACAAAAGACTCCTGTATCACTCTCTGCACTTAGGAAATTCCAAGCATTTGTGAGCCAGGAACTGTGGGCGAAGACCAAATGTATATGAGAAGTGTATGTTGGTCATCTGAATGACCAAATATATGTTTCTTCTAAATCACACTGTCACATACTTCTGTGAAACTCCATTCTCTTTTCCTCTCTTTGCAGCATGAGTACTGTATACATTAGATCTCTTAGTGTTAAAAACCCAACACTGCACAGTTGTAATTGCTTTACCATCTGCAGCCGTTTCCTTTGCCCACTGCAGCTTTGCTTCCACACACTTCTTTCACTGTCACTGGCACATACATTCCAGGTATATTACCTTTCCATATGTTATGGGCCCAGCACTACACTATAGATATATTATTTTATACAACTGCCTTTTAATTAAGTTGAGAGAATAAAGGAGGAAAAAATATGCATTTATACTGTCTTATAATTACATAATTGCCTTTTCTAGTGCTTTTCGGCTTTTTGTATGGATTCAGATTACTCTCTGAAGGTCACCTGCTTTTTGCTGCAGAGCTTCCTTTGGTGTTTCTTATCCTGGGAGTCAGAAAGCACAAGTTCTCTCAGGTTTTGTTTACCCGGGAAGGTCTTCATTTTCGAAAGACAGCTTTGCTGGATGGAGAACTCTTGGTTGACAGCTTTTCCTTTGAGCACTTAGAATTCATTATCCCACCGCCTTCTGGCCTCTTGGCAGGAAATCTTACTGGGGTTCACAATAAGTATTGTGTCATTTTTTCTTGCTCTTTTTAAGGTTTCCGTCCTCTCTGACTTCCCGCTTTCTCCCTGTGCCATGTCTGTTCTTTGTGTTTATCCTACTTGAAGTCCGTTGAGCTTCCTAGATGTGCAGGATTCTGCTTTGCAGCGAATGTGGGCGTTTTTGTCCGTTGTGTCTCCACATGGTTTTCCTGCATCTCCAAGGGCTCTGCTCATTTTCTTCATCCTTCCTCCCTCTGTTTGAGCAGGAACACTTTTATGTAAGTTTCTTGCCCTGCACACTCCTGATCATGTGGGTCACACAGATTTGACTCCAGTCAAGTGTGGCACAGACCCAAGGTGTGGCATCTTCTGCGAGTTTTCCTAGATGTCCCTACCCCACTGAGAGACCAGAACATCTCCTCCTCGTGTCCCTGAGGAGAACCACACCCCTGCCTCAGCCCTCATGCCCAGCATTGGGCGTGTCTCCTACCCGCTTCAGGGCCTGCTCCTTCACCCCCTCTTGTCTCACACCAGCAGTTCTTCCTCCTCTGGTACCAGTCGGCTTTGTGCGAATTCACTGTGTGTCTCAGTTCCAGTGGACCGTCTCCCAAGGCTCATTTGAGATACATTCTGATGCTAAAAGGGCTGATACTCGTGATACCTGCATTTTATAATGGAGGGAATCTCACATGTAATGCGCTTAGGCACTTGAAAGCAAGCGCTTCTCCCCGGGCTCTCTGTCCCTGCTGTCTGCTCGTGGCCAGGTATGCTGAGCAACGTGTTGTCCTGACAGTGTGCCAGGCGGTCTCTCAGCCCCTCCCTGTGACCACGGGCAGACCCACCACCCTGGAAGGGGGTGCTTCAGATCCATCTTGCCAACTCCTCTGCTGTCATGTTGGCCCAGGCCCGGGTGGGGAGTCAGGGCTCCTCTGGCTGGTGACCCACATATCTCTTCCTATTGCAGGTCAGACATGTGTCGACATCAAGGACAACGTTGTGGATGAAGGGTTCTACTTCACCCCCAAAGGGGACGATCCGTGCCTGAGCTGCACCTGTCACAGAGGGGAGCCCGAGATGTGCGTAGCTGCCCTGTGCGAGCGGCCCCAGGGCTGCCAGCAGTACCGCAAGGACCCTAAGGAGTGCTGCAAGTTCATGTGCCTGGACCCAGGTGAGATGGCGAGCTCGGCCTTGCGTGGGGCTGCGTGTTCACATGGCAGCTGTGACCAAGGGCTGTAGGCCTGTCTTCTCTCCTGGTTACACTCAGAACTGGCTTCCGTCGTGGTCCCCATTGGAGCGCTTCCTGTTTCTGAGTGTGGTGACGTGGAAGGTGATGACAGTTTCTGTTGCTTGCCATTATCAGTCTTTACTGTTAGAATCTTTAAGAAAAAGATTAAATATTACCCACAGTTTTGACATAAAACTCCTCCCCACTCGGTGGTGACTCACGGTGGACGCCAGGGGCCATGTGGTCTCTGGGTGACCCTCCTCCTTCCACTTCTGATAAAAGAGCAGCGGGTGGGACTGTCCTTTCAGCCCTTAGCACAGCAACTCACGCATCTGATTGTTCTCCACGCCAGAGCAGCTGGCATCTCCCTGTGAATTCATGACCTCAAGAGAAATGTAAATCAGAAGCATGAATTTCAATGTGAGCGACACGGGCTTGTGGGCCCCACAGCGGACGGCTTGGGCAGGACCTATGGAGGGAAGCTGGAGCCACATGTGAGGGCCACACACCGAGAGCCGTCCTGCTCCCCAGGGCCATCAGGGCAAGCCAGACAGCGTCAGGCTGGCTGAGGCTCGGCGGGCCGGGTGCTCTGGCGTGTATCCCAAACCTGTGTGGCTGGCTGTGGTGCATGCAGAGGCCATGTTTGCGAGGAGCCAGCAGGGGACATGGAGCTGGGGTGCGCTCAGGCCTCCCCATCCCACAGGGTAGATGGTACCCGCTACTGAAGGGCACATGCCTGCAGATGTCTGACAAGCCAGTTGGGTGCCTGCCAGGTCTCCTGTGCCCCAGCCACATCACTCCAGCCTCCAGCTTACTCACCTTCCACGGGAGTCAAATGCTGGCTTTCACAAGTCATTCACCAGGATTCCTGGTTCCGTTTCTCAGGAGTTGACTTCTGCTGCCTTGACTCTCTGTCCAGGCTCTGTAAGAATGACCAAACATATACAAGCGTGACTCATCTGTGGGCATGCATGGCCCGTGGAGCCCACCCAGCTCTGAGGACTTCTCAGCAGACCACGGCCTTCAGGGCATCTGGGCAGGATCAGAGCTGCCACAGGCCTCTCTCCAGTGCAGCCAGAATAGGCCAGTCAAGGCCTCACCCTGCCCCACACTGTGGCCTTGCTTCTGCAGCCTTCTGACTGCCTCCCAGGCCAAGCATCCTCTTCTGGGAACTGCCCACACTGCACCAAGGAAAGAGACACCAGGAAAATATCTCCTTCAACAAGGCTAGGACGTCTGCTCTCACACCATGTTCGGGGTTGTATGGGAGGTCAAGGGCAATGTCAGAAAAGGCATCCAGACCAGAAGGGAAGAAATGAAATCATTTCTTGTTGTAGATGATGTGATTGTCTGCGTAGAAAATCCTAGAGGATCTACAAGAATGTTGCTAGAATTAATAAATGTGTTTAGTTTAGCAAGGTCTCCAGATACAAGGTCAATATGCAAAAATCCATTATGTTTATATATACTACCTGTAAAAAGTTGGAAATTGAAATTTTTAAGAAAAGTACCATTTATTAGTAGCACCAAAAACCATGAAATACTTAGGTACAAATCTTACAAAATATGCACACCGTCTGTATGCTACAAATCGTTAAGACACTGATGAAAGAAATCAAGGGCATAAATGAAATAAAAGGTTCATGGATCAGAAGACTCAATATCACTAAAAGGTTAATTCTCCCCAAATTATCTATAGATTCTATACAGTACCAACCAAAATTCCAGCAGGGTTTTTTTATAGACATTAACAAGTTGATTCTAAAATTTATGTGGAAAGGCAAAGGAATTAGAATAGCCAAACCGGTTTTTAAAAAGAACAAAGTTGGAGGATTCATAGCACCAGATATAAAACTTACTATATAGTCATAGTAATCAAAACTGTGATTTTTTAGCACAAGAATAGACGCATAGGTCAGTGGAACAGAATAGAGAGTCTAGAAATAGTCTACACTTATGTGGTCAACTGCTGTTTAACAGAGGTACAAAGACAATTCAATGAAGAAAGGATAGTCTTTCAACAAATGGAGCTGGAACAATTGGACATCCATAAGCAAAACAAAAAAATTAACCTTACACTACACTTCTTGCAAAATGGTCATACACCTATGTAAAACTTTAAATTATAAAATTTCTAGAAGAAAACATACGTTCTTTTATTTTTAATTTTGGGATATAGTTGATTTACAATGCTTTAGTTTCAGGTGTACAGCGAAGTGAATCAGTTAAACATATACATATATCCACTCTTTTTTTAGATTCTTTCCCCACATAGGCCATTACAGAGTATTGAGTAGAGTTCCCTGTGCTACACAGTAGCGTCTTATTAGTTATCTATTTTATATATAGAGTAGTGTGTGTATGTCAATCCCAATCTCCCAATTTATCCCTTCCCCCCAACATATGTTCTTTTAAAATTAAGTCTTTTAAAAGAAAACAGGAGAAAAATCTTTGTAACCTTGGGATATGCAACATTTTTAGATCAAAAGCATGGTCCACAAAAGAAACATTGATAAATTAGACTGCATCAAAATTGAAAACTTCTGCTCGTTGAAAGACCCTTAAAGAATTGAAAAGATAAACCACCAACAGAGAAACACAGATCGGACAAAGGTCTTGTATTCAGAGTATATAAAGAACTCTCAAAACTCAATAATAAGAGAACAAACCACCCTGTTAAAAAATGGGCAGAGGCTCTAAAATGACACTTGACCAGAGCAGATGCACGAAGTCAGCCAAGCACCTGAAAAGATGTTCAGCGGTCATTCAGCTCATTCAGGAAACAAATCGACGCTGAGCAACGGCCTCTCCTTCCGTCCTACGCTGGTGCCCGGGCTTGGGGCCGAGAGGTGTGAGGTGCTGGCCGTGCACCAGCCGGTAGCAGAGCCTGCATCAGGGACCAGGCACCCGCCTCCGATTCCTGCTGAGCTTCAGCTCCACCTGCTTCCTCCACAGAGACTGGATGCTGTCGTTGGCACCGAGCCCAGTGGGGCGCCAAGCTCCTCGTGGTGGCCTGGGGAGGCCTGGGCAGGCTTAGGCATCAGACCAATGGTCAGGCCAGCGGCCTCCGGGGCCCCTTCCATTCAGCAGTGTCTGCTGCAGCATTATGTGTCTTCTGTCGGGGCCCAGGGCTGGCCAGGGACCTGCAGCCTGGACCACAGCAGGCAGCCCCGCCTGGCACTGTCCGGACCCCATGGAGGGACCTGACATGTTGAGGGCCCCCGGGGGCCCCTGGCTGGCCTCTGCCCCCTGGGACAGTACTCTTTTCTTCATGTCTGACTGCTGGTACCTCTTCCTGGTGAGTACCGTGGATGACGGTCAGGGACCTTGGCCGTGTCCTTGGGCTTATTTTAGGACTGAGCAGGAATTAGTCATTGCAGAGGCCCGCTGCTTTAGTTACCCCCCGACCCTGGGGTCTCTGAGCTGGCCACCAATTAACAGCAGCCCCGTGGGCTGACAGACCTCCTCCCGGACGGGGATGAAATGTTCCCTTGAGACCGGCATCAGAACAGCAGCTAATTAATGAGAGGATGTTTCCTTTCACACACTTACTCCAGTGTTGTCAGCAGTAAATGCAGCTTTGGGGGAAGCTTTCTGGCCCCACGGGAGGAGGGCCAGTATGAGCCTGGCCATCCAGTTGGCACCTGTGTTGGCTGTGAAGTGTCTCCTCAGGGCTGGCAGTTGGGGACTTGCCCATGTGGCTGTTGCAGAAGTGGACACAGAGGCTCCCATGGCTCAGGTCACTCCTGCCCAGTGAAGCTCCCTGGCCTCCACGCTGCGTCTGGAGGCAGGTGTTCCCAGATCCCCCTGGTTCCGATTCTGTGACTCGGCGGAAGTGGCAACCTCATGCAGGCGAGAGCCCTGGGAATGCCTGACACCGTTCTCTCCCTCTCTGCCTTGCACCAGCACCTCTCCTAGCAGCGCCCAACAAGCCTGGTGTGTGCCGGGCAAGTCAGGTCAGACCCTGAGCTAGTGGCCAGTGGGATGTTGAGTTGCATCCCCGGCCTCTGCCCACCAGGTGCCAGAAGTGCCTCCCCCGCCTGCTGTTGGGGACCGCCAAAGGTATCACCAGAAGCTGCCAGTGTCCCCGGGGGTGCAGAGTCACCCTGGTGAGGCCCCTGGACACGTGCGGTCAGAGGCACAGGGCCCTTAGCAGAGCGCCCTGCAGCTGCAGCCTCCACAAGCAGAGGACTTCGGGACGCTTGGCTGGTGGGGCGGGGTTGGTGCTCACCACGGAGCTGCTGCCCAGGCACTAGGCCCCCACCGCTTCTGCCCCAAGACATCTGGGTGCAGGCCGGACTCTGGCACCCCGAGGAAGCTGCTGTGGGACCCTGGGCCTCCACCACGGAGCTGGCCCAGAGCAGGCCCTGCCCAGCCTTACTCGGGCGGGCGCTATGACCCGATGGGGAGAGGAGCGTGAGTTGGCGGCGGGGTTCCCGTGTGAACACTTTCTCCCTGGGTGACCCCTCTCCATCCTACGAGACCGTGAGTGCGCAGTTGAGTCCCTGGCGGTGGCCCCCAGGCTCCCCACCCACAGAGAGGGTGGGCAGGAGGGTGGGCGTGGGGAGGTCAGGAATCAGAATAGCCAATGCGTGTATGTTTAACTGAATCACTGTGCTGTACACCTGAAACTAACACAACATTGTTAATCAACTGTACTCCAATATAAAATAAAAAGGTAAAAAAAAAGAATCAGAACAGACACTGACAGGGCTGAGGGTAGACAGGGGCTGTAAACAGGGACTCTGGGGTCCAGGGGAAGCTGCACCTGCATCCTCTCTGGATCACCTGTGGGGTCCAGGTGACCCCAGCCTCCACATGTGAGCACTGCTGGGTGCAGGGGAGGGGCAGAGAGCTCTGGGCCCCCCGTAGGACTGAAGCCAAGCTCTGAACTCAGGTCACTGACACAGCCCTGCTGACCTCAGCTCCCCTGCATCAGGGAGGACCTGGGTGCTGCGGCCGGATGCACAGTCCTGCTCAGCACCCCGTCCAGCCCCGAGTGGCTTCTGGGGCTCAACCCCAGCAATGGGGGCGGGTGGGGAATGGGGTAGCGACAGAGCCTTCAGGAGGGGCTGAGGCCGGGCTGCAGCATCCCAGTGGCTGTGTGCGGGGCCTGGCACTAGGAGGGGTTAGGAGGTACACTGCCTGGGGGGCCAATCCCCCTCCTGAGAGCAGCTCTCCCCGTCCGCACAGACGGCAGCAGCCTGCTGGACTCCATGGCCAGTGGGATGCGTCTGATTGTGAGCTGCGTGTCCTCCTTCCTCATCCTGTCACTGCTGCTCTTCATGGTCCATCGGCTGCGCCAGAGGCGCCGGGAGCGCATTGAGTCCCTGATTGGAGCAAACCGTGAGTGCCCAGCCCTGCCTCCCACACAGTGGCTCGGTGGCGGTCCCAGGGCAGGGAGGAGGAAGACAGGGCTGCCCGGCAGCTGTGCCTTGCCTGCTCCTGCTCCCACTCCCAGGCTGAGCCACACGAGTGTGGTGGGAGGGGCGCCAGCCCTGGCCCCCCAGGGTGTGTGGGCACCTGCCGGGGCAGCCTGCCCGCTAAAGACGTTGGACACCCGTGGCTGGTGGCAGCTTAGGGAGCATGGTCCACCCTCCTCAGCCCACGTTCTCCGCCACAGCTTGTGCCTGCGTAGAGTTTCTGAGATTCCCCCTTGTCTCAGTGAGCAAGCCAGGAGGCTTCCCAGTCCCTGTGGGGAGGGGGGCTGAGGATCATGGTGACGAGGGACCACAGCTGCTGTGTTAGGGCCCCAGGGCCTCCGAGGGCACATGTGTCAGGTCTGAAGGCCCCGCATCACGGTGAGCCCTCCTGGAGATGGAGCTGCAGGGTGGGCAGCACGCCGAGGCCGTCGCGGGTCACGCCCAGATGCGCTGAGAGCCCGGGTTCTGCGGGCCGGAGCTGGTGGGTGGGTGGGTGGGGCTCCCAGTGTGGATGGCAGGTAGCAGCCGGGCACAGGCGTGTGACTGTCGGAGTGCGGGGTGCCCTGGGCCTGGACGTGGCAGGTCCAGCCCAGGAGTGATGGCTCCGGGCTTGTTTCTCTCTCCAACCGCCCAGTGCACCACTTCAACCTCGGCCGAAGGATCCCTGGCTTTGATTATGGCCCAGATGGGTTCGGCACAGGCCTCACACCGCTGCACCTCTCCGACGATGGGGAAGGCGGTACTTTCCATTTCCATGACCCTCCGCCTCCCTACACCGCGTACAAGTACCCGGACATCGACCAACCCGATGACCCGCCGCCACCCTACGAGGCCTCCATCAACCCGGACAGCATGTTCTACGACCCTGCAGGTGACCCCCAGGGCAAGGGAGCCATGGGTCACAACCAGTTGGCATGCGGGCCAAGGCCCTGTGGCCCCCCAACTTCTGCCTGGCCTTCTGCTTTTGCTTGGTTTTCCCTTTAAGATGGTCCCACCGTCTGGGGTGGGCACACTCTTCCCAGGGTCGCAGGTGGCCACTGGCAGTGGTCTCCCTGCCCCTGCCTCCCTCCCGGGAACTCCTGTTAGTGAGCACCCCTCGGGGCCCCCTCAGCAGGGCCCTGTGGGGAGTGGGGTGCCCGGACGCTGGGCTGTCAGGCATGGTGCACGTGTGGTGAGCTGAGGAGACACCCCCTCGGCATGCCCTCCTGTCCAGCGGCCACTTGAGTCTGTTGTTCATCTGATACTATGGAAAATCATTCCTCACAGGTGAAGCAGAAAGAACAGCAGGTGTCCTGCCCATGGCCTGACCTGTCCCTGTCCCTGGTGTGCACGCAGGTGTCCCATCCTGATTCCCTGTGTGTTACACACACATGCACACGTAACACAGCAGGCTGGGCTTTGCAAGGCTGGCACTGCTGTATTCTTGGTCTGTTCCTGTCAGTTAGTCCCGTCCTTTGTGGTCTGCACCGGCAGGAAAGCCTTGGATTTGACCTCTGTCCTTGGGACACTGATTGTCACAATATGCTGTCCAGGGGGCCAGGGTGGGTAGGACGAGGGATGCTTCTGGGAGTGCGAGTTCCAGATGCCTCCGTAGACCAGGCTGCAGGGGAGCAAATGCTCCCCGGGGCAGGATGGCAGGACTGCTGGGCTGGGGGTGTCGGCCAGGGGAGCGGCGGTGCTGGGTCCCTGAGCCCCGAGCTTTCAGAGAGCACCTGCAGGAATAAGGAGGGGCTGCCACCAGGTCTCCCTCAGACCAGGGTGTTCTGCAGACCCCCAGACAATTGGCCGGGGCTGCCTGCTCTGGTCCATCTCCTGCACTTGCCCCCGTGTTCCAGCCCATGTCTAATGCATGTGAGCCCTGCCTGGACCCCCAGAGTCTGAGAGGGTTTCCCCCTCCCCTCCCTTTGATCTGCTGACTCAGTCAAAGCGTGTCCCCTACGCACAATCATGCTTTGCTCACGGCTGTACCCCTGCTCCAGCCCCACACAGCCCACTTGCATGGCAAAGGTGCGGGGTGAGCACGGTGGAGCCCCGTGGGGCAGGCTTTCGCCTGCCCGGCAGTGTTGGTGGGAGCAGGCAAGCAGGAAGAGCATACCCTGAGCCAGGACCACCCCCTGCTGACCTCCATCTCCTCCCGCAGATGATGACGCCTTTGAGCCAGCAGAGGCCGCCCAACTGACCACAGGGGATGGTGGTGGTGAGGGTGCAGCGCCCCGGCGCCTGGAGCAGCCCCTGCCCACCCCCAGGGCCTCTCTGGCCGAACTGGAAGACTCAGCCGACAGCAGCAGTGTCCTCCTTGTGCCCCCTGACCCCGCCCAGAGTGGCAGTGCCCTGGCCACAGAGGCGCTGCCGGGGGGCGGCCGCCACAGCCGAAGTTCCCTCAATACTGTGGTGTAGAGGACGGCGGGCCCGCGGCCCAAATGGGCAGGGAGCACCTGTTTGCCGTCGAGAAAAACGCTGATCCCCTTGGGAGACTTGAGGGGCCCCTGAGTGAGCCTGGACCCAGCTGCACAGCCACACCCCTGACGGCGGGCACACAGACACCACACCAGCCCCCAGGGCGCCAGCACCTGCCCGAGGGTCTTTGGGGGCTTCAAACACACGCGTAGCTTTGGGTCACTGTCTTTTTCTTTTTAAACGGCAGAAGGATGACAGAGTTGGTGAGACCACATGTGTCAGGAGCAGGGAACAAAGGAGGCGCCATACGCTCTAGTGGGGCTGGACACTCCAGCTCTGATGGACTTGCTTGCTGCCACGCGCCCTCCAGAGGAGCCCGGGCTGCTGCGCACGCCTAGCTAGACGCCGCTAGATAGACGCCTCGAGAAGGCGCGCCCGGGTGGCGGGTGTCTGAGGACTGTCAGTGCAGTTGGGGCAGATGGCCTTGGAGGTTGCCGCAAGGGCTGCTCTGGGGGTGGTCCCCCAGGTCCAGTTGTGAACATCCAGCTGTGGGGGCTGGGGGCTGGCCTGGTGCCCGAGGTGCCCAAGGCCCTGAGGAGGGCAGTTGGGAAGGAGGCTGGACTCTGTACTGTCTTTCCAGCTGGGCTCCGTGAAGCTCAGTTGCACACCAGGAGGCCTGGGCCCCACCCCAACCATTCTCTCCCCGGCAACACAATGCGTGGCCCGCCCTGGGCAGCTCTGGGGTCGGGCTGGGGCCTTTAGTCACGCATGAGTGTCCTGGCCCTGGATCCTCCACTGGGGCTGGCTCCTGGCTGCTGCCCTCTGGAGCCCCCACTCCTGCTGAATTTGCCCCTGGACCTGGCCTGCCCCCACCCCACCTTGTTTGTGCCATAAGGGTTGTGTCTTTGGGGGGAGGGATGGCTGAAATTCACATCCTGGGCTGTCCATCTCCCAGAAGTCCACTTCCTGCCCACCACCGCCACCACTGGAGCCACGTGCCCAGTGGCCGCATGCCACCTTCCTGTCCCCAGCAGCAAGGTGCTGGGTGTCTTACCCTGGGGGGCCTTTGACTGAGGGTCACTGTTACCTGTTTCTGGGCAGTGGTCTTGTCTCCTGACATGGGGTTTTTAGCATTTCTGAGGTTTGGAGGTTAAGCGGGTTTTGTGCGATTTTTAGCACATTCATATCTTTTCTACGTTGAATGTCTGGATCTTTTCTTTGTTGTGTGCATGTGTATCTGTGTGCGTATGTGTGTGTATGTGTCTAAGTGTTTGCAGGTGGTGGCGGTACACAGGGACTCAGGCCTGGGGCCCCCCCTTTCCAGGGCCAGCCACGGCGTGCTGGGCGGCCCCAAGGCGTGGCCCTCAGCTGAGAGCAGGGAGCCCTTCCCTGGCCCCTCGTGCCCTCCTAGACCAGCAGTGAGCGGGGGATGACTTGAAGTGGGTGCTCTGTGGTGACAGGCCTCGCTGGCACAGTCCATTTCTGGACACGTTCTCACAGTCTCCCGTTGGGGACCGTTTTGTTCTTCCCGGGGCAGCATGAGCTTCTCAAGTTGCCCACAGACCAGGGTTTGGCCCACAGGAGCCAGAGTGCTGCAGGCAGCCCCACGCGGGCAGGCTGCGTGCTGAGCAGGCCTGCACTCCCCCTGCCAAGGGCTGGGACTGTAGCGTGGCTGCACTGGCTGCTGAAGACAAAGCAGAACGTGTGTCCTGCCTCCACTGTGTTCTGGGCACTGAGCAGCTGTCACAGGCCTTGTTGGTGCTAGGTGAGGGTCCTGAGCACTCCTGCTTTGGAGTGGGCTCCCCCGTGGAGCCCCAGAGGATCCTGTCCCCAACAGCTCAGGGTCCCTCCCAACCCCCATGTCTCTGGCCCAGGCCTCAGACCCGTGTGTACAGGGCAGGGCGTCTGGCACTAGATGTGTGGGATTGGGGACTGAAGGACTGCTGGGCCAGTTGGGCATGTGGGAGTCACTAAGGGGGTGGCCCGGAGCAGGCTGTGGGGGCCACAGATGGGGGCCTGCTTCTGGACAGGCCAGGGCTCCGGGGTTGCTCAGCCCACGTGCAGCACTGTTTCAGGCCTTGCCTGCTGCCGGCAGTGTCCCCAGGAGCTAGTGCCCCAGGGGCTGAGCTCCACTGGGGATGGGGGTGGGGGAGTAAGGGGAGAGGTTGGGTCGGCCTTCTGCCTAGGCCAACCGTCATGAGATCTGGTTGTGCTCCGTGGTCAGGCGAATCCCAACCAGCCCTGGCTGAGAGTCTTGTGCTCCTGTGAGAGCTGCTGACCTGCTTGGTGGGGGTGGGTGTCTATAGGCCGTTGTCTCAAGGCCTGTTTATGTTTTCCTTTCACTAAGGGTTTTTAGTTTGGGTTTATTTTGGTTGGGTTGGCACTAATTCTTAAGATGCTGTGAGAACCGTTTCATCCGAATGCCAAATAAATTTGTGTTCTGGAAGAAGTGTGGTCCGTCCTCGGTGCGGCCCCAGCTGGAGCAGGAGGCTCCAGCCAAGTTGGGGCCGAGGGACAGGTGCAGAGGTGGCTGTGTGGAGGAGTTGGGCCACCTCTGGAAGCCAGGGCAGGCGTGGCGTTCTGAGACACCTATCCCTTCCGTTCTCTGAACGTGGTCTTTTCAATTATTTCTCAGTTCCTGATGTGAGGAAAGAGGGCGCCCAGGGGACTCAGCCTCGGGTGGGTCCTCGTGCTGGGCGGGCAAGGGGTTGGTTTAGGAAAGGCACTGGTGCGGCCCCTGGGGCCTTGGGGAGGCGGCCCTCGGGCCTGAACGCCTGCGGGGCGGCGGGCGGTCCGGGCAGCACCGCGGACAGCGCCTTGGTCGGGGGTGGGAGGTTGGGGCGCGGCCCTCGCGCTTGGGAAGGCGCGCCCGCCGAGCGCATTCCGGTGCGTCGTCGTCTCTCCTGGCCACTCGCGGGGCGGGGAAATCGGAACCCCGCTTTCCAAGAGAGCGACTGGGGCTCGGGCCACAGCCTGGGGTCCGCTGGGCGCCAGGACCTCCGAAACTGCTGCGGAAGCCGGGGTCCCACCGGGGCGGGGCGGAGCGGAGGAAGCAGTGGCTTCCCAGACCCTTTGGTCCGCAGGGGTGCGCTGGTAGGAGAGAGGCTGTGGTCTTGGGTCGTCCTCCCCACCCCAGGCCCCCAAGTCAAGGCACTGGAATCCAAGGTGCCATTTCTCTCGAACTTCGTCCTTTCTGGTGGCCTTGCCATGTCACTTCTGGTCTCCAGACTCCATTTCCTCGTCTGTAAATGGGCATAATAATAGCATCCCCCCACCCAGGAATAGTTGGGGTGTGGGGGGGTCCGTGAAAGCGTGCAGCTTGGGTCGACGCCGGCGTTTGTTGCTGGCAGCCGTCCCTGCCCCGAGATCAGAGCGAGTGCCTGGCGAGCTCCAGCTGTCTCCCCACTGGAGGCGCCGCCCCTCCGACCCTCCCCGCGCCTGGAGCCCCCAGGACTCAGCCACGCCCCTAACTCACCCCGCTGGTAAATTCGCCAACCTCGCTGGTTTCCTCGGCCCGCGTCCTCCGCCACTTACTGCTGCACCATGCGGTCCCTGGGCTTGGTGCTCGCCTTCCTCGACGTGCCGCTGGTGGTGCGCGCCGACTCGGAGGGTGAACACAGGACCCTGCCTTTCTGCTCTGCCTTACCCTCCCCGGACGCTCCCTCTTCAGAACTCTTTAGGCCCTGCCCCTAGTTGGGGGGGTGCGACTTTTGGGGAGGAGAGGTTGGAATTGGGGCGACAGGAGAATAGGGTCTGCCTGGCATCCACTGGCCAAAGCCCTGTGCTCCCACCCTTGGACCCCGGCTGGGATGGCCCTCAGGGCCCAGATGGCCTGCGTCAGCCCAGTCCCCTCCCACCGTCTGCAGGTGCCTGGTGCTACGACTCCCAGGACCCAAATTGTGGTGAGGACAGAGTGTTGTGTGAGGCTGTGTGGCATTGGTCTGTGTCCTGTGTCCACTGCACTTCTGTGGTCTCTGCGGGTTTTCTGTCTGTAGTCCTGGGTCACAGCGATTGGGAGCCCACAGTGTGTGTATGATTGTCCCCCTCTGTGTGTGTCCGGATCTGTGGCTGCTGTGCTCTCCAGTCCTGTGTGTGCCAAGCTGCTCACATCAAGCGGGACCCATAAGTGTGCCATGTGGCCAGCCCACATGTGAGCAGGTCGTGGAGGTCCCCAAAGTTGGCATGTGGCCGGGTGCCAGGAGACTTTCCCAGGCCCCTTCCCTGTGGCGCAGCTGCCTGCAGGGGCTGTACCTGTGATGGTGTTGCAAACACTATGTCCAGGCCAGGTTTGGGGGGGTGGCAGTTGTGACCTGTCAGGTGGGTGCTCTTCCCTGGGTGTGTGTGTGGGGGGAGGGCCACCTTTGTGCACCCCCATGTCTCAGCCCCCCAAGAGACCTAGACCTGTTCCCCCAGGCCCCACCCACTGGAAGAAGATGGCCCCAACCTGTGGGGGCCCAGGCCAGTCCCCCATAAACATCGACCTTCACTGGGTCCAGCGGGACCCCACCCTTGGACCCTTCATCTTCCAAGGCTATGACTCAGCACCTCCAGGCCCGTGGACACTGGAGAATCATGGTCATACAGGTCAGCACCCTGGGTCAGGCTCCCCCTCCCACAGACAGGGACAGCAACCCCCTGCACAAGGATCAGGATCCCCACGCAGGAGATGAGACACCCTACAGAGACCAAGGACCCCCCCACAAGGGTCAGGAACCCCTACAGATGGATTAAGAGCTTCTACATAAGAATGGGAACACCCCCACAGAAATTAAAATCTCCATAAATGGCACAGGAAGCTCCACACACAGTGGTCAAGACATCCCCCAATGGAGGTCTGGAACCCCCACATAGAGGTGCCAGGAACCCCCTACCAGTAGCAATCAGCCATTGTCCCTGAGGACCAGAAGTCAGGGCGTACCCAGAGGTCAGAACTGGAGTCAACCCCCAACAATCCCATAGCTGAGGTGGATCAGGACCCCCGCCACGGGAGGCTGCCTTCTCCCCTCCGTGCAGGGTCAGGGGTTTCCACTGCAGTCTGTGGAGCCCCACTTGGCCGGCCAGCAGAGGGGCCTGGACACCCAGGGTGTCATAGTTCCAAAGAGGCCCAGCCAGGGCGCAGACTGGCCTGAGGGGGTACCTTTGCTCGCACCTTGTGCCCTAATGGCACAAGGGCAGCTGAGGGGGGGAAAGAGAGGGTGTCATTTGTTCCTTCCCCCTCAGTGCTCCGCACGGACACTGGCCCGCAGAGCCTGCTGGAGATGCAGGGCGCCAGGCTGCCACCACCAGCCTAGCATGCCCTGCAGCTGCAGTTCCACTGGCGGGGTCCCCGGGCGAGCAGGCTCAGAGCACAGCCTGGATGGGCAGCACCGCCCCATGGAGGTGGGCCTGGTCATGGGGAGGGGTGGTGGGAGTGCCCCATGGAGGCCAGGGCAGCCTGGTGGGAGTAGCTGGGTACCTCCCGTAGTCTGTGTCTCCCCAGATGCACGTGGTCCATATGAACACCCGGTACCAGAGCATAGGGGAAGCCCGAGGTCACCCTGATGGTCTGGCAGTGCTGGCCGTGCTCTTGACGGTGAGGGAGGGGCCGTGTGCCTCCTGCAGGGAGGGGGGCTGCTATGTGACAGCCTGCTTTCAAGAAAGGGGGTCCATGAGGGTCTGTAGAGGGGACAGGTGGCCTGTGTAATCTTGGGTGGGCATTGGGGCCCCTAGAGGCTTTATAGGATGAACGGGTTCTGTGAGGGGGTTTGGCCAGTGAGAAGTCGTGGACCTGCAGGGTCAGTGGGGGTGGCCCTCCCCCCAGCAAACCCCCTTTACCTCTCTTCCCACTTAGTCTCCCCTACACCCCCCTCAGTGTTCCCCCCTTTTAAGACCCTCGCTCGAGCCCCTCTCACTTGGAGCCCCCTTCCGAGGATCAGGACTCTGACAACGCTCGGCCGTCTGTCAGGCCTGAAGAACGTGTCTGCGCGCGGTGAGGGACGCGGTTCCCCGCGGCGGGGCGGGGCGGCAGGACACCGGGAAATTGGTTCCAACCCGCCGCCGTCTCTCTCCCAGGGGCCTCCGTGAACCTGGCGTCCGCCTTCCCGCCGGCCTCGCTGCTGCTGGGCGCCTCTGGCCTCTCGCGCTTCTACCGCTACGCGGGGTCGCTGACCACGCGGTGCTGCGAGCCCGTGGAGCTCTGGACGGTCTTCGAGGACACGGTCCCCATCGGGAGCGCGCAGGTACAGCCCGCGCCACCCCCCCAGCCGCCCCGCCCTCCCGTGCGCCGCGCCTTGACCGCCTCAGCCCCACACCCTCAGGTGGCCCAGTTCCGGATCGTGGCCCAGGCCAGGCCCCCCGGCTCCCGCCCCGCACCTCTCACGGAGAACTTCCGGCCGCAGCAGCCTCTCTGTGTACGCAGGGTTGTAGCTTCCCCCAGCGCCTCGGTCCGCGCGGCAGCCCCCACCCCGGCCCGAGGCACGGGGCTCTCCTGGGCCTGGGGCTCAGCCTGTGGCTCTGGCAGGGGCCCTAGGATGTAGACACGGCCACCTTCCTGCAATAAACGACTCACAGAGTGACCTTGGCCTCCTATGGCTGGGAGGAGGGGGGGCGGCCTGGGCGCACCGCAGCTCCTACGGAGGCCTCCTGTGCCACCCTTCCCGACCCCACCACAGCCAGTCCCAGACCCCATCCAGAACCCCAGACCTCCCCAGATCCCTCTCGGGGAGAAGGCACCCCCACTCCCATCCTACACGTTATGCCTGAATCCCCCGATGAGATAGAAGGAGAAACTCCACCTGCTAAAGCCTAAAATTACTATTTTATTTTACAAACGAGCTGGCTGACCACCCCAGACACTGTGTGGTTTAGTGATGCCTCCAGCTGCCATTTCCCAGAGGCCAGGAGGTGAGAAGCTGCTGGATCCCAGCTCTGCAGCACAGAGTGGTGGGTCCTGGTGACAGGGACAGTGAGTGAAGGGCTGTCTGTAACAGGTGAGACCCGACCCAGGCGACACTCTGGGAAGATGGGCTGTGGAGTCTGATGTAGGTTGACACTGGAGAGACACTGCTGTCGGGTGACTGCCTGCCGTGACGCTACTTAAGGTAAGTGGCTTTCGTGTCACTGTCAAAGCAAAGCTGAGAGTCCAGGGGGCACTGACCAGATGCGCTCTGTCCAGGCAACGCTGTCCAGTAGAGGGTGGGCCCGACTGTCAGGGGAGTGAAGCTGGCTAGAGTTAGGCTGCTGGCCAGGGCCCACGGTAGAATGTGCTCTTACATCCAAGTGACACTGTCCTGAGTGAACCTGTGTCCAGGTGACAGTGTCCCAGCAGCCCACGTGTCGCCGGTGTCTGTCACTTGGTGTGTGGGTCACACTCTCCACCCCAGTGCATGAAGGTCCGACCTCCTCCCTTGAGACCCTTCAAGAAAATACACTTGCAACCACCTCCCCCAGACAGAGGAGACCTTGGGCTCTCCCGCTGCGCTCACTGCCAGAAGGGGACATACCCCTGGCCCGAGCCTTACCCCGCCGGGACTCCGGCTCCAGCTGCGCGGAGCCAGCCGTTCTCCCCAGCCCCTTCCGATACCAGAGCGCTAGCCAGCGGCGTCGGAGGACCCTTCTCGCTCCAAGCCCCGCTCCAGGAGCCACCTGGCCGGTCCCAGGTAGCAAAGCCCCGCGGCCGGCGGCGGCGCGCCAGGTCCTCGCCCCGGGCTCCCTCCCCCTGTGCTTAATCCCCGCTGCCCTGTGGGGTCCCCGGCGGCGTCTTCTTGAGGTTCTTCCGGGCCGGGGCCCGGCTAGCGCCGCCGTCGGCCGGGCTGTCCGAGGCGTTGTCGGTGGGTCTCGCGCTCGTGGCCAGCGCGTTCACGGTGCCCAGCGCCCGCAGCAGGGCCAGGCCGCGGAGGCCGCGGGGCTCGCGGGGGGCGGGCGGCGGAGGCGGCAGCAGCGCGCGCAGGGCGTCCAGCTCGGCCCGCAGCTCCGCGCGCAGCACCTCAAGCCCCACGCCCAGCTCGGCGCGCACGGCTGCCAGGCCCTCCTGCAGCTGCCGCTCGCTCACCTCCAGGACGCCCGCCGGGTAGGTGGCCCCGCCGCGCGGCTCCCCGCACCCGGAGCACACGGAGCCGCGGCTGCGCGCCTTCTCGGGCTCCGCGGCCCCCGCGCGGTCCACCAGCCGTGGCAGTCGGGGCGCGTTGGCCCGCGCCGCCGCCTCAGCCCGGAACTGGCACCGCAGGCGCGCCAGGCGGCCTGGGGCGCGGGCTTCGTTGGGGCTCGGCCTGTGGGGCTGCGGCCCGGGGTCCGGCTGGCGGCCTACCGCGCGCCGCAGCGCCTCGCTGGCACCGTACGCGCTGCGCGCCTGGGCCCACGGGCGCCGGGGCTCTGCCGCCATCCGCGCCGCCGCTGCCTCCACCGCCGCCTCCAGAGCCCGGCCGGGCCGGAGCCCCAGCCCGTAGCCTAGCGATCAATGGGGCCCGGGAGACGCTTCGTGGAGAGGGCCTCCGGGACGGCTGTGGGAACGACCAAAGCCTCGGGGAATCTGGCCAGGGGCCCGCGGAACCCCCGCAGGGCTGAAACCTGGGCGAATGGGGCCCCGAGGAACCGGGGGAACGACGCCAAAGGCTTGAGTGTGCAGGACTTGCCCGTGGTGCTGCGCTGTCAGTGGGTCCCAACAAGGGGCTTGAACAGGCTTCTGGGCAGAGGTGATGGGGACGTGGAAGCACTCAACCTCAAGTGGGGAACCGAGCTCACATACTCTGCTCAAAGCCACAGTCCCCATCACAGTCAGGGGACAGCAGGTGTGGTCACTGCCTGAAGCTCTCCTCACTGGCTGGGGCCACCTCCTCCCATACCACAGTCCAGGCTGCTATCTCTGCACTGCTCCCCTACAGCCCACACACAACATGCACTTCTGCCCCTGAATTCAAGATCCCCATTGCTCTCTGCTGGACCCCTGCCTTCAGGAGGCTGCTGGAGGTCCAGCCCATCCCTCACTGCTGTCTGCGCACTGGCCCTGTCCTCTTCCTCCTCTAACCCAGTGACCGTCTTCACCCCCTAAGCCTTTGCCTAGGCTGTTTGTCTGGCCTGGAATGTGCCCCCTGCTCCCCCCTCGACTGGCTGCTCCCACTCATCCCACTTCTCCAGGGCAGCCTTCCTTGACCATCTCACCCCCTACCAGGGAACTCAGGCCCCTCCCCCACAGCACCCTCGCAATCATGATTAAATGGCTCTGTTCTCTGTCCACCTCCATCCACAGTAGGATCCCGAGTACGGGCCCAGTGGTGCTGAGCGGGTTGGATGTTGGATGAAGTCCTTGGGTGAATGAATCTGGGGCTGAGAGTCCCGGGTGGGGCCACCCCACCCCTGGCCAGCTGTGCACCTCCTTTGCCTGGCATTCAAGGCCCTCACGGCCATCCCTGCTGGCTTTCCTGTCCCTCCCACCTTACCACTGCACCCCATTCATTCTCACCCTGGTGCCTTGCCACACGCACTGCCGCCTGTGCCCATCACAGAGCCGTGGGCAGTGTGCTGTGGGCCTCTCTGGAAGGCAGTATCCCCTGCCAACATGTTGTGCTCACGGCACCCGAGGGGCTAGTTAGGACTCTGGGTGCCCTGGGGCCTCCCCAGCAAATTGTGGGGAGGGAGGGCCTGGTGTGGATCCAGGCTGGGCTGGGAGGGGAGATGGCAAGACAGCCACTGGAGCCTGTGTCCCCAGGGCCCACCGGGGCCTACCCTCTCTGCAGCTCTGTGCCCATGTGTGCGTGTGTGTGTGAGATTAGGCGTGCCGTCGACCCTGTTCTTGGGCAGCCTTGGCCCCAGGCCACTGTGAAAAGGCCTGGATCCCCTCGGTTCATTCATTCATTGGAGCCTGTTGCTCTGGAAGGTGCAGGGAGATGGGAGAATTTGGTGCTCTGTCAACCCCTCTGACCCTCCATTCCTGCTGAGTCACCTGGCTCCTCAGGACCTCCAGCCTGTGGCTCTGCTGCTCCCTAGAGCCTTGTTAACCATACCTGCCACCACCCTCCCCTCCATAGTTAAAGTACGACTGACACAAGAGCCCTGCATTCCTCTCCAGGCCTGCTGGAGCCCGGCTGTGTGACCCGAGGGCTCTGCCCTCTCTGAGCCTTACCTGTGAAACGCAGGAGGCCCTCAGGTCCCCAGGAGGGGACGGCAGGGAGGCCGAGAGGGTGGGAGCAGATGTGGGAGGGACTCCAGATTTGCTGACCAGCAGTTAGGGATGTGAGAGCCAGGAGGGCCTAGAGTGGGCTGCCCAGGCAGCCTGGGCCTGGGGAAAACAGAGGCCAAAGGAGGGGGTGTGATAGGAGCAGAGACAGACTGAGAGGGAGGCCCTGGGGACCCCATGGGTCCTGAGGGGAGTTGCAGATGTGTTGGTTGGGACGAACAGGCAGGGGTGGTCAGCACGACTGATCCCCAGAGGTCAAATTCAGTGAGGATCAGGAAGCAAGGTGTGGTGACCCTGGCCACATGTTCATCAGTGAAGCCAGGGCGCAGGTGAGGCCTGCGGTGCGGAGCCAGGTTGGAGTGCCCTGGCCGGAGCTGGCTGGTCAGAGCCAAATGGCTGTTGTCCCTTCAGGGGACAGAGCTGCTGGGTGGGGGGCTGCACACAGGCCTGCTTTCTAGGTCCTCCCAGAAGCTCCTCACAACCCTGGAGCCAGCCTGCCAGGGGGCTCCCTGTATGGGGGGGCTGACAGGCCCAGCTCCTCCGCAATCCCATCCCTCTCTGTGTGCCAGGGGCCAGGCCAGCCGTTTCTGTGGGAAGCCACCGACCCCCCTGGGCTGTCCCCAGCCGGGCTCTGTGCCTTCAGGCCAGCCCTCCCACCAGGCAGGTTGGGCAAGTAGCTGCTCATTAACTCAGGGAGGAGAGACCGCCCTGGGCTCAGCCTCTGCCCAGAGAAGGGGGTGGTCACTCCCTGTGACTTCCCTGTGGTCACCCTTGCAGTCTGTTGCAATTAAACCCTGGCAGTCACCTAGGCGGGAGGTTTTCTTTCCCAGAGCCTGAGGGCAGTCGGAAGCCAAGACGGCATTGCATGTTGGAGGAGCTCTGGTGGCCTTGGGGGGTGGGTAGGGAGCAGCCATGTGACTGCAGCCTCACAGTCCTCAGGGGAGCATCTGGTAATGCAGGTCCCCAGGTCCCCAACCGCATGAGGTAGAGGGGGTGTGGGTGCTGAGGGCACAGAGGTCTTTGTCTTCTGCAGTTGAAGCCCCACCAGGTTCTTGGCAAAGCGGGGGATGTGGCGAGGCGGGTAGCAGTCCTGAAGCCGGTGGGATCTGAGGGCCTGTGTTGGGGGTGGGTGACACACCAGGCAAGGGCCCAAGGGGGACAGGACCTCTGTGCAGGCCACCCACCGGGTGGGATGGGGTTTAGTTTTGGAGCTGGTCCTGGAAGGGGCGGTGTGGCCCGGGGCTCTAGGGTAGGGGCTGTGCTCTCCCTCTGGCCAGACTGGCTGGGCCTTTGGAGGGTGAGCAAGCCGTCTTGGCGGGGGCCTGGACCGCGGGCCCTGGGCTGTAGGGAAGGGAAGGCTATGGTGCCCTTAGGCCCCAGAGTGCAGGCCACGTTGTGGGACCTCGGTGGACTAAGCCGGCAGGTCTGGCTCGAGCCATTGCTCAGCACAGTTCTGGGCAGCTTCATCCTGCCTCACGGGCCACTGGTGGTCCCTGTGACCTCGCCTGTCTCTCCCCACCCCACCCCCACCCCTGTCAGAGCCCCGGACGAGTCTCTGCTGGCCAGGAGATGGTGAGGGCGCAGAGGCGACAGAGGCAGGAGGGCGTGCAGTGGCCAGGGGAGGCCTGAGTCCTGAGGTCCCTCCTTTAAAGACAGGGTCAGAGAGGGGAAGTGACTCACTCTGGATCCTGGTGCTGGAACGGGGCTTCCTGTGGGTGCTGGACTCGGGCACACCTTGCCCCTGAACACCCCCTGTCCATCAGGCCCTGGAACTGTGCCATGGCCTCCTGGTGGCTCTAGCTACCCAGGCGTTCCCTGGGAACTGTTCTGGGTCAGGTGGCTCTGTGGGGGGCAACTCATTACCCGGTGTTGACCTTGCCTGACCTCAGTAATGAGTTCATTACCTGGTAATGGCTTTGTTTGCCTCGTCCTGGCGTCAGCAGCCTGGAGTAGCTCTGATCAGTCTGGGCTGGGCCCCTGGCCCCCCAACCTGCCCCAGGTGGGGCATCAGGCATGCCAGCATCTGTGTGTGCCCCGAGGGCCCAGCCTCGGCTCTCAATGGGACAAGCTCCCCAACCTTGGGCAGCTGAGGCCAGTCACCACTCTGTGCATCACCCTTCCACCCACAGATGGGGCAGAGCGGGGAGGGCCACCTCGGATGGGCACGCTGCCCATGCAGGGGTCCTCGGGGTCCCCCTTCTCTTGCCAGCTGAGCCGGGGTCTCTATTCGACTGGCCCCTGGGATGGACCTCGTCTCATCATTCCTGGTGAACAGGACTGGGCCCCATCAGGAGCCCCTCCACCTCCCTGTGGCCAAAGGTCACCTCTCTGCCCTCATCTTTGATCTCTTAGCACTGACAGAGCTGGCCGTGCCCTTCCACTCACACCCTCCCGGCCACCCCAGACCCTGGCGCTTCTTGCTGCTGCACTGGCCCCCCAGACAGAACCACCACATCCCCACTGGCCTCACTTCTCCAGTCCTTGGCTTTGGCCCTGACCCTCTCAGGCAACCTGTTAAACCTACGTCTGGGGACTTCCCTGGTGGCGCAGTGGTTATGAATCCGCCTGGCAACGCAGGGGACACGGGTTTGATCCCTGGTCTGGGAAGATCCCACATGCGGCGGAGCAGCTAAGCCCATGTGCCACAGCTTCTGAGATCTAGAGCCCGTAAGCCACAACTACTGAGCCAATGTGCCACAACTACTGAAGCCTGCACGCCTAGAGCCTGTGCTCTGCAACGAGAAGCCACTGCAATGAGAAGCACACATACCACAACGAAGAGTAGCCCCCGCTCACTGCAACTAGAGAAAGCTGGTGCAGCAACAAGGACCCAATGCAGCCATAAATAAATTAATTAATTAATTAATGTTCCTATGAGGGAGGAGTCAAGATGGCAGTGTGGGAAGACGCAGAGTTAGCATCTCCCCACAACTAGGGTGGCTGCCGGGCGCTGGTGGGGGACTCTGACCCCCAAGGAGACGGGAGGAACCCCAAAGTGAACCGGTAGAACATAAGTGGAGGCCAGGCAAGATCAGCGCCCCTGAGGCTGGAGAGATCAGGACAGGCAGGCGGGAGGGGCCCTGAGGGAGGAGCAGGAGAGGAGCGGAGGGTGTTAACCCCACCCATTTGGGCATGGGGAGCCTGCCGAGCTCCCAGGCTGGTCCCCTGCCCTCCAAGCTGCCTCCAGGCTGCGTGGGTCCTTGGGGTCATAGGAGGGAGGACAGGGAGATCAGGACGCAGGCAGGAGAGGAGTGGAGGGTGATTGCCCTGCCCACTTGAGTCCAGGAAGTCTGCTGGACTCCCAGGTGAGGTCCCCTTCTCTCTGAGACCTAGGTGGGGGGCACCCTGGGCCCCTTCTGTTCCTTGAGCCTAAGTCCCACCCCCCACAGCCCCCAGGGCCTTTTCCAGCCTTGTGAGTACTGGCCCTGCCCACCGCCCAAACCTCACCCTTGCTTAGGCCCCGCTCTGCACATCCAAGGCCTTTCCTCCCCCCCACACTTTTTTTTTTCCTTTCCCTCCTCCTCTTTTTTACTACTGTGGTACTGATGAACCTTCCAGTTGTTGATTTATCTGTTTTTTAATTTTTACATTCTTTCTAACATACCTATTAGTTTCCTAGTCTAATTTTATTTTTTGCTTTGTTATTTTTCTTTTTCTTTGTTTTTTTTTTTTTTGCCTCCCCACGGGGCTTGCAGGATCTTTTTTTTTTTTTGCGGTACACGGGCCTCTCACTGCTGTGGCCTCTCCCGTCGCGGAGCAGAGGCTCTGGACACGCAGGCCCAGTGGCCATGGCTCACAGGCCCAGCCGCTCTGTGGCACGTGGGATCCTCCCAGACCGGGGCACAAACCCATGTCCCCTGCATCGGCAGGTGGACTCTCAACCACTGCGCCACCAGGGAAGCCCGGGGCTTGCAGGATCTTGATTCACAAGCCCAGCGTTGGGGGGATGCTCCTGCAGTGGGAGGTCCAAGTCCAAACCACTGGACGAACAGAGAACCTCAGACCCCAGGGAATATTCATTTGAGTGAGGTCTCACGGGGTTTGTCATCTCAGCACCAAGACAGCTCTACCCAATAGCCTACAGACTCCAATGTTGGAAGCCTCAGGCCAAACAACCAGTAAGACAGGAACACAGTCCCACTCATTAAAAAAAAGAAAAAAAATGAGATGGCAAAAATATATGTCACAGATGAAGGAGCAAGATAAAAACCTACAAGATCAAATAAATGAAGAGGAAATAGGCAGTCTACCTGAAAAAGAATTCATAGTAATGGTAGTAAAGATGATCCAGAATCTCAGAAATAGAATGGAAACCTGGATTGAGAATATACAAGAAATGTTTACCAAAGATCTAGAAGAACTAAAGAACAAACAAACAGAGATGAACAACACAATAACTGAAATGAAAACTACACTAGATGGAATCAATAACAGAATAACAGAGGCAGAAGAAAGAATAAGTGAACTGGAAGACAAAGTGGTGGAAGTAACTGCTGAGAAACAGAATACAGAAAAAAGAATGAAAAGAATTGAAGACAATATCAGAGACATCTGGGACAACACTAAATGTACCAACATTCGAATTATCAGGTTCCCAGAAGAAGAGAAAAGAAAGGGTCTGAGAAAATACTTGAAGAGATTATAGTGGAAAATTTCCCTAACATGGGAAAGGAAATAGTCACCCAAATCCAGGAAGCACAGAGAGTCCCATACAGGATAAATCCTAGGAAAAACACACCAGGACACATTAATCAAACTAACAGAAATTAAATTCAAAGAAAAAATACTAAAAGCAGCAAGGGAAAAACAAAAAATAATGTACAAAGGAATCCCCATAAGGTTATCAGCTGATTTTTCAGTGGAAACTCTGCAGGCCAGAAGGGAGTGGCAGGATATACTTAAAGTGATGAAAGAGAAAAATCTACAACCAAGATTACTCTACCCAGCAAGGATCTCATTCAGATTCGATGGAGAAGTCAAAAGCTTTTCAGATAAACAAAAGCTAAGAGAATTCAGCACCACCAAACCAGCTTTACAACAAATGCTAAAGGAACTTCTCTACGCAGGAAACACAAGAGAAGAAGAAAACCCACAAAAACAAACCCAAAACAATAAAGAAAATGGTAATAGGAACATACATATTGATAATAACCTTGAATGTAAATGGGTTAAATGCCCCAACCAAAAGACACAGACTGGCTGAATGGACACAAAAACAAGACCCATATATATGCTGTCTACAAGAGACCCACTTCAGACCTAGGGACACATACAGACTGAAAGTGAAGGGATGGAAAAAGATATTACATGCAAATGGAAGTCAAAAGAAAGCTGGAGTAGCAATACTCGTATCAGATAAAATAGACTTTAAAATAAAGACTGTTAAGGGCTTCCCTGGTGGCACAGTGGTTGAGAGTCCGCCTGCCGATGCAGGGGACACAGGTTCGAGCCCTGGCCTGGGAAGATCCCACATGCCACAGAGCAACTAAGCCCATGCGCCACAACTACTGAGCCTGCACTCTAGAGCCCGCAAGCCACAACTAGTGAAGCCCACGTGCCTAGAGCCCGTGCTCTGCAACAAGAGGAGCCACCACAGTGGGAAGCCCGTGCACTGCACCAAAGAGTAGCCCCTGCTCACTGCAACTAGAGAAAGACGTGCACAGCAACAATGAACCAAAGCAGCCAAAAATAAATAAATAAATATTTTTTAAAAAGAAGAAAAATCTCAAATAAACAATCTAACTGGGCTTCCCTGGTGGCGCAGTGGTTGGGAATCTGTGTGCCAATGCGGGGGACACGGGTTCGAGCCGTGGTCTGGGAAGATCCCACATGCCGTGGAGCAGCTAAGCCCGTGAGCCACAACTACTGAGCCTGTGCGTCTGGAGCCTGTGCTCTGCAATGGGAGAGGCCGCGACAGTGAGAGGCCCGCACACCACGATGAAGAGTGGCCCCCGCTTGCCACAAGTGGAGAAAGGCCTCGCACAGAAATGAAGACCCAACACGGCCAAAAATAAATAAATATATTTATTTATTAAAAAAAAAATCTAACCCTACACTTAAAACAACTAGAGAAAGAAGAACAAAGAAAACCCAAAGTCAGTAGAAGGAAAGAAATCATAAAGATCAGAGCAGAAATAAATGAAATAGAAATGAAGAAAACAAGAGCAAAGAGCAATAAAAGTAAAAGCTGGTTCTTTGAGAAGATAAATAAAATTGATAAACCCTTTTCTAGATTCATCAGGAAAAAAAGGGAGAGGACGCAAATCAATCAAATTAGAGGGGGGACTTCCCTGGTGGCACAGTGGTTAAGAATCTGCCTGCCAATGCAGGGGACACAGGTTCGAGCCCTGGTCTGGGAAGATCCCACATGCTGCGGAGCAACTAAGCCCATGCCCCACAGCTACTGAGCCTGTGCTCTAGAGCCTGCAAGCCACAACTACTGAAGCCCGCGTGCCTAGAGCCCATGCTCTGCAGCAAGAGAAGCCACCGCAATGAGAAGCTTGCGCACCACAACAAAGAGTAGCCCCCTCTCACCATAACTAGGGAGAAAGCCCACATGCAAAAAGGAAGACCCAATGGAGCCAAAAATTAATTAATTTTAAAATAATAATAATAAATAAATAAAATAAAATTAGAAATGAAAAAGGAGAAATCACAACTGACACTGCAGAAATACAAAGGATTATAAGAGACTACTACAAACAACTATATGCCAATAAAATGGACAGCCACGAAGAAATGGACAAATTCTTGGAAAGGTACAATTTTCCAAGACTGAACCAGGAAGAATTAGAAAATATAAACAGACCTATCACAAGTAATGAAATTGAAACCATAATTAAAAATCTTCCAACAAACAAAAGTCCAGGACCAGATGGCTTCAAAGGCGAATTCTATCAAATATTTAGAGAAGAGCTAACACAGATCCTTCTCAAACTCTTCCAAAAATTTGCAGAGGGAGAAATACTCCCAAGTTCATTCTATGAAGCCACCATCACCCTGATACCAAAACCAGAAAAAGATATCACAAAAAAAAATTATAGACCAATATCACTGATGAACATAGATGCAGAAATCTTGAACAAAATACTAGCAAACAGAATCCAACAGCACATTAAAAGGATCATATACCATGATCAAGTGGGATTTATCCCAGGGATTGCAAGGATTCTTCAATCAATGTGATACACCACATTAACAAATTAAGGAACAAAAACCATATGATCATCTCAGTAGATGCGGAAAAAGCTTCTGACAAAATTCAACACTGATTTATGATAAAAACTCTCCAGAAAATGGGCAGAAAGGGAAACTACCTCAACATAATAAAGGCCGTATATGGCAAACCCACAGTGAGCATCATACTCAATGGTGAAAAATTGAAAGCATTTCTGCTAGGATCAGGAACCAGACAATGATGTCCACTCTCGCCACTCTTATTCAACATAGTTTTGGAAGTCCTAGCCACAGCAATCAGACAAGAAAAAGAAATAAAAGGAATACATATTGGAAAAGAAGAAGTCAAACTGTCACTATTTGCTGATGACATGATACTATACATAGAAATTCCTAAACATGCCACCAGAAAACTACTAGAACTAATCAATGACTTTGGTAATGTTGCAGGGTACAAAATTAATGCACAGAAATATCTGGCATTCCTATACACCACCAACAAAAAATCAGAAAGAGAAATTAAGGAAACATTCCCATTTACCATTGCAACAAAAAGAATAAAATACCTAGGAATAAACCTAAGGAGGCGAAATACTTGTACTCAGAAAACTATAAAACACTGATGAAAGAAATCAAACATGACATAAACAGACAGAAAAATATATCATGTTCTTGGGTTGGAAGAATCAATATTGTGAAAATGACTATACTACCCAAAGCAATGTACAGATTCAGTGCAATCCCTATCAAACTACCAATGGCATTCTTCACAGAATTAGAACAAAAAATCTTACAATTCGTATGGAAACACAAAAGACCCCAAATAGCCAAAGGAATCTTGAGAAAGAAAAACGGAGTTGGTGGAATCAGGCTCTCTGACTTCAAACTATACCACAAAGCTACAGTAATCAAGTCAGTATAGTACTGGCACAAAAACAGAAATATAGATCAATGGTACAGGATAGAATGCCCAGAGATAAACCCACTCACATATGGGCACCTAATTTATAACAAAGGAGGTAAGAACATACAATGGAGGAGAAAAAGCCTCTTCAATAAATGGTGCTGGGAAAGCTGGACAGCTACATGTAAAAGAGTGAAATTAGAACACTCTCTAACACCATACACAAAAATAAACTCCAAATGGATTAAAGACTTAAAAAGACCAGACACTATAAAACTTCTAAAGGAAAACATAGGAAAAACAGTCTTTGACATAAACCATAGCAAGATCTTGTTTGACCCACCTCCTAGAGTAACAGAAATAAAAATAAACAAATGGGACTTGCTTAATTAAACTTAAAAGCTTTTGCACAGGGCTTCCCTGGTGGCGCAGTGGTTGAGAGTCTGCCTGCCGATGCAGAGGGACACGGGTTCGTGCCCCGGTCCGGGAAGATCCCACGTGCCGCGGAGCGGCTAGGCCCGTGAGCCATGGCCGCTGAGCCTGCGCGTCCGGAGCCTGTGCTCCGCAACGGGAGAGGCCACAACAGTGAGAGGCCCGCGTACCGCAAAAAAAAAAAAAAAAAAGCTTTTGCACAGCAAAGGAAACCATAAACAAGACAAAAAGACAACCCTCAGAATGGGAGAAAATATTTGCAAATGAAACAACGGACAAAGGATTAATCTCCAAAATATACAAACAGCTCATGGAGCTCAATATAAAAAACACAAACAATCCAGTTAAAAAATGGCAGAAGACCTAAATAGACATTTCAGCAAGGAAGACATACAGATGGCCAAGAGGCACATGAAAATATACTCAACATCGGGCTTCCCTGGTGGCGCAGTAGTTGAGAGTCCGCCTGCCGATGCAGGGGACGCGGGTTCGTACCCCGGTCCGGGAAGATCCTACATGCCGCGGAGCGGCTGGGCCCGTGAGCCATGGCCGCTGAGCCTGCGCGTCCGGAGCCTGTGCTCCCCTGCGAGAGAGGCCGCAGCGGTGAGAGGCCCGCGTACCGCAAAAAAAAAGAAAAAAAATATATATATACTCAACATCACTAATTATTAGAGAAATGCAACTCAAAACTACAATGAGATATCACCTCACATGAGTCAGAATGGCCATTATCAAAAAAGCTAGAAACATTAAATGCTGGAAAGGGTGTGGTGAAAAGGGAACCCTCCTACACTGTTGGTGGGAATGTAAATTGATACAACCACTATGGAAAAAAGTATGGAGGTTCCTTAAAAAACTAAAAATAGAACTACTATATGACCCAGCAATCCCACTGCAGGGTATATACCCTGATAAAACCATAATTCAAAAAGAGACATGCATCACAATGTTCATTGCAGCACTGTTTACAATAGCCAGGACATGGAACCAACCTAGATGTCCATCGACAGATGAATGGATAAAGAAGACGTGGCACATATATACAATGGAATATTCAGCCATAAAAAGAAAGGAAATTGAGTTATTTATAGTGGGGTAGGTGGACCTACAGTCTGTCATACAGAGTGAAGTAAGTCAGAAAGAGGAAAACAAATACCATATGCTAATGCATATATATGGAATCTAAAAAAAAAGGTACTGATGAACCTAGTTGCAGGGCAGGAATAAAGAGGTAGACATAGAGAATGAACTTGATGACATGGGGTGGGAAGGCAAAGCTGGGGCGAAGTGAGAGTAGCATCGACTTTTATACACTATCAAGTGTAAAACAGTTGGCTGGTGGGAAGCAGCAGCATAGCACAGGGAGATTGGCTCGGTGCTTTGCGATGACCTAGAGGGGTGGGATAGGGAGGATGGGAGGGAGGCTCAAGAGGGAGGGGATATGGGGACCTGTGTATGCATATGGCTGATTAACTTTGTTGTGCAACAGAAACTAACACGGTATTGTGAAGCAATTATACTCCAATAGAGATCTATTTAAAAAAATGTTCCTTTAAAAAAAAAAACCTACGTCTGATCAGAACCCCCTCTGCCCTCACCCTCCAACCCAAGGGCTCCTCTCCACTCCCTGCAGAGCCTGGGCTCTGGGCCTGCCCCCAGGGACACGCCCCCTCCTGCCCATCATGCCAACAGCTTCCTGCCTCAGGGCCAGTGTGTGTCCTGCTCCTTGATCCTCAGGTCACAGATACCACTGCCACCACCAACCCTACCTCGCCTCCGGCCCCCAAGAAGGTGTAAAGGGGAAAACTCAGTGTGTTCCTTCCTGTGTAGGAAAAAACCCACTTGTTCCCGACTTGTCTTTCTTCCCTGTGTATTCCCTTCCCTTCACAGACAACACTTCACTTCTGACGCTTCTGGTCACCAAATGCGTGGAGGATTTTCCCCATGATAACAATTAAGTTTCCGACCCCAGTAGGGTGTCTGAGGATTCGACTGGATTCTGACACTGTCTACCCCAGGGTGGCATCACACCCCACAGGTTAAAGGCTCAGGCCCACAAGAACATTCCCCCCGCCATGTCCCCGACCCCCTTCAGAAGCCTGGGTTTCTGACCGAATTAGAAGTTCCCACGACCCTCTCCTCAGGATCGATTAACTTCGCAATTTTGAAAAGCGAGGGTCTTAGTGGAAGGCCCCTGGATGCCACGGCCCCTCCTGCCCTGGACTGCACAGGGCACTCGCTCCCTTCTTCGAGCTGGATAGCCGCTCAGTACCTGCCACCCTGGCCTTGGGTCCCCACCCAGCAAGGCCTGGGAGTGAGCAGCCACATTTTCCAGCCCTGTGGCGTCCCACCCTCGTCCTTGTTTCTGTGCCCATAGCACCCGGGGCCTCACCATGGAGGTTCCCAGCCAGGCCCAGTAGGGGTCTCACCTTCCCAGAACTCCAGGACCCTCAGGGTGGCCGCCTCTCTACCCATTATGGGGAGGCTGGGGAGTCTGCAGACCCCTCCCCCCAAACCCCACCCTCACTCTACCCCACCCCATCCCCCCTCTGTCAGAAGAAAGGGCCAGGGGCCGAGTGCAGGAGCTGGGCCTTCCTGAGGGCCCCTTCCCTCCAGTTCTGGGTGGTCCCAAGCAAAGGAATCCATCTTCCCAGCAAAGAGAAATGGACCCACTCCCATCCCTGGGGATGGGACAACTGGTAGGTCAAGTGTCAGGACCCAGCAGGTGCCCGTGGGGCCCTGTCCCTCTCACACAGAGGTCACTCACCCTTAATGTTCCACACTTACCCAACCTAAACTCTCCACACTCACCCCACCAGGCGTGCGCACACACACATCACACACCTCACACACACACACACACCACACATACCACACACATCACACACATCACACCACACACACACACACACACACACACACACACACACACACACACACACACACACACACACACACACACCACACATCACACACACACCACACATATCACACACACACCCCGAGATGCAAGCGCTTTCCACAGCAATGGGGGAGAGGGGGCGGGGCCAGAGCGCAAGGTCGCTGGCGCCTTAACTACACTTCCCAGAAGACTGTGCTACACGCTCGTCCGTGCTAGACGTCAGAGCGGCTCCGGCCCCGATGCCCTCTGGGAAATGCAGTCCACCCCTGCGCGGCGCAAAAGATCCCGGGAGTTGTAGTGCCCGTCCGGTCTGCGCAGGCTCACGTCTGGCGACGGTCGCCCGAGCTCTTTTGTGGCGGCGGCCGTCTTGTGAGAGGTGGGTGAGCTCGTCCGCGCGTCCGGACGGCCGTCGGTTCGTCAGCCCGTCCGCCCCAGGCCTGTGTGCCGCCTCCGCGACTCCCAGCGCCGGGCGGCAGAGCCCAAGGCCTGGCCGGCCCGCGCGGGCCCGGACAACGTCGGTGACGGGTTGGTGGGGCAAGCGATGGGGCGAGAGCACAGCCCGGGGCGCGGGGCGCCTGCGGAGCCCGCCTGACCCCGACCCGGGGCGCGGGCCGGCCCCGCGGGGCTGCGCGAGGGTTCTGAGCCCCGGGAGGTGGACCCACCCCGCCCCCGCCCGGGGCGGCCGCCAAAGGAGGGTGCCATGGAGGCCCCGGAGCCCCGGGAGGCAGGTACGGTTGGCTTGTCAGGCCGTGGGCCTGTGGATTTGCACGGAGAGGGCGGGCTGGGTTCCCGAAAGCGTCCCGGATTCAGGTCTCCTCCTCTTCACCGTGGGCACCCCGGGGATGATGGGGACGGGAATGGCGGCGCTTTTCCTCCGTAACGGGAGTGACCCATACACTGAGTAGCAGAATTAGCCCCGATGCCCTATCAGGTTGTGACGAAGTTGGGGCTCCCTTCCTGCCTCCCCTTCATTCTCCCCGTGCTGGGGGTGCCTGGTGGCTGTGGACAGAGCAGCCCTCTTGACTCATTTCTCCTTTCCAGCTCCGTCCTCTCAGGACCCTGTTCTTCCCCTCAAAGAGATTCCAGAAGATAAATTGAGTCAGGGTCTCCTGGAAGGCAGGTCCGAGGTGAGTGGCTGTCTTTTCTTTTTTGAACATTTCGTTGTTTATGTGGAGGGTTGGCACCTTCCTTCGGCAGCCGAGAATCTTTAGTCATCCAAGGACACCCCACACACACACCTGGGGGCCTGTTCTCCAGTCCTCAGGAAGCTCTGCGCGTGGGAACAGGTGCAGGTGACGCCGGGGTGTGCCATCAACATGAGTGTATGTTCCAGCCTGATTCAGTCCAGCCATGTGTCTGTTGCCGAGGACTGTGCTGTGTGCCCAGCACTGTGCTGGGAGCTCTGATGAGTGATTCTAGTGCCACCCAAGCAAGTAGGTGACAGCTCACATGAGATCACTTCACTTATCTCCACACTCAGGCCCATGGGATGTTTGTAGCAGTTGGTCCTTGTTTGGGGGAGTTTTCCGGGATGGAATTAGGTAGGAGGATGTGGAACAGCTGATGGAAGGGCTGCATTGCAGTGTTGGGGTCAGAGTGATGGTAGGGGGTGTGTCCCTGTGTGCTTTTCCTCTGTACCCAGCTCCTGACATGGGGCCTTCATGGAAAAACTTGGAGTTTTAGAGGATCTGTGGGCTCGACAGGGAATTGGCCCTGGGGCCACTTCTGCAGCTGGGAGAGGTGCAAATCCCTCCTTTTACAGATTTTGGGTTTTGCTCCTCATTTTGTTCCACCACCTAAACTACCCCCACTCATCGTAGTGTTTAGAAAAATGCGCTGGATAAAGACAGTGTGAGGTGGTGAAAGGTCAGGAGGATTGAGAATCCTTTGATTTTTTTAGGATTTGGCAATTCTGTTAACTTACCACTTGAAAAGTAGAAATGACTGTAAAACATGTATGGTGAGATATGCCCAGCTTCTGTAATGTTAGAATGTGCTGTAGTTCTATAAGACCCTTGGGAGACATAACAAGCACATGCAATACATGATCCTTGATGGGTTATAGATCCAAATATTCTATCAAAGGCATTTAGAAAGATTGAGAAAATTTGAAAATATACTGTGTCTTAGATCATGTTGTATGAATATTTAATTTCATGGGTGTGATGATGGCATTGTGATTGTGTCAGAGAACATCCTTAGGAGATACAGGCTGAAGAATGTAAGGTGAGATGTTCTGATGTCTGCAACTTGCCTTGAAAAGGTTCAGGAAAAAGTGGTGTCTGTGTGAGAGTGACCACCTCGGGAGGTACTCCCCTTCTTGTGCACAGATATTATTCCTGAAATACCAGCTTCTCAGGTCTTTGAGTAACTGGTCCTCTCTCCGAAGTACTCTCCCCTCCCAGCAGTCTCATACTACGTCAAGGGTTCTGCTCTGCTGGGACATCCCCCGTGAGCTGTTCTGACTCTTCCGCTAGTTTTATTTCCACATCTGCCTTTTTTTTTCTTTTTAAATAAATTTAATTAATTTAATTTTTGGCTGCGTTGGGCCTTCGTTGCTGCGCGCAGGCTTCTCTCTGGTTGTGGCAAGTGGGGGCTACTCTTCGTTGCAGTGCGCGGACTTCTCATTGCAGTGGCTTCTCTTGTTGCGGAGCACGGGCTCTAGGCATGCGGGCTTCAGTAGTTGTGGCACACGAGCTCAGTAGTTGTGGCTCGCAGACTCTAGAGTGCAGGCTTAGTAGTTGTGGCACAGGGGCTTAGTTGCTCCGTGGCATGAGGGATCTTACCAGACTAGTGCTCAAACCCGTGTCCCCTGCATTGGCAGGCGGATTCTTAACCACTGCACCACCAGGGAAGCCCCTCCACGTCTGCCTTTGATTCCCACACCCTTTTGCTTCCTGTCCTGCAAAATGAAGACACACCAGACATGGGCTTTTGCTGGTGGGTTGGTAATACCCCTCAGAAAGTCCTGTGCCAAGGCTCAAATCCTGTCCTGCTCTTGCCTGTTGACACCTCCATACTGAAACCACGTAGCCTCTGACAGTGCTCTCTCGCCAGCACCGCATTGTGATGTCTCTGGAGCTTTGTTTCTGCCCATTTCCTCCTTCTTTCTGCCAGTGCCATCACCATTATGCTTCATCCCTGCATGCCTTAGTTATGGGCACGTTCTCAGCATGTGTCCTCACTCCGACCTTCTCATTTCCCTGAAATCCGGTGGGTTTTTTGGATCAGGTTGATTGAGGTGTAATTTATACACAATAAATTTCTCCAATTTTATATATGTAGGATTTGGTGAGTTTTGGCAAGTGTATACAGTTGTGTAACCAGCACCACAATCACGATATAGAACTTTTCCATCACCCAAAAAGTTCCTTCATGTCCCTTTGAAGCCCATCTTCTCCACCCACCCCCTTGGCATCCAGTATAATTCTGTCTTTTTAAGAATTTCATGTGGAATTATAAGATATGTAGTCTTTGTTTCTGACTTATTTCAGTTAGCATTATGCTTTTGACTTCATTTCCTTGTTTGAATCAGTAGCTTGGTCCTATTGATTGTCTAGTGATATTCCATTTGTTTTAGGTTCCTAGGGCTGCCACAGCAAAGTGCCACAGACTGTGTGGCTCAAGCAATAGAAATTTATTGTCTCATAGTTCTGGAGGCTAGAAGTCTAAGATCAAGGTGTTGATAGGTTTCTTCTGAGCTTCTCTCCTTGGTTTGCAGATGGTGCTTCTCTGTGTCCTCACGTTCTCCTCTCTGTACATATTTGTGTCCAAATTTCCATTTCTTATAAGGACACTAATTCTACCATTTTAGGACCCATCTTAATGACCTCGTTTACCTTAATTACCTTTTTAAAGGCCTTGTCTTCAAATATAGTCACATTCTAAGGTATTGGAGCTTAGGGCTTCAACATATGAATTTGGAGGGACACAGTTCAGCACATAACATTGTTGCATATGTACTCCACAATTTGTTTATCCATTCACCAACTGATGGACGTTTAGGTTGTTTCCTCGTTTAGGTTATTACAAATAAACCTGCTATAAATATTGGAGTATAAGTATAGATGTGTGTTTTAATTTCTCTTGAATAAATACCCAAGAGTGGAATGGCTGAGTCATATAGTAAATATATGTTTAATTATTGATTTTATTGGTCTTTGCAGAGAACCATCTTTTGGTTTCATTGATTTTCTCTATGGCTTTTCTGTGCTCTTTTTCATCAGTTTCTGGTTATTATTTCCTTTCTTTACTTTGGCTTTTTTTTGATTGTTTGTTTTGATGTGGACCATTTTTTTTAAAGCCTTTATTGAATTTGTTACAATAGTGCTTCTGTTTTATGTTTTTGGTTTTTTGGCCCCAAGGCATGTGGGATCTTAGCTCCCCAACCAGGGATCGAACCCACATCCCCTGCATTGGAGGGCAGAGTCTTAACCACTGGACCACCAGGGAGGTAGCTACTTTGGCTTCTTTTTTTTTTTTTTGAAATGATTTTTTGCTTTTAATTCATTGCATAAAATGCTAATGTCCAAATTCAGGCAGGTAGCTCTTACAACCATCAGGAGCTTCAACCCTGCTAACAGCTAAGTATGCATTTTCTTTTAGCATTGTAGCATTGCTTAATCAAAATAATAAAATAAATAATCAAATCTACAGGAGTAATTATGCAAATATCACCCCACCTACACCAGTGAATTCTTTTTTTTCACAACACACACACACACACACACACACACACACACACACACTGTATTTTATTTTTACAAGAGATAAATAAACTGACACCAAGCATTGTAAATGGATGACCACAACAAAAGCAACAATGATTGCAGTTACCAAACACGAAACACACTCATACTATGTCATAATATTGACATTCAGTCCAGTAATTCTCCACTGTAACAGCTCCTTTACTTTGCAGTGAAAATTGATTTGTATATTTTTTGCCTCTGAGTCCTTGTGGGATTTTTTTTTTATTCAAACAGAAAGTCACAAAAATTATAATCATCGTCATCAGTTCACTCAGTCCCATGTAATTAATTTTTTTTTCATCTTGATCTTTTGTTAGCACTTTTATGAATTCATCAGTTTTCCGTTAGAGTTCTGAAAATGCTTATTCATTCAGTTCAGCAGTATAGTCAGTTACCAGAAACCTGTACTTGTCAGAGTCTTTTCCATGAATTCCTTGAAGATGAAACCCTTTTGTAGGAACATTTTTGCGAAAGCATCAGCGTACACCCAGAACTGTCTGTAAATGACAAAAGACTTAAAAATGACCACGGTTAAAGATTTGATGAAAGTTCATAATAATGGAATTGACAAGGAAATTTAGTTATTTCTGAGATATACATTTTAAAGTAATAACTAGAATTATGACTTAACATTATACCAGAACATACAAGATTTTTAGAAATTTCATGTAATGTTTGAAACATTTATATTAACATATTTCCATACAAATAACCAAAGAAAGTTTAGTATTAGTTGTTTTTTTGTTGTTTGTTTTTTTATACTGCAGGTTCTTATTAGTCATCAGTTTTATACACATCAGTGTATACTACTTTGTTTTCTTAAGGGTGAAACTGAGGTATTGATTTGACACCTATTCTCATTAGCATTCAGTGCTATAAATTTACCTCTAAGTCCTGCTTTAGCTATATTCCACAAATTTTCTGTTGTATTTCCCTTTTTTTCAGTTCAAAATAGTTTCTAATTTTTTTGTAATTTCTCCTTCAACTGTGTATTATTCAGGAGTGTATTGTTTAATTCTAAATATGTGGAGAATTTTCTGGGTATCTTTTTTTTTTTTTTTTTGCAGAGGGGCTGCTTTGGGTCTTCATTGCTGCGTGCGGGCTTTCTCTAGTTGTGGTGAGCAGGGGCTACTCTTCATTGTGCGTGGGCTTCTCATTGTGGTGGTTTTTCTTGTTGCAGAACATGGGCTCTAGGTACATGGGCTTCAGTAGTTGTGGCTTGCGGGCTCTAGAGTGCAGGCTCAGTAGTTGTGGCACACTGGCTTAGTTGCTCTGCAGCATGTGGGATCTTCCCGGACCAGAGCTTGAACCCATGTCCCCTGCATTGGCAGGTGGATTTTTAACCACTGTGCCACCAGGGAAGCCTGGGTCTTACTTTCTAAATTCAATTTGACAATCTGTAGTTTTTACTTGGGATATTTAGACTATTCACATTTAACATAATTATCCATACGGCTGGGTTTATATCTGCCGTTATGCTATTTGTTTTCTACGTCTTGTATCTTTTTTAATTCTGTTTCACCCTTAACGCTTTCTTTTGAGGTAAACAAATACTGTTTTATGATACTTTTTTGTTGTTGTTTTGTTTTGTTTAGTTTTATGATACTTTTAATTCTGATTTTATTAACTTTTTTTCCTTTTAGTTACCTGATTGGATTCTAGATGGAGTGAATTTTACTTTGTTGGGTGTTGGGTTTAATTCCTTAAATGTTTTGTGATGCAGTGAAATTACTAGTGTCAGTTGGATCCTTCCAAGGCTTACTTTTAGGTTTTGTTAAGGTGGGTCCAGAGAAGTCTTTAATCTCAGGCTAATTTTGCCCCACTGCTGAAGCAGCATCCTTCTGGGGACTTTACTCAGTGTCCCATAGAGCAGGAGGACATTCACTCTGGCCGGTTGGAGCACAGACTGTTCCCAGTCCTGTTTGAGTTTTAATGATTGTCCTGCACACACCTCTTTCTGCTGTTTCTTTCCCTGGTTTGGGGTCATTCCTCAGTCAATCTTGAGCACATCCAGAGTTCCAAGCCTGTGTGGCTCCCTTTGCTGTGGCACGTTGCCCTGAAAATTCTAGTTTCCTGGTCTCCCCAAGCTCTGTTCTCTGTCCCCTCAACTCCTTGGACCACAAGCTCTCTCTGGATTCCCACACCCTGCACTGTGATCAGGGACTACTTCCATGTGGGAAGGTGAGGCTGTTGTAGGGCTCACTTTGTTCTCAGGGGTCTCTGTTCTGAGCTGTCCTTTGTCCAGTGTCTGGAAATTGACTATTGTTTCATACATCTTACCCAGTTTACTAGTTGTTTGAGGTAAGGAGGGCAAATCTGGTGCCCATTACCCCTTTGTGTCTAGAAACAGAACTTGAAACTCAGTTTTTACCAGGCTGCTTTTTTTAACCAGGTCACTCCTTGGGCCCATGCTCAGAACCTCTTCACGCCTGTCCCCCTCCTGCCTTCCCCCCATGCTGCCTGCTGCAGAATGCAGACGCTGTCACCTTGGAGTAGATACCTATCTTCATACTCTGGCCACTGTGGCCTGCCTCCCCACCTCCTCCCTGACTCCAGTTCACTTTACTGCTGAGGACCTGCTTGCCCCACCACTTCTGTGTCCCCCCAACCCCCACTTTTTTTTTTTTTTAGTATTTATTTATTTATTTGGTTGTGCTGGGTCTTAGTCGCGACAAGCAGGATCTTCGTTGCTGCGTGAAGGGTCTTCAGTTGCAGCGCGTGGGATCTTTTTAGTTGCGGCATGAGGGATCTAGTTCCCTGACCAGAGATCGAACCCGGGCCCCCTGCATTGGGAGTGCAGAGTCTTCCGCTGGACCATCAGGGAAGTCCCTGCCTATCTTCTAATGCATCCCTGTCATGACTGTATGTGGCCTGGGCTGCTCTTTGTTCTCTTCTCATGGGACAGGCACTGGGTCTCCAACCTCTTGGCGTGCCCAGCTGGAGAGGTAAGAAGCCCTGGCCGGCAGAATACTGGGGTTCCAGAGGAGGAGTCACATAAGGGAAGTCATTTGGGACTCTCAGGACACTTGGAACCAGAGTGACCGAGTTGGGGGGGGTTACCCCGAGACCAGGGGCCAGTGTTGGGGGAAAGTGGGAGAAGGTTGCGAGGGGGTGGGCTGGGATGTGGCCCCAGGAGGGTAAGGGAGCAGGGGTCTGGCAGGAAAGAGTGGGGGACAAGCAGGAAGGACACGGAGCAGTACAAGGTCCTTCCTTAGGGTGCAGTGGGGGCTTCCTGTCTGGGTTTGGGGCCTTTTGCAGTGATGGGACTTGAATAGGGTTTGAGGCTCTTTGTATTATATTTCAAGTTCTGTAAGTAAGTTGGCCAGAATTTATGGCCTCAGCCTGTGCCCCCACTGTAGCACCTATACGTGGGCTGCCCAGTTAGCTGGGCCCTCCCAGGCCAGGCTGCGTGGCAATTCCTGGCTGAGTTGTGGTGTGTGCGTCGGGGCTATAAGACAGATGGTGTCTACAGCCCTATCTTCTGCGCTCAGGAGGTCACCCGAGGTTATCTCTGCTACTGAGGTCCTCAGTCACCCAAAAACGCAAGTGGACTGACTCCCATCCTGGGTGAGAGAGAACATGTGTGTCATTCCAGGAGTTGGTGACTTTCAAGGATGTGGCCGTGGACTTCACCCAGGAGGAGTGGGGACAGCTGGACTCCCCTCAGAGGGCCCTGTACCGGGACGTGATGCTGGAGAACTACCAGAACCTTCTTGCCCTGGGTAAGATGGCTCCCAAGGTGAGGAGGCTGCAGTCTGGGCATCCACCAGTCTGTATGTGTTCCTGAGTCTTCCTTGTGGTATATGCCCCAGGCCCTTGTGGCACCAACTGGCATCTTTACCTGGAAGTGTGGCTGGTCCTGGGGTGGGGCCCAGAGGAAAGGGAGGGGGTGGACAGGGCCCTGGAAGCCCAGCCTGCCCTAGATGGGGCATGTCAGTACCTGTGGGGTCCTCAGACACACATGTCAGTATGGGTTCCATGTCTCAGGCCCCCTTCCTTGAAGTTGGCACCACCTCTCCGTGCCTCAGGCCGCTGGGGCCACTCCAGGGCTGCTGGGCTTGTGGGCTGGTCTGGAGAGCACAGCACCCAGAGCCACGCCGCTTTCTCCCTTCGCACAGGGCCTCCCGTCTGCAAGCCAGATGTAATCTCTCACCTGGAACGAGGCGAGGAGCCATGGTGGGCGCCTAGAGCTGTCCCTGGAGGGGCTGGTCCAGGTGAGTGGGATGCAGTGGGAGGATGTGGGGCCCCACCCCCACTGCCCCATGGGGCCTGCTTTCCTTCCGCGGTCCACTGCCCTGCTCCGTCTGCACCTGCTCAGTGCCCCTCCTGCTCCTCTGTCCTCCCCCCGCCCCCTGGCTCTTTTCAGCATCCCCTGGCTTCTCCAAGGCTCCTTTCCCTCTTTCTTCCTCCTCTTCCCTGCTCGCCAGCCTGCCTGCCTTGCCCTGAGTGCTCCCCTCTGCACAGCCCTGAGCTTGCGCTCTCTCTCTCCCCCTGCTGATCTCTACTCTCTCTCCTGCACTTACCTGTTCTCCCGGCAGATCTCAGCCCTGAGCCCCAGCGCCGCACCTCCGCCTGCTCTCAGAAGGTAGTATCTCCATTTCTTACAGAACCAGAATGGGAGCCGGGGCCTGAGGTGGAGGAGCCATGGTCTCAGCAGCTGTGCGTTTACAAAGAAGAACCGTCATGGGAGCTGATCGCAGGTGGGCTGGCAAGGTCCGGTCTCCACAGCCCCGGTCCTGGTGACAGGGGCGCCCAGGGGGCCCTGGCGACTGCTCTGTCACAATGTGAGGCCGCCAGCACCAGGGACGGTCCCACAGAGGAGCACCGATGGGGCCATGTGGTGTCTGAGGAGGCTCTTGGCCGGAGGTGTGCCCTCCTGGCCCAGCCCAGCCTTCCCGCAGAAGGAGCCTCTCCGGACGGCTGCGTGGGGAGCGTGCAGTCCAGCAGAGTCAGGCATCGGAGCCCGGGTGCCGGGAGCGGCCCGTTCACATGTGGCGAGTGCGGCAAGGCCTTCCAGCGAAGCGCGGCCCTGGCACTGCACCGGCGGTGGCACGCGCGAGAGAAGGCCTACAAGTGCGGTGAGTGTGGCAAGGCCTTCACCTGGAGCACCAACCTCCTGGAGCACCGGCGTGTCCACACCGGCGAGAAGCCCTTCCTCTGCGGCCAGTGCGGCAAGGCCTTCAGCTGCCACTCATCCCTTAACGTGCACCGGCGCGTCCACACGGGCGAGCGGCCCTACAAGTGCGGCGCCTGCGACAAGGCCTTCAGCTGCAGCTCGCTGCTCGGCATGCACCTGCGTGTCCACACCGGTGAGAGGCCCTACCGGTGCGGCGAGTGCGGCAAGGCCTTCAACCAGCGGACACACCTGACGCGGCACCGCCGGATCCACACTGGTGAGAAGCCCTACCGGTGCGGCGCGTGCGGCCGGGCCTTCGCCTGCCACTCGTCCCTGACGGTGCACGAGAAGCTCCACAGCGGGGACAAGCCCTTCCAGTGCAGCGACTGCCAGAAGGCCTTCAGCAGCCGCTCCCGCCTGACGCTGCACCAGCGTGCCCACACGGGCGAGAAGCCCTTCAAGTGCAGCCAGTGCGGCAAAGCCTTCAGCTGCCACTCCTACCTGGTGGTGCACCAGCGCGTCCACAGTGGTGAGAAGCCCTTCCGCTGCAACGAGTGCGGCAAGGCCTTCAGCTCCCACTCCTACCTGATTGTGCATCAGCGCGTCCACACCGGCGAGAAGCCCTTCGACTGCAGCCGCTGCTGGAAGGCCTTCAGCTGCCACTCGTCGCTCATCGTGCACCAGCGCGTCCACACCGGGGAGAAACCCTATAAGTGCGGCCAGTGTGGCCGGGCCTTCAGCCAGAATCACTGTCTCATTAAACATCAAAAGACCCACTCCGCGGAGAAGCCCTTTAAGTGTCATGAGTGCGGCGAGGTGTTCGGCTGGAGCGGCCCCCTGGCAGAGCACCGCAGGCTGCACAGCAGGGAGAAGCCCTTTGCCGTCCAGTTCGACAAGCGCTTGCTGAGCACTTACTGCATGCCTGGCAGCCTACTGGGTACAGGGGGCTCCGGCGGGAGCAGCGTGGGCCCTGTTGATGCCCTAGGCGTGGCTGAGCTCCTGGGCGTGGTCCCACCCTTGGCCGGAAGGAGTTCCCCGTGGGCAGCAACCCCAGAAATTAACTCATGTGTGCGAGAGACACCCACCTGCCCACCCGGAAACACCCCTTAAGGCTGTCACCTCCTGGGAAGGGATCCACCGTAGGAGAGGAGAATTGAGCACGTTTGAGGATGTACTGTCTTCCTGGTTTTTTTTTTTCCGGTCTTTTCTTTGATGGGTTTGGAAGTCACTGAGGGGGGACAGATCTTCCCTGCATATGAAAAGGAGGTATGTCAGTCATGTGTCCTTGGACAGCCTCTTGGTGTGATTTCGATCTGGAATTTCCTTTGTAAACTCTTACGTTTAGAATGATAATTAAAAAAAAAACTGAATTTTGAACAGTATTACTTCTAAGTGAACGTTATATTCCAGGAGAGGAGAATAAGCTCAGGTGGTAGGCATTTGGGAAAAAGCAAATTTCCTGGACTCGCTTCACTCACATAGCTCTGCTGCAGAGTCATGTTGTTAGTCATGCTGTTAGCGCAGCTGTCTTGGAACCTGGCCCAGCATCCACATAGCCGGGTCCTAACATGCCAGCCTCATGCCTGGCCACCTCGTCCATGCTGGAAGCTGGAAGGACACAGGGGTGTGCCTCCAGGGTGCAGTGTTGGCACACAGGTGTCTGGAAGCACACCTCCACCCCGGCTGGCAAGGCCACCTGCAGGGCCGCTCAGGTACCACGTAGCTCAGCCCTGTGAGAGGAGCTGGGCCTCGTGCTCCCCGGAGAAGGAAAAAGACGGTGTTCATCTGGGACTCATGTCATTTCTGCTCAGTTCTAAGCAGATATAAGCTGCCTTCTCAGTGATGATACTTCACATTTGTATAAAGTGCTAGAGTTTATGAAATGCTTTTTAGTATACTTTTTAAACTATGGAGGCAAAATAACCACTTTACAGAAAATACAGAATTAAGGGGAAAATACCCATAATTCTTAATAAAATTGCATTTCGCACTTTGGTACGTTACCTTCTGCTTTTTGATATTGCATTTTTACATTAAACACGGTGTATACAGTCAACATTCTAATCTTTTTCCCCTGCTTACCTGCATAGCAGGACTTCTTTTTCCCGCAGAGCCTCACTGTCTTTGGAGCTGTCCTTCTGGATGGGGGCATGATGTTCTATTAGCTGTTTTTTTGTTGGATGCAGAAGTTATTTCCAAGTTTTCACTGTTACAAGTCATTCTTCATATAGCATCTTTTTGCATTATCCTTCTTTAGCGTTGTCTTAGAGTAGATTTCTAGAAGTGAGAGTTTTGAGATAAAGGAAATGAACAGCCTAAGGCATCGTTTTAGTATATTTTTGGTTGTGTGATAACAAAAGTAATACCATCTCAGTGTGAGGAGAACCGACAGTAGTTCTCAGGCGCGTCCAGGTCCCGGAGGCCGACGCTGCTCCGAGCTGGGTCCAGACGGGCTTGCTTCTGGGTGCCACGGCGATGATCCCAGGTGTCCGCCCCCATCGTTCCTCCAGCGTCCTTGGGGCTGGTCTCAGGCCCTTCCTCCATGACAAATAGGGAAAGTTCTATTGGACAACTGCATTGGCAAAAGATAGATAAAATCTCGGTTTGATTCATTTTCATACTCATTTTTCCTATTTTAAAAGAAATTCAAATGCAAACATCTTGGGGGACCCTGGACACCACACCTGCTGTCTGCCTGGCGGGGCTGTTAACGCCCTCAGCTGAGAGCAGCACCTTGCTCTTTGATAACCGGTGAGGTTGAAATGGAATGTGTTCTTATTGTTGGTCTTCTTGAAAACTGTTTGAAATACCCTTTGGCCCCCTTCCATTGAAGTCTCGATGTTCTTTTATTTACATATAAACTTTGTTTTCTGATCATACACGTAATACATGTATATTGAAGAAATTTGGGGGAAAAATCAATTTTATAAGAATTAAAATGACCCTTAGAATCAGTTCACAGGTCATGACCTGGAGATGGATTTCTTTCTGTTTTTTTCCTCTGCGTGTATACACGTCTTTTTTTTTTTTTACAAAAAAAGTGTAAAGGGCTGTATTATAGGCAAAATTATTTAAGTCAATAAATAAATTTTTAAGGAATTGTACATGTTCTGATTCATTCCACTGCCAATCACCTTAGCTTCTCCAGTATTAGAGTAATAATCTTCAAAATAACCCTTTCAAAAAAGAATTTTTGCTCAATCCATAGTTGTGAGAGTCAGTCCACAATTTTTTTAGTTGAGCTTCTTTGATCTTTAATGGAACATTGACACACTTCAAAAATTCCCCTCTGGGCTTCCCTGGTGGCACAGTGGTTAAGAATCTGCCTGCCAATGCGGGGGACACGGGTTTGAGCCCTGGTCCGGGAAGATCCCACATGCTGCAGAGCAACTAAACCCGTGCGCCACAACTACTGAGCCTGCGCTCCAGAGCCCTTGAGCCACACTCCTGAAGTCTGGCACCTAGAGCCCATGCTCTGCAACAAGAGAAGCCACCGCAATGAGAAGCCCGCGCACTGCAATGAAGAGTAGCCCCTGCTCACTACGACTAGAGAAAGCCCGCGCACAGCAACAAAAACCCAATGCAGCCAAAAATAAATAAAATTAATTTAAAAAAAATTCCCTCCTGTAGTCTTTGAGAACCAGTTTCCTCAAGCAATTTACTGTACAACCATGTTTAGGGTCAGGAGATGGATCTGCCTGGTTCTGAATTTTAGATACCCTCTAAACATGCATTAAGTTCAAATCATATTCACTCCTAAGCTATCATACCCTAGAACAATTAGCATATGCCAATACGTAAGATTAAAAAAAGTTTGACTGTTAGGTTTTTCACAGTTTATTAGCAACTCTATCTTGTAGTTCTTCTCCACAGATCTAGTCCTGTGAGAAAGGAAACCACATAGTTACTCTGTGAGGCGTTTCCAACCATGTAAGTCTACAGAAAAAGCCCCGTTGATATAGACCTCAACTACACACGCTTTTTCTTTTCTTTTTTTTTTTTTTTGGCTGCACTGCACAGCTTGCAGGATCTTCGTTCCCTCACCAGGGATTGAACCTGGGCCATGGCAGTGAAAGCACTGAGTCCTAACCACTGGACCGCCCAGGAATTCCCAATCACTTTTTATATTTGCCATTTTGATACATTAAGAATGTTACTTGTTCCTGGGCTTCCCTGGTGGTGCAGTGGTTGAGAGTCCTGCCGATGCAGGGGACATGGGTTCGTGCCCTGGTCCGGGAGGATCCCACATGCCATGGAGCGGCTGGACCCGTGAGCCATGGTCGCTGAGCTTGCAGGTCCGGAGCCTGTGCTCCGCAACGGGAGAGACCACAACAGTGAGAGGCCCATGTACCGCAAAAAAAAAAAAAAGAATGTTACTTGTTCCTGGGCTTCCCTGGGCTTCCGCCTACAAATGCAGGGGACACAGGTTTGAGCCCTGGTCCGGGAAGATCCCACATGCCGCAGAGCAACTAAGCCTGTGCACCACAACTACTGAGCCTGCGCTCTAGAGCCTGCAAGCCACAACTACTGAGCCCACGTGCCACAATTACCAAAGCCCACGTGCCTAGAGCCCGTGCTCCACAAAAAGAGAAGCTGCGCGATGAGAAGCCTGTGAACTGCAACGGAGTAGCCCCCGCTCGCCCCAACTAGAGAAAGCCTGTGCACAGCAACAAAGACCCAATGCAGCTATAAATAAATAAATAAATAGATAGATCTAAGGATGTTACTTGTTCTTGTTTTTGACTGTTCTTCTCTTCATATGAATTGTCTAGTCCTATCTTTTGTCCACTATTCCATTCTTTTGTGTACACACATGCATGCAATATATAAGCAGTACAAATATACATATCAATATATACACATGTATACATATAATACATACACGTATACATATATACAATATATGCACATACATATCAATATATACACATATATGCTTATATACAATGCACACATATGCAATATGTACACACATATTTGGAATGTTCATTTTGTTACTGCATTTTTAGTGTACAGAGGTTTTTGAATTCTGTGTAATCAGGTCTATCCAATTTTTCTTTATATTTTTACTTGGCTCTAAGAAAGCCCTTCCTTAAGTCCCTTTTTGGTTATATTATACATTTAACTCTTAAATCCATCCATCTGGGATGTAAAAATCCAAGGTCCCTGCATCGTTCTTGAACTGCATTCCTTACTGGTCCATAGGCTTGTCTTTTCCATTATTGCTGCTCCATCATTCACTTTCATAGATGGTAGGACTGGGACCACATTTTAAGAAGGTCTAAAAAAAATTTTTTTTTGTGGCCTCTCCCATTGCGGAGCACAGGCTCCGGACGCGCAGGCTCAGCGGCCATGGCTCACGGGCCCAGCCACTCCGCGGCATGTGGGATCTTCCCAGACTGGGGCACTAACCCGTGTCCCCTGCATCGGCAGGCAGACTCTCAACCACTGCGCCACCAGGGAAGCCTGAAATTTTTTTAATCTATTCTTCAGGTGACTCAGGAATCATTTTCTTGGAACTCAGCCTCTTCATGCCCCTGCATATCTCATTGGGATTTGGATTAGAATTGACCAGTTTGTGAAGAATTAACATAGTTCTATATGATATAAGGTCTTCACATCAGAGAATGTGGTAAATGACTGTCCATTTAAGTCTGCATCTAACCATCAGAAAAGGTTTATAGTTTTCTTCATATATGTTCATATATTTATTCTTAAATTCAGTCTAATTTTGTGGGGTTTGTAAATTGGCTCTGTGATAACATATATAGAACAACTCTTGACTGTGGGTACACTTTTGTCTATTTATTTTACACCAAGCAGCTTTACTGAGTCACTCCAGAAGGCCTCTAACAGTTTATTGGTTTATCCTGTTTTCTAGGTAAAGTCATTACTTGGAAATAAAAAGCTTGCCTCTCCTTTTCATATAGATAGCCTTTTATTTCATTTCTTCTTAAAACCCACATTGCCCAGCACTTTAGAGCAACACTGTGTTGGTGGCAGTGGTCACCTGTGGCAGACTTTGGGGTGAGGAGCAATACATGTCCACCTCAACGCTTTGGCCTCTAAAACCATCACAGCTGTGGTGGTCACAGTTCTGACCAACAAAGTCTGCTACAGATTTTGGGGAAGTCTGCTTTCCTGATAGAAGATACCGCTCCTTCCTCCTCCTCTCTTCTTCCTGGAACTTGGATGCAATGCCTGGAGGTGTGGTAGCCATTTTGCAACCATGAGATAATTGAGGACAAAGACCCACATAGTGGAATGGAAAATAAAAGGATCCTAGGCCTTGAATGGAATTTGAGCAGCCATTTCAGCCATTGACATTCAACTTCCTGAGTTCTTGTTATGGACTTTAGCTGCTTTTCTCACATTTGTCCTTCCCCACAATTGTATTCCTCACTGATACAGCATCTGGTTGCTTGATGCACAGCAAACCAAAATGCTGAGACGCCCAGGTCTGTAGCCAAGCGAGGAGAACTAGCCTCAGATCTGTCTCCTCAAAGGCAAGGAGCTGGGGTACTTATGGGATGAAGAGTAAAGCAGCAGGGCAGTCTGAGTGGTGGGGAAAGGTGATTGGAAAAAGGTCTTATGACTGTTGTTTTGCGCAGGTGTAACTAAGCTACAGGCCTCTGCATGTTCAAAAAGTCACTGAGGACTTCCCTGGTGGCACAGTGGTTGGGAATCCACCTGCCAATGCAGGGGACACAGGTTCGATCCCTGGTCCAGGAAGATCCCACATGCCATGGAGCAGCTAAGCCCACTCGCCACAACTGCTGACCCTGTGCTCTAGAGCCTGCGTGCCACAACTGCTGAAGCCTGTGCACCTAGAGCCCATCCTCTGCAACAAGAGAAGCCACCACAATGAGAAGCATGCACAGCACAACGGAGAGTGGCCCCCGCTCGCCGCAACTAGAGAAAGCCTGCATGTAGCAACAAAGACCCAAAGCAGCCAAAAATAAATAAAATAAAATAAATAAATTTAAAAAAAAGAACTAAAGATTGTACCTCACCAAGTATATAACGTGTTAGCATAGAAGTAAAATGCATTAAAAAAAAACCTTTTTTTAAAGAAAGAAAGAAATGTCATAAAAAAAAAAAGTTGCCGAGCAGACATTCATGCAGGCCCCCTTGGAGGGTGGCTGGTCTTATCCAGTCATAACCATCTCAGCTCAAACTAGACACTGCTGACTCCAAGGTCCTTGAAAACAACTTGGGCAAACACCTTAATGTTTAGGCTCCAGGCCACCTGGAGGGCACGCAGTCTTAAAATGGCCTTGATGAGTGATGGCAAGTGGAATAGATTTGACTGATTATACACAGGTTCAGCCCACTGCCCATTTTTGATTGTTTCTCAACCTTGAGGAAGATGGACAATGGCCACTCTGGCCACTTCCTGCTGATAAGGGGTGTAGACCTAACAGGGGCTTGAGGAATGACACTGTTAAGCACTCATTTGAGAATATTCTCTTGTCTGGTTTCAAGTTAACATTTGATCCCGGTAAACATATCACCCTCAGGCCAACTGTTAAGGCATTCATAGACCCAAAATTGGTCATTAAAACCAGACAGGGGAATTCCCTGGCATCCAGTGGTGAAGACTCAGTGCTTCCGCTGCAGTGGGTGTGGGTCTGACCCCTGGTCAGGGAACTAAGATCCTGCATGACCCGTGCTGTGGCCAAAGAAAAAAATAACCACAAAGTGCACCCTAAGGGGGCACACAGAATGTCAGATATATTGTTAAAATTTAGGCTCTTACTGGGACTTCCTTGGTGGCACAGTAGTTAAGAATCCACCTGCTGGTGCAGGGGACACAGGTTCAATCCTTGGTCCAGGACGATCCTACATGCTACAGAGCAACTACGCCCGTGTGCCACCACTGAGCCTGCACTCTAGAGCCTGCAAGCCACAACTACTGAGCCCATGTACCTAGAGCCCATGCTCCGCAACAAGAGAATCTACCGCAATGAGAAGCCCGCACACCGCAACGAAGAGTAGTCCCCGCTCGCCACAACTAGAGAAAGCCCGTGTGCAGCAAAGAAGACCCAACACAGCCAAAAATAAAAAATAATTAATTAATTAATTTAAAAAATTTAGGCTCTTACTTATAGAGATTTTAGGGAATTCCTGGTGATCCAGTGGTTAGGACTCCATGCTTTCACTGCTATGAGCATGGGTTCAATCCTTGGTGGCTCAACTAAGACCCCACAAGCTGCACAGCACGACCAAAGAAAAAAATTACACACACACACACACACACACACATATATATACACACGGATATATATCTACACACACACACACACATATATACACACACACATATGGGTTTTATCTAGGACACTCAGGCAGGGATCAGTGTCTTACCTTTTTACATGTTGGAGCATCTGGATCTTTATTTGTTTGGCTGAAACACTTAGGAATTAAATATGGAAGGGACTTAAGCTGGGGAAATAAGAACCATTTCTACAATATCCTAATCAAGTATGACCTTGACGGGGGCTACACACACCAGGGCTATTTATTTTTATCTGAGGACACAGGGAGAGAACCGAATTTCAGCTTCGTCAAGGAAAGATGGGACAGGTGATGAGCCTAATCTGATATGTTATCTCTGAAGTCAAGGAAGTTAGGGATGGTTGAAAAATGAGTGACAGTCACAGTCAAGGGGTCAGCATGATCAAATACAGAAATAATTTTTGGATGACAAATTCAACAGCTAGAGAGATGACCTGTTTTTGCCAAAGTTTGAGAAATCCGAATCATTAAATTGTCTTTCCAAGCCTGGGAGGTTAGAAACAAAGAAAGCATCACAAGAGAAAAGAACAGTCATTCTGGCGACTAGCAAGATATTTAAATTGCCTTCTGGAAGAGTTAAAACTGTCACTGTATGCAGATGACATGATACGATATATAGAAAACCCTAAGAACTCCACACAAAAACTACTAGAACTGATAAGTGAATTCAACAAAGTAGCAATATTTCTTTATACTAACAATGAAATATCAGAAAAGGAATGTAAAAAAAGAAAAATACCTTTTAAAATCGCACCAAAAAAAAAAAACCACCTAGGAATAAACCTGACCAAGGAGGTGAAAGACTTATACACTGAGAACTATAAAACATTAATAAAGGAAATTAAAGAGGATTCAAAGAAATGGAAAGATACTGCATGCTCTTGGATTGGAATAATTAATATTGTTAAAATGGCAACACTACCCAAAGCAAACTACAGATTTAACACGATCCCTATCAAATTACCCATGGTATTTTTCACAAAACTAGAACAAATAATCCAAAAATTTATATGGAACCATAAAAGGCCCAGAATTGCCAAAGCAATCCTAAGGGGGGAAAAAAAAAGTTGCAGGAGGTATAACCCTCCCAGATGTCAGACAATACTACAAAGTTACAGTAATCAAAAGTGTGGTATGGGTACAAAAACAGACATACAGATCAATGGAACAGAATAGAGAGCCCAGAAATATACCCACACACCTATGGTCAATTAAACTTTGACAAAGGAGGCAAGAATATAAAATGGGAAAAAGTCTCTTCAGAAAGTTATGCTGGGAAAGTTGGACAGCCACACGTAAATCAACAAAGTTAGAACACTCCCTTACACCATGCACAAAAATAAACTCAAAATGGCTTAAAGACTTAAACATAAGATGTGACACCATCAAAGTCCTAGAAGAGAACATAGGCAAAACATTCTCTGACACGAATCATACCAGTGTTTTCTTAAGTCAGTCTCCCAAGGCAATAGAAATAAAAGCAAAAATAAACAAATGGGACCTAATCAAACTTACAAGCTTTTGCACAGCAAAGGAAACCATAAACAAAATGAAAAGACAACCTACAGAATGGTAGAAAATATTTGCAAATGGTGCAACCGACTAGGGCTTAATTTCCAAAATATACAAATAGCTCATGCAGCTCAATAACAAAAAAACAAAGCAACCCAATAGAAAAATGGGCAGAAGACCTAAATAGACATGTCTCCAAAGAATACATCCAGATGGCCAATAGGCACATGAAAAGATGCTCAACATCGCTAATTATTAGAGAAATGCAAATCAAAACTACACTGAGGTACCACCTCACATCGGTCAGAATGGCCATCATTAAAACGTCTACAAATGCTGGAGAGGGTGTGGAGAAAAGGGAACCTTCCTACACTGTTGGTGGGAATGTAAGTTGGTGCAGCCACTATGGAAAACAGTATGGAAGTGCCTCAAAAAACTAAAAATATATTTACCATATGATCCAGTAATCCCACTCCTGGGCATATATCTGGAGAAAATCATAATTTGAAAAGATACATGCACCCCAATGTTCATTGCAGCACTATTCACAATAGCCAAGACACAGAAACAACCTAAATGTCCATCAACAGATGAATGGATAAAGAGGATGTGGTATATTTATACAATGGAATATGATTCAGCCATAAAAAAGAATGAAATAATGCCATCTGCAGCAACGTGGATGCAACCAGAGATTATCATACTAAGTGAAATCAGAAAGACAAATACCATATAATATCACTTATATGTAGAATCTAAAATATGGCACAAATGAACCAATCTACAAAACAGAAACAGACTCACAGACATAGAGAACAGACTTGTGGTTGCCAAGGGGAAGGGGGTTGGGAGAGGGATAGACTGGGAGCTTGTGATGAGCAGATGCAAACTATTACGTATAGGATGGATAAATAACAAGGTCCTACTATATAGCACAGGGAACTATATCCAAACTCCCGGGATAAACCATAATGGAAAAGAATATAAAAAAGAATATATATATGTGTATAACTGAGTTACTTTGCTGTACAGCAGAAATTAACACAACATTGTAAACCAACGATACTTCAATTAAAAAAAATTGCCTTCTAAAGAGTTTCACTTTACCAAAGTCAGCTCTGCATCAATCCCTACACCTTCATTTCTTGCTCACAGCATTTTTTTTTTTTTTTTTTCTGGTACGCGGGTCTCTCACTGTTGTGGCCTCTCCCGTTGCGGAGCACAGGCTCCGGACGCGCAGGCTCAGCGGCCATGGCTCACGGGCCCAGCCGCTCTGCGGCATGTGGGATCTTCCCGGACGGAGGCACGAACCCGTGTATCCTGCATCGGCAGGCAGACTCTCAACCACTGCGCCACCAGGGAAGCCCGCTCACAGCATTTTTTTAAAAATAAATTTATTTATTTAATTTTTGGCTGCTTGGGTCTTCGTTGCTGCACGGGCTTTCTCTAGTTGTGGCGAGCGGGGGCTACCCTTCATTGCGGTGCACAGGCTTCTCATTGTGGTGGCTTCTCCTGCTGCAGAGCATGGGCTCTAGGCTCACGGGGTTAAGTAGTTATGGCACACAGGCTCAGTAGTTGTGGCTCGCGGGCTCTAGAGCACAGGCTCAGTAGTTGTGGTGCATGGGCTTAGTTGCTCCGCGGCATGTGGGATATTCCCGGACTAGGGCTCGAACCCCTGTCCCCTGCATTGGCAGGCATATTCTTAACCACTGTGCCACCAGGGAAGCCCTAAACAACTTCTTTTTGAGAACCAACTTAAGATGGCTAGGGAGTCATTTGCCAGCCCAGAGATGTCTGTGTCCCTTCAACTTCACCGAGGAAGGGGTCATGAGGACAACCACCCAAGGTCCAGTCCAGGAAGGATGGAGCTGGTCTTCAGGATGGTTATCCTTCCAAGACTTCAGTCTAAAGGGTCATGGTCTCCCCCTTTAAGAACTTCCTAGGGAATTCCCCGGCGGTCCAGTGGTTAGGACTCGGCGCTTTCACTGCTGTGGGCCCGGGTTCCATACCTGGTCAGGGAACTAAGATCCTGAAAGCCGCTTGGTGCAGCCAAAAAAAATACAAAAAAACAAAAACAACAAACAAAAAAGAACTTCCTAAAGGGGTTTTGCTACAACATAGAAGTTGAGGATCCAAGTGGGACCTAACCCGGTCATCACCAGGAGCCCCCGTGGTTGTTTCTTGGTGGGAACAGCAACCCTGGCGAGAGCTTCCCTCCATCAAGGAGCAGCTTCTGTCCTTGTGAGTTCAAAACCTGAGTGTCTAACAGAGGGCTGACAACTCTGTGCTTCTTTCTTGGACACCTTACCGCCCCCTTCAACCAGGAAATTCCATCAAAGCTGTATTCTGGTTTCGGGCGTCCTTTGTTGGACTGGCCATCAGAGTATCATCCACATTCTGGGGGCTCCCTCATTTAGGTGAGGGTCCCTCAAACCTGTGGTCAGGATTTCTCCCAATCTTGAGGGGAGATTGTTAAATCCCAGAGGAAGTGCTGTCCAGCAGTACTTGTGTTTAACTCTTGTATTTGAAAGCAGACAACTCGGGATTCAAAACCCAGGTTATGCAAAAAAACAAAAAGTCCTTCAAATCCAATAGGGTAAACCAACAAATCTCTGCACAAAGTAGTGAGCAGTGTTAGGATCTAGAGATGAGTATCTCCTACAATTTGATTCATTGCTCTGAAGTGGTGTACAAACTGATATCCACCTGTGCCTGGTTTCTGGACTGGTAAAGGTGGAGTCTTATAAGGTGACCAGCAGGGGTGTATTAAGTCATATTCCAGGAAGGCAGGAGTTGAATTCCACACTTTGCCGGCTCCTTTCATAAGAAGGGCTTTAAGTTTGGAATTTTTGCTCCGGGACAGAGCCTAACCCGTAGAGGTGCAGCCTCCTGCCCACACACACCCCACACCTCCAGACTCACCTCCTGCAGGATATCTTTCCCAGTGGCTGCAGGCTGTTCTCTTTGGGGGCTGAGAGCCTGCTCTTGTGATGCTTCAATGTCCATTCATCCAGGTGTAAAGATAACCCTGGTATTTAGTTTGTAAATCTTGTACAGAAAGGTATGCTCCATCTGAGAGTCTAGCAGCTGGAGAAGAGGCTTTTTGAAGGTTTCTCCTGACACCCCAGTTACTAACAGTCTCAGAAGAAAGTTTAGAAAACTGGGTATTTAAAACTGAGTAAGTGGCCCCCGCGTCCATCACAAAGTCAAGTTGATTTCCAACCGTCATGGTCACCGGGGCTCTGTGTGGGACATAGTGATGGACTCAGTGGGATTTAAAGGGTTCCCCAGGGCCCCGTCATTCGTGGTCACCGTCATGCTTAGCTCAGGCAGCTGATGCGCCACCTGTTTACCTTCTTCAAGAGTCTGATTTAGGGGCTTCCCTGGTGGCACAGTGGTTAAGAATCTGCCTGCCAATGCAGAGAACTCGGGTTCTATCCCTGGTCGGGGAAGATCCCACATGCCATGGAGCAACTGAGCCCGTGCGCCACAACTACTGAGACAGTGCTCTAGGGCCCATGTGCTGCAACTACCGAGCCCGCGCGCCTAGAGCCCATGCTCCGCAACGAGAGAAGCCACTGCAATGAGAAGCCCGTGCACCGCAACAAAGAGTAGCCCCCGTTGGCCGCAACTAGAGAAAAGCCCCCCGCGCAGCAACGAAGACCCAACACAGCCTAAAAAAAAAAAAAAGGCTGATTTAGGGCGGGAGTCTCTTTTAGGACGTGTTCCTGCTCTTTGCAATATGCACATTGGCAGGATCCTGCTATCAGGTGTCCCCTTCAAGTGGAAGCTTAGGCCGCTTACCTCCTCGGTTTGGTCCGGCTCTTCCCTGGGTTCAGTCAGCTGCCAGCAGAGTGGCCCGATTCATTCTTCATTGTTCCCTTTTCTCCTGAACCTGGTCTCTGCCATTAAGAGCTTTGAAGGCAACTTAACAAGTTGAAAGGTAGGTGTTCCTAAAGCCCCCCGACTTTTCGAAGTTTCTTCTGTATGTCAGGGGCCGCTCTGGCCAATGAGAATCACACTGACCACCTTTGAATTCTTTGGGGCCTCAGGGTCTGCATCTGTATTGCCTGGAGGCTTTACAAACACTGCCTAGAAATTCTGAAGCCTCCTCATTTGATTTCTGTCTTACCTCCTCTGCTTTAGTAAGGCTTCCTTGTCTTGGCCCCTTCTTCACAATCCTGCAAGAATGCGATCTCCATAATGTTTGAGTTTCACCCATCCCCAGCACTCACATCCCAATTAGGATCTGCTGTTGGCAAAGCCACGCTCGCTGCAGGCTGCACGGGGCACCAGGGGTTCCTTCGTGAAGCTGATCTGCCTCCTCCCAGGCTCCACCCAGCATCTCTTGAAGGTTTTCTGAGGTGAGGAGGGTAGTTAATGAATTTCAAGCATCTGCCCAGGTCCGGTTGCAGGTTGCAAGGATCGATGAAAGATTTTCTGTTCTCTTTGGTCATCTCTCTAAGTTGGCATATTGTTCTTCCAATTAAATAAATAAGAAGTTGGACTTCCCTGGCTTCCGGTGGTTAAGACTCCAGGCTTCCAAAGCAGAGGGTGCAGGTTCCATCCTGATCAGGGAACTAAGATCCCACATGCTGCGTGGCACAGCTGAAAAAATAAAATTAATTAATTAAAAAAAAAAAGCTGAAGTTGAAGGAGGGGCGTGGACCTGGATCCCTCCCATCCCATCGCTGTCCACTCTCAGCTTTCACAACCCCAGCGGGGACTCCCCTTAACCAATGCTGCCTGGCCTGAGTTTAGGCAGCTCCCTGGCCAAGTCGAGTGCCCTGGAGGGTAGGAGATGGGGAGACCGAGACCATTCCCATTTCTCAATCCCCAGACCCGAAGGGTAGGGAGGGGGGAGCCTGAGGCTCAGGCGGTGGTAGGTAAAGAGCAGCAGCAAGTCATCCTCCTCATCAGAATCAAGCAAGAGGGGTTCCTTGGCCTCCTTTCCCGCTGAGTCACAACTTGACATCTTGGCACAGGCTTATTCTGTTTTTGTTTTTTTTTTTTTTTGCGGTACGCGGGCCTCTCACTGTTGTGGCCTCTCCCGTTGCAGAGCACAGGCTCCGGACGCGCAGGCTCAGTGGCCATGGCTCACGGGCCCAGCCACTCCGCAGCATGTGGGATCTTCCCAGACCGGGGCACGAACCCGTGTCCCCTGCATCGGCAGGCGGACTCTCAACCACTGCGCCACCAGGGAAGCCCGGCACAGGCTTATTCTGATACAGTAACATCAAAGACTGTACAGAAGCGATTTCATCCCATTTTTCTTCCCATTTACAAAATAAATCAAGTCGCAAATTTGTATTGTAACTTAAGGATCCATTTTCAGACCATTTTGCTGCGGAGTCTAAAGGAAGTGGTGGCCACACAGTGTTACCATCTTTTTCTTATGGATTTACACCTGAAAAACCACCCAATTTTGGAGAATGCAGCCTGAGGGCTGCAAGGGGGAATTGAATTAACACTTCCCATTTTGAAGGGGATTGTTTCCAGGTGGTCACAGCAGCAAAATCTCCCTATGGGTCCTTATTCAATCCCCAGTAGCCAACTCTTAACAATTAAGACAATCATAGACAAAACAAACCAGAACAAACAAGACCAAAACCCAGAGCCCCAGCCTCTAACCCTGGCCTGCGGTACCTCAGCAACCGCAAACCTTGTGTCCTCTGTCAGCATCCCGCCAAGTGGGCCTCCAACCTGGATGGATTGCCAGGCAATCTAGGCACATGTGCGATTCTGTAATGAGGTTACTCACCCAAAAGTGTCTTCCAAACCCAAACCCCCAAACTGTCACTTTGCTGCAAAACAGAACTAAGAGAGGAAGTTTTCAGCACCTCTCCAGGGAAATCCGAGGACGGTCCTGGGACAGACGGACCAGGCCGCTACCCAGACCCGGCCACATCCTCTCAGTACCAGCCTTGGACGAGCCAAAGGCAAAAAGTCGTCCGGACTTACCTCCTGACTGGCCGCTAAGTTAGTTCCCCGACCAGGCTCGTCTTGCCCGACGTGCAGCAAGGAAAATGCTGAGCCGCCAAGGTTTGCAGCTCCATGAAGAGCACTAGCTGCAGAGCTGCCTCCCCGAAGGCCAGGGGCTGGGGCACTTGTGGGTTGAAGGAGCAGGGCAGTCCGAGGCTTGGGGAAAGGTGATGGGGGAAAGGTCAGGCGCAGGCGCGGTGTAGGGTGGGTGGTCCCATCCAGGCTTAACCATATCAGCTCGAACTAGACGCAGCTGACTCCAGGCTCCTGGAAAACAACTTGGGCAAACACCTTATTTAGGCTCCATGCCACCTGGAGGACATGTATGTCTTAAACCCACCTTGACCAGGGACGGCAGGTGGAACAAACTTGGCTGATTATCCATGGGCTCAGGTCTCCATCTTGACTTAAGGGGGAACAGAGCTAGTATTTTACTGTCGGGCGAAATGCTGACTCTTGGCCACAACGGATTTTTATCCTGTTAATGAACTATCTTTGTAGGCCTAGTTTGCTAGGTCTTTGAAAAATCAGGGCTGGATGCAGAATTAAGCCACACCTCAGCACGTCCCAGAAATGACTGTATGGGTTTCTTTCCTGTGGCGGAGATACAGCTGGATTATGAGGAGGTTTTCTATCATCCCATCATCTTTGTAACACTGGGATGAACCCCATTCGTCAACAGTGTGTTAACGTTTAGGATGGGTGGACTTGGGGTGCAGCCAGCAGGACTACCCAGCAGTGAGCCTGAGACGTCACTCTGGTTTTCCCTGGAAATAACCACCTGTGATGGGGGCTTTGTCCTGCTCTAAAGTGGGAAGGGGCCCAACCTCAGTAGCTCGCAGTGGCTGCGTTCCTCCTGCGGGGCTGGTCTCCAGCAAGCTCAAAAAAGAAAAAAGAAGAAATGAAGACTGAAGTGTGGATGGGGGCTGGGACGGAACCCACAAGGACCCCCTAATATACGCACCAGATGCTACTGATTTCTAGGTGATGGGTTAGGACTGACTGTTCATGTTCTGAATTATTAAAACAACAGACACATTACTTTTGATATCAGTACAAAAAGCAATTTCCACTGTGAACGAGAAACTACAGGGTCCATAGTTCTTCCCGCAGCACTGCTCTGGGGTGACACTGTTCTTTCCTATCCAATGTCATGATGACAGACATAGGAGGGGGTGGGGGGCACCAGCCAGGCCACCTCCACGGGCTCCTGGACATTTCGCCTGCAGGCAGGTTGTGACAGAGCCTGAAGAGGACGGGAGGGCAGCAGGCCCACCCCAGCAGTGGAGGACACCTTCCCAAGTCCAGCAGTCACGGCGTCTGGGTGCTAGTCAGGGTCAGGGTCAGGGTCAGGGTCATGGTCAGGGCAAGGCTCCGAGAGACCCAAATTAGGGTTGGGGTTCAGGATGGGCTGGGAGTGGGGAATTGGGGCCAGGGTTCAGGTGATTAGGGGTGAGCAGCGGCCACCAGGTGTGTGCAGAGCCGGCAGGGGGACCCAGCCGATCCCCAAGTCCTGCAGCCCCCCTTGTTACTACACTGAGGCCCGCGGATATGTAGCCCCATCTCACATCTCCCAGAGGTTAAAGCAAATTCGGGGCCAGGATCATTTGGTCACAAAGGCCAACTAGTGCCCTTTTCAAAGGAAAAAAGCACTGAGGACAACGTCCAGGAGAGACCAGGCACTGGCTCCCAGGCGTCCCCCTCCCCCACGGAGCCCCACTTAATTTTCAGCAACTATGTGTGACTGGGAGCAAAGGGCTGCCCACCAGGGAAGCCCCCCAGCCTCAGTTTTTACTGGGGGTCAATTACATGGGCTGCAACACCCATGCCACTGACCTCCGTCTCTCAGACTCCAGGCCCCAAACCCACACCCCAGAGCAAAACACGTGTTCACAATAAATCACATTCTTAGGATAAACGTGTCTAACTGGTCCATGGCCCAAGGCCTCAGGCTCGTACTGACAGTATTGCCTGGAGCTTCCTGGAGGAGGGAGCCCGCAGCATGAGTACCTCCTATGGGATATAGGACACACTGAAGGACCTACAGAGGATACAGGGTACCTCTGAGTTATATTGTGAGAGTGCACACACACGCACATACACACACACCCCTCTGCAAGGGAGAAAGAGAATCTGGAACACAGGCCTGCGATTTGGTTCGATCAGAATTTCAAAATTTAATACACAGTTAAGGATTTGGACCACGAAAAAGGCACTAAGTAGCTTTTGCCCCTGCTTATACTGGCTCTGGATTCACTTTAATTGGCCAGCATATCTCAGTGCCCTCAAACTGGGCCCCCAAAAGAATAATCTATTCCACGAGGTGCACCAGCCTCTCAGGAATGGCCACGCCCCATCCACCCTCACAGCATCGCATTCCTGGGCAGGACCTCCGCCCTCCCCTCGCTCCGCCATCTGTGGCTTGGACAGTGGCCTGCTCTCACTCAGTGGCTACCTTAGGGGAGGGAGGCCAATTATTAAACAACCTGGCAGGGTTCAAGGGCTTTACACTGCGCTGAGCGCTCGCGGGGTGGGGCTGGGGGGGGTCCAGTCAACCTTTATTTATGAATACATGCATCCAGCCAGGTTTGGCCCCCAGGCTGTAGGTTGCCAATTCCCCCTCTGGATCGTGGTACAGAGTTGAGGTAGAGAAGGAAAAGTATGGCAGATGAAGTGGAATGGGAACCGGCTTCAAGGATGCCTGGGAAGAAGGGCTCTCGGCACACACATGTCATCATTTCTCAGAGAAGCACCTACAGATTCTGAGGCTGCACAGCATCCTTTGCCGAGGAACCACTACTCTTATCGAGGCCCTAGGTGACCTGGAATTATTGAGGAGCATCCCAAGACCTGGTCCTCTCATCCCAAAGCACCAAACCCTCCCACCAAGGAAAGCCCCCAGTTCAGAATGTCCATGGCTGCCCCCACCTGGTCTCGGCACATTGTGACCTGGGCTTCCCCAGGGGCAGAGCTCAGAAGGAAAAATGCACCTTACTCTTCCAGGGTCTGGCTCCCGCTCCTCTGGGACCGCCCATTATCAAGATAGAAGCCTTAATTGGAATAAAATTAAAACTTTGCAGGACTTCCCTGGTGGCGCAGTGGTTAAGACTCCCCACTCCCAATGCAGGGGGCCCCGGTTCGATCCCTGGGCCGGGAACTAGGTCCCACATGCATGTCACAGCTAAGACCCGGTGCAACCGGGTCACGTGCCGCAACTGAGGAGCCCACGTGCCGCAACTAAGACCCAGTGCAACCAAATAAATAAATATTAAAACAAAAGCAGGGACTTCCCTTATGGTGCAGTGGTTAAGAATCCACCTGCCAGTGCAGGGGACACAGGTTCGAGCCCTGGTCAGGGAAGATCCCACATGCCATGGAGCAACTAAGCCCGTGAGCCACAACTACTGAGCCCATGTGCCACAACTACTGAAGCCTGCACACCTAGAGCCTGTGCTCTGCAACAAGAGAAGCCACTGCAATGAGAAGTTCGCTCACTGCAACGAAGAGTAGCCCCCACTCACCACAACTAGAGAAAGCCCGTGTGCAGCAATGAAGACCCAATGCAGCCAAAAATAAATAAATTTTTAAAAAAGGAAAAACAAAAAACTTTGTCCCTTACTTCTGACCTTGCCAAATCAGACCCTGAAGACTTGCTGAGCCATTAAAATTGTTAATATGGCCCAAAATACGTTAAAACTGGGACTTGAAGGAGGAGACCCATTACACAGATGCATTAAGGGAAGGGGTGATTATCCCCCTCTTTCTCTAGCTATCAGTCCAAACTGGCCTGGTTTTCAACCCAGAAAGGACAAATGGCACCTCGTGGTGAACTGCTGTGACCTTAATCAGTGGTCAGTTAAGGCCTGTCCCAGCACAGCTGAAGTGGCACCGGCAGGCAGTGCTCCAATGGCCAGAATTCTGTTGTTACCATTTGGCTAATATATTCTATACAGTCCTTATTCCAGCAACCTCCAGCCTCTACTCACAGTCACGTTTGTTTAATAGATAGATATATATACACTAATTGTGATAAAATACAGGTAACATCAATCTTAACTGGGTTGTTTTTCTCTCTCTCTCTCTTTTTTTTTTTTTTTTTTTGGCCACGTGGCTTAGTTCCCCGACCAAGGATCAAACCGGGCCCGCTGCAGTGGAAGTGTGGGGCCCTAACCACTGGACCACTAGGGAAGTCCCAATTTTAACTTTTTTTTCCTCTTATTTTTAATTTAAAAAAATTTTTAAAATTTTATTTATTTGGTTGCACCGGGTGTTCGTTGCAGCAGTCGGACTCCTTAGTTGTGACCCTCGGCCTCCTTAGTTGTGGCATGTGAACTCTTCGCTGGCTGGTATGCATGGGGGATCCAGTTCCCCCACCAAGGATGGAACCTGGGCCCCCTGCATTGGGAACCCGGAGTCTTAACCACTGCGCCACTAGGGAAGTCCCTTAACTTTTTTTTTTTAAGTGTCCAATAATTCCGCACTTGACTGTCCCTGTGCCCGCGGAACGTGGAGGGTAGAGCCAGTAGATGCTTGGGCACAGAGCAGGGAGCGCTGGGCTGTGGTCCCAGCTGAGGTCCGGGCCTGTGCCCGTGGATCAGGTCACCGCGATGTCTAGGGTGACAAAGCACCCACGTCACGCGAGGCTATCACCGGCCTCTGGCTCCTCCCCTGGCCCTGTCTGCTTTACCGGACTATCTGGGCCTGGGACCCGCATCCCTGGGCTGCGCCGGGGACTGGAGACGGCAGGTGCTGCGAGGCCTACCGCTAGATGGCGCCACCGTCCCGTTCCGCCTCGCGGCAGTCCTTCCCCGAGTGGACGGCCGTCCGCGGGAGCTCCACCGCTCGGAAAGTAGCACAGCTACTCTGAAAGCCCCCTGCCCGGCCCCTCCCACCAACACACTGCCTCTGGAAATGAATGTCAGACCGTTAGGAAAAAGAAACTGGAAGCAGCGGAGACCTCCTGCAGGAGGTGAATGATGAATAAACTGTACATCCAGAGCACGGAAAAGCATTCGACGCAGAAAAAAATGGCCGTCAAGCCGTAAGCGCACGTGGAGGAAACTATTTTTTTTAAATAAACTTATTTATTTACTGCTGCGTTGGGTCTTCGTTGCTGCACGTGGGCTTTCTCTAGTTGCAGAGAGCTGGGGCTGCTCTTCGTTGGGGGGCACGGGCTTCTCATTGCAGTGGCTTCTCTTGTTGCAGCGCACGGGCTCTAGGTGCGCGGGCTTTAGTAGTTGTGGCTTGTGGGCTCTAGAGCGTAGGCTCAGTAGTTGTGGCGCATGGGCTTAGTTGCTCTGCGGCATGTGGGATCTTCCCGGACCAGAGCTGGAACCCATGTACCCTGCATTGGCAGGCAGATTCTTAACCACTGTGCCACCAGGGAAGCCCACATGGAGGAAACTTAATGTACATCTAAGTGAAGGAAGCCAGTCTGAAATGGCTGCATGCTGTGTGATTCTAACTCTATGACATTCTGGAAAAGGCAAAACTATGGAGATAATAAACTGATCAGTGGTTCCCAGGGCCTGGGGGAGAGGGAGGGATGAACAGAGGGTTTTTAGGGCAGTGAAACTACTCTGTATGATATTGTAATGGTGGACACGTGTCATTGTACATTTTTCCAAACCCATAGGATGTACATCACCAGGAGTGACCCCTGATGTGAACCATGGGCTGTGGATGATGCTGAGGTGTCAGTGTAGGTCCATCGATTGTAACAAATGTCCCACTTGGGGGGGATGTTGATAGTGGGGGGACTGGGAGGCAGGGGGTATATGGGAACTCTGTACTTTTTTCTTAATTTTGCTGTGAACCTAAAACTTCTCTAAAAAATAAAGACTATTTTTTTAAAAAAGTAAATCAAGGGCTTCCCTGGTGTCACAGCGGTTAAGAATCTGCCTGCCAATGCAGGGGACATGGGTTCAAGCCCTGGTCAGGGAAGTTCTCACATGCCGCAGAGCAACTAAGCCCGTGGGCTGCAACCACTGAAGCCTGCGTGCCTAGAGCCCGTGCTCCGCAACAAGAGAAGCCACCGCAGTGAGAAGCCCATGCACCCCAATGAAGAGCAGCCCCCACTCGCCGAAACCAGAGAAAAGCCCGTGCAGAGCAACGAAGACCCAAAGCAGCCAAAAATAAAATAAATAAATTTTTAAAAAGTAAATCAAGGTGGGAAGGAAAAACTCTGAAAAACTGGTTAAGAAAATATGAAGTCTGTTATGGTTTAGTGAAAATCCCATTTACCTGCCTAGGTGCACGAGTGATCTGGACCCCATCCAATATCTCCTCCACCCAGACTCCCTCTCATGCTCCCACTTGCCCTCCTCCTTGTTGGGGCCCCAACCTCTGCAGACACCCTCACCTGTCTTTGGACTCTCACTCTCTGCTCCCAGACCTTTGCTCTCCTAACCCCACCCCCTTCACCACTGCCCTCTTGTGCGGGGCACCACCAAGCCTCTGGGTGAGCATCCCCAAAGGTACCAACTGCTGGGTGTGTCACAGGCGCCCCTGTTCCTGTCACAGCCTCTCCGGTGGCCTTAAGGAACCCTTTGTGTCCACATGGCTCTTTCATCTATCACCACCTCAAACCATCTTCCCAGCGGGTACTAACTCTTAATTGATTTAAGCTCAAAACAGACAATAGGCGAACAGAAAAGACTAACAGACACAAGACCAAATGGTCAGACTATGAACCCAAAAGAATCCAGTACCAGAAATCAACAAACCCTCAAAAAGGATCAAACTCAAATTCTTACCGTGCTCCCAACAGACAAGAGCCTAGAGCACAGGACCTTGGGGCTGCTGCGGGCCAGGGCACGTCAGGAGGGCGCTACTTGGAGCAGGTGCCCAGGACCAGAAGACAAGGGTCGGGGTGGCAGAACCGTGAGGGGAGATGATCAGGGGATGATTTTATTCCGGCTACAGCAACAGGAGGAAGGTTCACTAACAAGGAACATCACAAGGAGAGGCAGTGGCTGGGGTTTTCTAGAGGCGGGATCAAGGAAGTCGCGAGGAAGAATAAGGGGGTCTGGCACGTGAGAGGGCAACACGGCCTTTCAGGGTTGGCCTGTTCTGGGCTTGCAGCAGGGTGCAATCTCGGGCATGGGGCTCAGATAAATTCAGTATCGTCGTCCTGTCTCGGTTCTCCTGCGTGTGTGGTGGACTGAGTGAGTGCTCTTGGTGCTGCTATGGGTCTGGCTGTGTGTGTGTGTCCGCGTGTGTGTGTTGCAGGGTCTGTGTCTCTCCCGACGCTTCTGTAAGTTAGGGAGTGTGTTTTGCGTTGCAGGGTTATGTCCGTCTCGGTGCCCCGAGCTTGGTGGTATCGTGTATGCTGCTGAGTTGTTTTTTTTTTTTTTTTTTTTTGCGGTGCAGCCTGTGGGATCTTAGTTCCCCAACCAGGGATCAAACCCGTGCCCCCTGCAGTGGGAGCTCGGAGTCTTAACCACTGGACTGCCAGGGACGTCCCTGCTGAGTCTTCTCTGTCTGTGTGTGTCTCGCAGGGTGAGTGTGCTTCCCTGTACACGCATGTTTGCTTCAGTGTGTGCATCTCTCCTGGTGTTTTACTGGTTCTTCTGGTCCGTGTGTGCAGTGTGGCAGGGCTTCTGTCTCAGCGTTTCTGTGTGTTTGTGTTGGCGGGACTGTCCATTTCCGTCCAGGGGGGTGAGTGTACTGGTGGTGAGTATCTCTGTTTTTCTTTGGGTCTGGTTGTAGGTGTGGGTATGTTTCAGTGTGTGTGTCTGACGGTGCATCTGTGTGCATGCGTGTGTGTGTGTGTGTGTGTGTGTGTAGGTGTAGCTCTGCCTCTGTGTGATATGTTCTCTGTCCCCGCCTGAAAGCCGGCAGGGCTCAGGCCTTCTCCAGTCCCACATTCCTCCCGCTCCTTTGTGCTCTGTGCTACAAAAAATATTTGCGTTTTCCACGACTCATAATTTTTCCTCCTCAATCGCTACCAGATGTGGGTCCTGTGGTCCTCGTCCCCATGGCAACGGAGGTTCCAGCAGCCGCGGTTCCCTTTTGTGGCGCCTGCCCTGGGAGCTAGCACTGCTGCAGGCCTATGGGGGTGGGGAGGGGGTCCCAGCAGCTCCCTCTCCAGGCGGCTACCGGATCATCCTGGGGGGTTTCTTGGGCCAGGTCCTGCCTGGTCTCCAGGCCACAGCATCTGGCCCCCAGGGTGGCAGGGCTGGCTGCCAGAAGTGCGGGAGGTGCTCCTGCTCTGTGAGGCACCCACACAGAGGGGCTCCTGAAGCTCAGGGTCTTGGATGCCTGGAGGCTCCCAGAGCAGGCGGCGGAGGGGCCTCAGGAAAGGCCTGGCCGATGCGACAGCTCTGGTCGCCCCACACGGTGCTGATCCAGGCCAGGGAGCAGGCGAGCTGGAGCAGGGGTTCAGGGGTTGGGGAGCGGCAGGGTGGCACATGGTGGGTGGGGCGTACATGGCAAGACTGTGGCCCGAACCACCTCACTGCCCTCCACCACCTTCCTCAGCCACTGCCCTGCCCTTGCTGAGCCCAGCTGGGCAGCTGCCCCTCCTGGCTGACGTTAAGCCTGTGTTCTGAGCCCCGGCAGCCAGCATGGCCTGGTGCCAGAAGGGATGAGGCTGGCCAGGCGCAGGGCCATGGCTGGGAGGGTGCCCAGCTGGCTCGAGGGAAGGTGTGTGCCCCGGGGACAGGGAGCCTGCCTTCCACGTGCTGCCTGACCAGGCCAGATGCAGGGACTACGGCCACGGGAGCCACGCCAGATGTCCCGCCTGTGCCATGAGGCCATCTCCACTCAGGTGGCTCAGCCCCTGTACATGTCACTGACGTTTACCTCCACGTGGCATCTGGCCAGAGGGCAAGAGACTTGCCAGGTGAGATCCCTGAGCTGCCAGCACTGGCCAGACTCTGGTCGTGCTGGGGCCTATGGGGCAGGGATGGGGAGATAAATGGAGAATCTTGGCAGAATCTCCTGATCGAAAGAGCTGGCAGCAAAAGGTGAGGAAGAGGCCTGCTAGGCAGAGGCAGCGAGATGGGAGGAGCCCAGATGGATGAGGGACAGCGGACACGGTAGAAAAGTGAGGCTTTGGAGCTCAGGAAGGTCACTTGCGAGGCCATCTGAGGGCCAGAAGCAGTGAAGACATTAGGACCAATGGCCACAGAAAGAAGGCCAGGCCAGAGTGGGAGCAGGCCGAGGTTGGGCGGGGGAGCAGGGGAGGGGGGGCACTGCCAGCAGGGCCAGCCAGGGCTCTGGGCCAGGCGGGCTCTCCCCCTCCCCCCACCTCTCGGGCCGGGAGAGTTTCCGGCTGAGGACAGGGAGCCCATTGAGATGGACAGCGGGGCTCTGTGTGGTGCCAGACTGTCTTGTTTGTGCCAGATGCGGCCCGGCTGGAGGCTGTGCCCGTGGCCCGCTACCCCCTGGCCCCAGCCTCTGACCCGCCCCAGCCACACCAAACAGCTCGAGGCCCCAAGTATAACAGCAGTGGGCAGTGGGGAAGGTGCAGGGCAGAAGCAGCCCCATGCGCTGGCTCCTTCCTCGTAGCCAAGGGTGCCACTCTATCTGCTCCTACACACCCTTCATCCCAGGCTGCCAGTCCAGGATGGGGTGGGCCGAGGTGGGTGCCCAATAAACTTGATAAATAGGTGAAGGATGGGCAGATGGACATGACCCACTTCCAACATAGTCCTGGGAGACCCACACCTGGGCTCCCAGGCTCCACTTGGGTCGAGGGATCCTGGCACAGTTTCTTTGGGGGGGACATCCTCGTCAAGAGGCCCGCAGATAGGAAGCAGTCAGAGCACGGGGAGAAAAAAGGCACTTTATTAAGAAAGCTTTGGCCAAGCCCCTGCCGGGAGGAGCCCATCCTGGGGCACCCGGATGGGGTGGGAGCAGCCCTGCCGGGGGCCTATAAATACATCTCCACAGGCCACTGGAGTTGCCCCTCGGATTCCCAGGCATGTGGGGTGGTGGGAGGCCATCAAAACCAGCTCGACAGCAGAGGGGCCAGGGCTGGGGAGGCTAGGGCTGGGAGAGCGTGGGTGGGGCTGGGGTGGGTGGGGAGACAGCCAAGCCTCCTGAGGAGCAGAGACCAGCCCTCCTCCCCAGGCTCCGGTCAACCAGATGCCCTGGGGCTCGGCCAGTGGAAGTAGCCTCTGGCTAGGGTCACAGAAGGGAACCTCCAGCCAGAGGCGCCAGGCCCTGGCCAGAGAGAGACTGCCAGGGTGGAAGTGCTTCTGGCCTCAGCCAGTGAGAAGGTGACCCAGCCAAGGCACTCTTGGCCAGTAAGAGGTGTTCTTTAGGCAGAGCCCTCCTGCCCTTGGCCTTTGAGACCCGGGCTGGTGGGAGCCCTCCACAGGCAGGCCATGGGAAGGGAGGGGCCAGCAAAGCGTCTGTCAGGCCTTAGCCACTGGGATGGGGCTTCCTGCCCGAGCGCGGGACCCCATCCAGGAGGGCCGTTGGGCCTGAGCCAGTGAGACGCAGCCTCCCGCCAGGCTGCTCTGGGCTGGGGCCCCCGCGGGAGACGCCGGGCGCGCACGGGACGCGGGGTGACAAGCAGCGCTGCTAAGCCGAGGAGCTGCAGGCACGGCGGGGCCGACCTACTACAGGGTGGGCGCGCCCGCTCGGCCCGGCTCGCCCGCCACCTCCCGGCTCTTCTTACGAGGCGGCTTCTGGATGGGGGTCTTCTTTCGGGGGGTGTCGGATCCGGGCGCGCCCGCTGCCGCCTTCTCGGGCCCTGGGGCCTCGGGCGCGGGGGGCGCGCGGACCGGCGAGGCGGGAGGCACCGAGCGCTTGGCCTTCTGCGGCGGCGCCGGCTTCTCTCGGGGGCCCTGCGTGCCCACGGCCCCCTCGGCGCGGCCCAGGCTGCGAGTCTTGTCGCGCAGCTCGGCGGCCAGCATGGAGGCGGCCTCAGGTGCGCTGCGCGGGGGACCGCCAGCGTCCGTGGGCTCTGAGAGGCCAGGGCCACGGCCCCGCGCTCGAGCCCGGGGCGGCGAGGGTGCGGCGAGGGCCGGCCCCTCCTCTGCCAGCCCCGGGGGTCGCGGCGTCGGGTCGCGGGCCCTAGGGTTGCAGGGCTCGTCCGGCCGCGCCGATGTGTCGCTGGGCGTCCGTTTCCTCTTGCTGGGGCTGGGAGCGGCCTCGGGGCCCGCGGGTGGCGGCGACGGCGCACGCGCGGCGGCGGCACCGTGCTTGCCGTGGATCCAGGACACCTTGGGCTTGGTGGCGGGGTCGGGCGGCGGTGGCTTCCTGCGCTCGGGCGATGGCGAAAGCGACAGGCCTCGGGCCTCGCCCCGGACCCGGGCCGGCCGGGCCTCACGCCGGGCCACACGCGCATACAGCGCCCCGCCAGGCCCGTCCCCGCTCGACGCTGACCGCTCGCTGTCGGAGGACGCGCGGAGGGGCGTGGCCTCCTCCGCGGGCGTAGTCACCGGTGCAGGGGACGAAGCCAGCGCCTCGTTAGGGGCAGTGGCTGGGGCGATGGGGACCTCCGCGTCCCGGCTCTCGGCTGCCGCCTCTGACAAGGGACGAGCGGGGCGGTCACCTCCTCCGGAAAGAGCTTGGCCCCCCAGCCTCCAAGAACAAACCCTCGCTGGCGCCCCGCCTCCCCTCCTCTTCCCGCCCCAGCTGGCGCTCAGTCGCCGTGGCATCCAGACATGCCTGGCACATTCACTGCACTGACCACAAACTTAGCTCAGAGCCCCGGAGGTGGAGGGCTGGGGTAGTGGGGCTAATTCCTGGGTTGCAGCCCCAACTCGGCCTGGACTCGCACCCCTCCCCCACCACATCCCCAGCCTGGGGGGCCACCATCACCACATTTGACCCTCGATTCATAGTCCTTCTTTAAGAGAAAGGCCTTCTAAGGCTCAGAGGTTAGTCACCTGCCCAAAGTCATTCACGGGGGTGGTCTGGGGAAGAGAGAGGCCAGAAGCCCAGCTATTCAGGCTGCTTCTTGATGTTTGTGAGCCAAGGCTTCAGGTGAAAGTGTGTCCCCATATCCTGCAAACCCCATTTCCTGTCTCCTCTGCCACCTCCTCCCCAGGCCCGGAATTTTCTCTGCCTGGTCTCCCCAGAAGTGAACCTGGGCTGTGGCTACCTCCCCAGACCCTACCCCAGTCTGGTGCTGGGCAGCAAAGAAGCCCACTCTGCAACCTCAACTGTGTATCCACCCCCCAGTTAACAGCATCACTAGCCCTTCCTCCCCATGCTGCCTGTCTCTTAGAGCACAGAAATTTCAGCTGGAACCTTTCACTGGGTCAGAGCGAGAGGGGTCCTCACCCCAAGCAGAGGGGCACTCACCCTCGTGGGGTACACAGTATACGGGGCCTTCATCCGTGGTGTCAAAGGAGGAGAAGGAGGCCCGGGAAGACCATGATGGCGAGGGCTGCTCCAGCCCCGAGGGTGGCTCCAGGAAGCTGCAGTTGAGCGTGTTATCCAGGTCGTGATGGGCCACTGGGGAAGGAGGGAAGCATAGCTGCCAGGGGCCCCGCCTGCCCCAGCCAGTGCCCTCACCAGCCCTCCTGCCACAAATGATGGAGGGACCCAAGCCAGCCCTACCCCAAGATAGTGGGTGGGACAGGCAATTCAACAGGCTAGTGTACGGCCAGGGAGCTGAGTGAGGTCGGGCCGAAAGTTGGGAAAAGAGAGCACCTGGCTGGGAGAGCCCATCAGGGCCTCCAAGCCACGCTTCAGACCCTGTCTTGCAGCAGTTTTTGAATGCAAATGTGCAGTGGTGAAGCCACCCTTTGCCTCAGCCGTCTCAGCAGGCTGCACCCCTAAGCACGGCCTCCACAGACATAGACCCCACAATGGGGGAATCCCAGAGGCTGGCCAGCCCGTCCCCCTCTCACAAATGGGATGTGGGTTCCAGCCCCCACATCTGTGCCCATAAATCCCACTCTGCTGAGTGGGCCCAGGGGTTTTCTCAGCTGTCTGCATCTTTACCTCCCAGGGGACTTCATCTCCCCATCCCCCTCATCTTTGGAAACAAGTGGGAAAGACGCAGAGAGACTCCACCCCGGTGTGAGTCAGTGCAGGCAGAAGGAGAGAAGCAGCATCGCCCCGCACCCAGCCCCGTCCTGAGGTACGGTGGGGGCCGAGGGACCAGCCTGCCCACTTTCCAGGAAAGACCCAGGGCACAGCTGGGGATCCGGGCCGGGGGCGGGTCTTCCTGTGGCAGGGCATTCCCACTCACAGGTGCCCGCGTCCACCTGCGGCTCGCATCAGGACCGACAGTGTACTCACTCCCGCAGACTGCGGGGGCCTACCGGCCGCGGATGTCCAGTCCACACTGCCCCACCACACCACACATGCAGTTACTCACAGTCACCGAGACAGGGCCCACACCTGCCCGCACACGTAGGACCCCTGCCTTCCTCCAGGGCTCCCCTGCATCCGCAATCCTTCTTTCCTCTCCCGGTCGCACCTCCCCACGCCCCCACATCGACACTCAAGGCCCCGCAGTTCCTACACCGACCCCGTCACACCCATTTCCCAGCAGCCTCCTGCGTCGGGGGGTGTTCCCCGGAGACTCCTTACCTACGTCATCCTTACCTACGACCTTGGGCAGCTTCTGCCTGCGGAGAGGGATCCGGGGCAGCTTCATGCTGATGCGGCTGAAGCGCCCGCATAGGCGCTGCGGCGCCTTCTTCCTCCCAAGCGAGAGCTCCCTGCGGGGGCGGGGGCTGAGCGAAGGGGCGGGGCCGTGCCTGTCCCAGAGGGGCGGGGCGAGCCCGTGGGAGCCCACCCACAGGGAGGGAGAGGCCCGAGCGGAGGGGCGGGGCCTAAGGCCGGGAGAGGCCCAAGGGAGCAGAACCTCAAGGAGGGCGGGGCCTGAGCTAACGAAGGGTGGGGCCCCCCAGGGCGGGGCCGGGAACGGCGCGCCGCGCTGCAGTCCCCGCACGGCCGGAACCGGGGAAGGGAGGGAGCTGGAAGCCTCACCCGCGCGCGGGGTCCTTGCCGCGGCAGGCGCAGCAGCAGCCGAGCAGCGAGAGCAGCAGGCCGAGGAGCAGGGCGAGCAGCGCGCCCGCACCCATCACGCCCTTTCGCTGGTTGGTCTCTGTGGGGGTCACAGGGTCAGCGAGGTGCCGGCAGCCCCCGCGCCCCCGCCGGGTCGCCCTCACCCACTCACCCAGGCGGCAGGCACCGGTGACCGGGTCGCACGAGTCCTCGTGGCAGCTGCAGGCCTGGGCGCAGTCCACGCCGTGGAGCCCGGGCGGGCAAGTCAGGTTACAGCTGCGGGGGCGCGAGGTCAGGGAGGGGCGTGGGGTCTGGGAGAGCCAAGCGGCCCTCGGTTACGCCTCCCGCCCTCGCCCCCGCGGCCAGCCAGCCCCGGCCCGGCCCCGGGTTCTCCATTCTCTAGGGACTGCAGCCCACCCCCACCTCCAGCACACCCTGAGCGATCAATGTTTTGAAAACAAATGTGTGCACTCCAGTGGGACGGAGTCTAGGGGACGGGCCGTGGACACTGGCCGCAGTGCCCATTGCTGGGGCTGACTCTTCTGTGGGGGGAAAAGGGGCTGCCAGACGAGACCCTTGGCTGTACGTGGAGGTCCCTGCTCATTCCACATCATCTCCGGGTCACCTCAGCCCTGCAGCCCTCAAGGAACCCACTGGCCACAGGCTGACCTGGTCGCTAGATCCCGCTCGAGAGCTGGCTCCACCCAGGGCAGGAAACTGCCCCAAAGAGCCTGTTGTCTCTCCCTAGCTGAAGTATGGGGGCCAAGGCTGAGGGGCCAAGCCTGGGTCCCGCCTGGTCGGCCAACGCAGCAGCACCTGGGGTCTGGCTGGAGCCCAGTGCCGGATACAGACCCCTCAAACCCCTTGGGTCCCCGGGCACTCACTGGGGCCCGTGGACGCCCGGGCTGCACAGGCAACGTCCCGACTGGAAGTCGCAGTGGCCGCTGCCGCAGTCGGCGCACACGAACGCGCAGTCCTCGCCGTAGGTGCCATTGCTGCACTTGGTCTCACACCTCGGAACGCGGGGAGGAGGCGTCAGCGGAAACAGGCAAACGACCCTTAAGCCCACAGAGCCCTCCGCGGAGGGCAATCGGGGGAGGCCGGCTGGGGGCTGTGTGTCTGAGGCGAACACGGGTTGCTCACCGGTCACCGATCCAGCCCGCGTTGCAGCGCGTGCACTTGCCGGTGACGTGGTTGCAGGCGTGCCCGTCGCGACACGGCGGGCAGCGGTGGCCGCAGCCCTCGCCGTAGAAACCGGTGGCGCACGGCTGGTCGCACTTGGTGCCGTTCCAGCCGGGCTCGCACGTCAGGCAACGGCCCTCGGCCACCGTGCATGGCTGCTGGCCCTTGCACTGGCCGCATCTGGGGAAGGGGCAGGAGGCTAGGCGGGGTCCCGGCCGCCTCACCCCGGCTCCCTCGGCGCCTGCCCCTCCTCTCCCTCCCCGGCCGGGGCCCGCGCTTACCGGCGGCGGCAGCCCAGGCCGTAGAAGCCGGCAGGGCAAGGCTCGCGGCAGTACTTGCCCCGGTAACCGGGCTCGCACGCGCACGTGCCGTCCACCGGATGGCAGCGGCCGCGGAAGCACTGGCAATAGCGCTCGCAGCGCGCGCCGAACGTGCGCTCGCGGCACTGGCAGCGGCCGCTCTGTTGCTCGCACGGCGACGTGTTGCAGGCACACTGGTTGTTGCAGCTGCGGCCCCACCAGCCTGCGTGGCAGAGGCACGCGCCCGTCTGTGGGTCGCAGCGCGACGTGGCGCTACAGTAGCACGCGCTGGCGCACTGTGGGCCCCACCAGCCAGGCTCGCAGCGACACGCGCCGCTCCGCGGGTGGCACGCGCCGTGCTGGCATTGGCACGCATGCTCGCAGCGTGCGCCCCAGCGCCGCGCATGACATGTACACTGGCCCGTCACGTCCTCGCACTGCCCGTGTGGGTGGCAGACACACAGCTCCTTGCAGTCGGGACCCCAGAACTGGCGCGGGCACTCTGCAGAGCGAGTGGAGAGGGTGGGAAGCCCAGGTGCTCGCGACGGGGCCCAGACCCAGCCCGAACCTGCCCGCGTCCAGCCCCCCGCCCCCGGGGACCCACTCCCGACTCAGGCCCCGCCCACTCTCAGGCCCCGCCCATCTCTGGGATCCTTCCCCACTGCCCCGCCCGCCACAATCCGCGCTCACTGGTGTCGCAGTTGGCACCGAAGTAGCCATGGCGGCAGCGGCACTCGCCCGGCCGCACGCACACCTCGTTCTCCGAGCACGTGGAGTTGCCTTCGCACACAGCTGCGGACGAGACGCGCCCAAGTTGTCGCGAGTTCAGCCCCCACACTATCCCTCCTCTCCGTGACCCCGCCCCCTGCCCAAGTCCCAGGGTGCCCTACTCACCGATCCCACATTCGTCCCCCTGCTGCCTCCAGCCGGCGCAGCAAGTGAGCTCCTGGGAGCTGCAGGCAGAGAGAGGGCGCCTGAGCTCGGGACCCACTCCTAGTCCTCGCTGGGTCCTCCAGTAACCTCCACCCTGCCCTAGGGAGGTGGTTATAAAGGCCCTCATGTGTGCCCGGCACTGCTGTAGGTTGGGAGACTCGAAGCGAATAAGACACAAATTCCAGCCCTCTAGAGCGGACACTGGGAGGCGGCAGATGGCAGACCACCTCCAAGAACTTCCCAGTTCCCTCTACAAGGGGTCTCGCCACTCCTCCTGATCTGTGCCCTCTTCCCCATCCACTAGGCCAGAGAAGAGACCCCACATGTCCCAGGAGGGGCAGCAGTGAGGTGGGGGTGGGGCAAAGGTCCCTGGGCCTCCAGGACCTGCTCAGACATGGAGGTCTAGGGCATCCCTGGGGGTGGGGTTCTGGCCAGATGGGTGTCAGGGATCCAGATATGACGTGACCTGGGCAGTGCCAGGACTGGCTGGGCCGGGTGGGCACATCTGGATGCCCAACTGGAGCACCAAGGCAGATGGGTTGTCTCTGAGTGTGGTGGACACAGCGAGGTGTCCACTTGGAGAGGGGCAAGGTACACCCAGGGAGTCCTCCATCTGAGTAAGGAAAGTAAAACTGAGGGCTGCAGAGCACCAGGGCGAGACTTGGGCTGGAGGAAGGCAACGTTAGAATGTCCTCTCCGTGAACTTTCATAAAATCTTGTTTAATTTTATTTGGCTTTACAAGGTACAGTAGGAGGTAAAAAATTTATGTGTCCCATATCAGGGTGGTGCAGCCTCCCAAGGCCTGGGCTTATGGGGTGTGTAGGCACAAAGGTTTGGAGGCCCTGCCCAAGTGAAGCCATGGCCACTGGTGAGGGCCATGAGGGCTGAGGTGGGGTGTGCCCACACTGTGGGGCAAAGGAGGCTGAGAAGGAACAGACACTCAGGCTGCAGTTCTGCAGGGTCCCATCAGACCTAGAACTTCAGCCAAATGCTAAAGGCACATAGCCACCATTCACACTTCAGAGAAAAGGAGAGGGCCTCTTGGGAAGGATGTGAATCTAGAACCGGGATATGGTGATGGGAGGAGGTAGGAGGGGCCTGAGCACCCTGGGGTGGGGGTGGGATGGCCTGAGAAGGGAAAGGCTGCAGCTGCCCCATATCACACCCCTCAGAAGATGCCCCCCAACCGTTCCCAGCTCGAAATGATCACCACACCCTGGATGGGGCCCCCGGACTCCAAGGGAGCCCCCTCTCCCAGAAAGGGCTGGATTCTCCTTTGGGCCAAAGATATGGGACCTGGGGAACAGGATCCATAAAACCCCAAACTTCAAGGAATGGGCCACCTTATTTTCCACAAATAAAACTGGAAACCAGAGACAGGAACTCTAAGCAGGCCTGGATTTTCTGGCCCCCATTGTCCCCACCCACCCAGCTCCGAGATGGCCATCTGTAGGGAGACCCAGGTCCGAGGGCCCATCACCCTCCTGCCTCTTCTGCCAGTATGAACCCAGGTCTCCAGATGGAGAGCCTCTGTAGAGGTCCCTCCTGCAGGCAGCCTCACCAGATGGCCTGCTGGGATGGCCCAGGAACACTGACCACCTTCCATCCTGGACGACCTGGCTGCATGGCTCTGTAATCAGGTTGGGAGCCTGGTTTTAGGGCCACACTAAGCTGGATTGGATGACTGGGTCTGCCACTTGCTGTGTGACCTTGGGCACAGAACTTTACCTCTCTGAGCTCCAGCTGCTAAATCTGTAGAATGGGGCCCATAGGTTTGGCAGGAGGATTAAGAGAGTCAAGATGTGTCCAGCACAAACTATGAGCTCAGCCGAGGCTGTGCTGTGAGCTCCAGCCCATGCTGAGCAGGCTCTAGGAAGTCCCTGAGTTCACCTGGTCCTCCCAGCATGGCTGGTGCCCAGGCCCCACCCAACAGAGCTAACAACCCTGCTCCCCGGCAGGACAGAGCCCACGTGGAGGATGAGTCTGTGGGACTTTTCCTTCTGGGACGGGCTGGCAGAAAAGGCTGGGCTAGGTTGGCAGGCCCATTTTCTCAGATCTTATGAAAGTGAGATGACAAGAAAGATGGCCCAGTGCAGGGGTAGCTCCTACACTAGGGAAGGACCCTGGGGTGTCAATCCAGGCCCCTCAGCAAGCAGGCTGTGCTGCAGGCTGCCCCCCCATAGATCACTGTTACTGCAAATGAAGCTGCGGTGATTTAAACCTTCATCTTGAACCTGCCCAAGCCACCTCGGCAAAGCTCCCCAAGAGCACTGCCTGCTCACTGTGCCAGTGTCTGTCCCATTCTCTCCCCAGTCCAGACAGGAAGCTCCTCTGCCTCCACGCCCCCTGGGACTCCATGCCTGCCCCACTCTCCTCCTTCCCCCCTGGGCACCCCTCCCCTGGTTTCTGCCCCACCCCCCGCCTCCCTCCCCTGCTCTGTCCACTCTAGCTCCCTGGGGAAGCTCCCTAGGTCCCATCCAGACACTGACAATGCCTCGGAGGCCTCGAGGGGGGCCCTCCTCCCCACTAGCCCCTCCCACCCCGGGTCTTCTCCATCTCAGGGTAAAGACTGTCCTTCCAGGCTGGGAGGCTGGAAGGGGACTCTGCTCTCTCCCAGAGTGGATCAACTGAGAAACACGCCAGCTCTACCTTCCAAACTGGATCTAGGATGGGACAGGCCACTTGTCCCCCGCCCAGCCTTGTGAGAGCCACCCTCACCCTCCCTGGTTCTCTCCCACCTTCTGCCCTCCTGCCCCAGTTCATCTGCCACCTGACAGCCAACCCAGGTCACATCCTGCCCCTCTTCTGTGCAAAGCCCACGGGGGTTCCCATCGCCCTGTGGCCTCTCCTCCACCATCCCTGTCCCAGCCCCCAGGGCTCCTTCCTGTGCTTCCAACAGGCCCTCTGCACTCAGGGCCCTGCCCCAGATGCCACCCTGCTCTGCCTCCTCTCCCACAGGCCTCTCTCACTCATCACTTCCCACTGGGTCTCCCCAACTGAACACCTCCTCCCCAGCCCTTGCCAGATGTCAGATGATTTGCTGTAAATCTCCTCCACACAGGACAGCTGTATCCCTGCACCAACAACAGGCCTGCACACATTAAGTGTATGGGATTTTACTGACTGAGAGCTGCTCCCTGCCCTAGTCCTCCTGCCTCCGGAGGGAGGGAACGCTAATGGGAACCTGGCAAGGCCCAGCCTTGGGAAGGTAATGAAGAGATGGTCCAGACCCTGGGGGGGATGGGGGAGTGCCGTCTTTCCCATTAACCAGCTCCACACAGGATCACAGTCATCCCTCCTCTACCACCACCCCCCCCCCACTGGACAGGAGTATGGACTGGCCCAGAAAGGTTAAGCGTTGTGCCCGGGGCCACTCAGATGGGGAGAGGTGGCACCAGGATCTGAAACCCAACCCAGGCTCTTGGCTACTGGAACAGGCCGCCTGATGGAACATCTCGGGGAGAGGGGGAGTGGAGGAGGCTCCGGACAGCTCTGGCCTGCCATCGGATCCCCCCACCCCCCACCCCCGGCACGGACCCCCACAGGGAAGGAGAGCCGAGGCGGAGGGACAGGGCCGGCGACGATCGCGCCCTCCCACTCCCCAGGCGGCCCCGCCCGCCACAGCCGCTGCATTCCTGGGGCCGGGGAGGCCCGGGAGGCCCGGGAGGCGGCGGCGGCGGCGTCGATCTGAAGCAGATGGCGGGCCAGGCCGGCCCCCGCCCTAGAGGCGGGGCTCGCAGCGGGGAGGGGTCTGCGCGCCTCGGGATCCGAGCTCGGAAACCCCGCGCGGCCCCTCACAGCCCCTTGTCTGCCGCGACCGCCTGCCCCCGGACGCGGCCTCCCTGGGCCCTGCGGCCCAGGGCGCCCCCACCGCACCCGCCAGGAGCCCGTGATGCTTCTCCAGCTTCCCGCCTGCCTGGCGCCCCCGGCCCGCGCCAAGGCACCCCCTCACGCCGGCTCCTCGCCCCCGCGCGGAGATGCCCTTGACCTCGCAGTGGCCTCTGACAGACCGACCGGGTCCTCCGACTCCTGCGCCCACTCCTGGGTCCTGGCTTGCGCTCTTCGACCTCCGCGCAAGGTCCTGAGCCCGGCGCCCTCCGGCAGAGCCTGTCCCCTCCTGTCCCACACTGGCTTCCCCAGCCCGGCTCCTCGTGGCGCCCACCTCTGTGCCGCCCCTCTGCACCCCGTATCCCCACCCGGGAGTCCCCCATCCTCCCGATGCCGGCGCACGTCATTGTCTCTCTATTCCCGCTTCTGGGCCACTCTGAGCTCAGGCTCCTCGACGCCCACCTCCATAACCACCCTCTTCCCACCCGCGCCCGCTCTTTCTAGGACACAAATCTGTCCTTCCGACTCGCCTGCCTCAAGACCTCCGCGGCTCCCTCTTCTCAGGAGCCTCGCTCCATCTCTCCTGGACGCTCACCCTCCCTCCATCACGGCTCGAGCCACACTCGTGTGTCTGGGCCCTTGCACATGCCATGCCATGGGCTTGGAATGAGCTTCCCGTCTTCTTACGGCCTTCACAATCCGGCCCAAGGGTCCCTTTTCCTGGGTCTGAAATCTCGAACCCCGTGTGTCAGCCCTCTGGGCGTCCGCTGCCCTCCGCTCTACCCTCGGCCGCTTCTCGCCCAGGGTATCCTCGGACGCACCGTCGTGGCCCGGCGCCCGGGCTCGGCCTGGAGCGGAGCCGGGGTCAGCGAGGGCGGCCCGAGGGGCCCGCGCGTTTGGCTCAGGGAGGTCCTGGGCGCCCCCTCTCCCCGGCCCCGGGTGTCCCTCCGGCCCCCTCCCCCAGCCCGGCCGGCTCCTACCCGGGCGCGCGGCACACGTTGCGGCCGCGCGGGCTCAGCTCCTGGGGCGCCGCGGGGCCGGGTAGCAGCCAGAGCAGCAGCAGCAGCGGCGGCAGCGGCGGCGGCGGCCCCCCGGCTCCCCGGCGCCGCGCCGGCCCGGCCCCCCGGGGCCCTGCGCCCTCCATGCGGCGCGGGGCAGGCGCGGGGCGGGCGCGGGCGCGGGTGCGGCCGCAGCGAGAGCGGCCGGAAGCGGAGTGCGCGGCCGGGCGGGGGGCGGCAGGAGGGGCGCCGGGCCGGGCAGGAAATTCCACATCGGCTCCCTGATCCAGGGCCAGCCGCGGCCGGCCAGGCGGCAGCGCCCGCCCCGCGCGCCAGACCCCACCCTCCGGCCGCGCCACCGCCCCTCCGCGCGGCCCCCGCCCCCACGCGGCCGCGCGCAAACTTGGGGGCGAACTTGGAAGGGGCCCTCCGGAGGAATCACCGGTCGCCTTGCCTTTCCCTCCCTTCCCCAGACACCCACCAGAGAAGCGGCCCCTGCGCGCTCCCGGCGAGGCCAGGCCCGGGGCGGGAAGCGGGTGGGGACCAGGCGCGACGCACGAAAGCCCCCTGGCCAGCGGCGCCTCGGAACCTCCAGGTCAAGGCTGCAAGCCGGCTTCTGCTCCCCCCGTGAGGCCCTTCTATGTCCGGCTGTGCGGTCAGCGCCTCCCGAGCGCCGGGCGCTATCAAAGCCTGCAGCGACGGCGGAGCCGGATGCTTGAGGCCTGTGAGTAGACTCGGTCTGGACCAGAGAGGCCTGGGTGAAGGGGCCCCCGTAGAAACAGACTGGAGAGATGTTGGGAGCAGAATGGCTCCGCGCGGGCTCTGAGAATATGGAGGTAAAGGCAGGTGTCGGAGGCTGAGGGAGGCGGTATGGTGATGGTGGGGGGACAGCTCCAGGACTGAGACCCTGCCTGCAGCCCCTGTCAAGGTGTGACGATGGGCTGGAGGCCGCTAGTCACCAAGGAGAAAGTCCAGAAGGTGGAGTCAGGGCTGGAGTCGTGGGAGCTCCTGCCTCGGGAGGGGTGGGGTGACAGCACAGAGCAGCGCAGGGGCAGCAGAGAAAGGGGGTGAGGAGGGCCTAGGGGGACCAGGAGGAAGAGGAACCCTGGGCCCAGGAAACAGAGGGGTCAGACCCAACCCCAGGCCCATGGGGTGGGCAGGACGGGCAGGGCTGGGGATGGAACAGAAAGGGGGGCAGACAGGTCCCCGAAAAGATGAGCTGGGCTTTTGAGGACCTGAGAGTTGGTGGAAGGGCCTGGGCAGGGAGAGGGCAGCTGCTGAGGAGGGGGGGTGGCGTCCTGCCTCAGTTATGCGGGGGCCCCATCTGGAAGGGTGGGGCTGGCGGAGGGGGCCTGGAATAAGGGCCACTGAAAGGCCCAAGGCTGTGGGCATCACCAGGCTGGCAGAAGTCGGGATGGGAGGGAGCTTCGGAGGTTAGGGCCCTTCCCTGAGCCATTCTGGTGCAGGACGGAGGCACAGCTGGGGAGGGTGGCAGGGAAGTTGCACCCATGTGGTCATGAATGCAAACACTTCTCTGGGACAAGTAAAAAGGCCAACCACTTCTGGGCAGCTCTGCCTGGCCATGGCCCTGAATTCAGCAGTGCCCGGGCCCCTCCCATGGAACCCCCGTTGGCTGCCAGCAATGGAGGCCAGCAGAGGTCTGTGTGGCTGCACTGTCTGCCCAGCTCCTGACTTTAGAGGCATCGCCCTAGCTAGACTGGGTTCATGGACAGGCATCTCAAACTCCCTCATCTCTCCCCAGGGCTGCTTCCCGCCCCACAACCCCACCTCTGTGGGGGCAACACCTGAATGCCTGAATGTCACAAATCTCTACCCACCCCATCTGTGTACCACCTGTGTCTGGTGCCCGCAGGACAGGACCGTCACCAGCCTCGTCTCAGACCCACAGCCCCCCGCCTGTGTCCTGTCGCAGCCACCTTGCACTTGATGGTGAGTTCAGGTGTTAAGGGCAGGGCCCACGTCTGTACCAACCACCACATCTCCATCAGGAGACTGAGTGCAGGTGGAGTGGACGATCGTCTGTCTGCCCAGCCTGTGCCAGGTGAATACCAGGCTGAGGAAGCTGGGGGTTCATAGGCACCCATATGACTGACCAGCATGCAGACCGTGGGAGCCAGGAGCCTGGGCCGACCGGTTCTGACTGGGATGACTTCCTGGGGGAGGCCAACTTTGAAGGGTGAGGATTTTGCAGACAGAAAGGGATGAGCCACGAGTGAAGCAAAGGCTTGAATGCAGGGCCTGAAAGCCTGCCAAGCTGGCAAGCTGGCTGCCTGGGCCCAGGGGCAGGAGCTGGTGGGCTGCTAGCGGTGGGTGAATGCTAGACCGAACAGTGGCAGGGCTAGGCTGCTGCCCAGCTCTCAGGATCCCTTCCAGGGCTCATGTCTACCCCACCCCATGCCCTGTGGGGCCTCACAGACCTTTCCCCGCTTCCACTGCAGACCAGAGGTCTCTTGCAAAAGCTGTGCCTTGGTGTCTGGGTGGGGAGATAGCACTGGCAACCTCGGACACATTTTGGGGGCGGAGGCAGACATTTCTGGCTCTCCTTCCCAGGAACCTCTGGGGTCTGCAGGGACTGCAGCCCTGGCCTGCAAGGTGCTGGCAGAGACAGGAAGTGCTGGGTTCCTACCCCAAACTCACATTCCCACACCTCACCCTTGGGAGCAGGAGGATGACACTGGAGAAGTGGCCATCCTGTCCCACTGGAAGCGACCATCAGAGTCAACCCTGGGCTTGCCACCTGAAGAGTAAGTGCATGATGTCACGTGGGCTTAGGGAGTAGGGCACGTTTCCTCAGAGGTACCTGGGCCCCAAGACAGCAGTCACACACACCGCGACTGCCTCGCCCCCACACCCATCTTTAGGGTACCCCCAAAGGAGTCCAGAGCAGCTGGCTGCTTGCACCCCCCATGCCCTTCCTCCCACCAAGGAGCACACACCGTCCCTCTGCCCCCCTCTTCCATGGCAGGGCACCAGGGCAGCGGGCTCTAGGCAAGGCACAGGGACAAAGACCCAGCTGTCCCAGGTGGCCGGGAAAGAACAGAGAACAGAGCACTGGGGGTTTTTCCAGATCCATGCCCGGGCCTAGGGGTCTGCAGGGGGTGTGGTACGAGGACCCCAAAGGAGGGGGGGTGTTCAGATGGAGGCTGGGCTGTGCAGAAGTGAGGTTGGTGCTGGAAGCCCTGCCTGCCCACAGGTCCCACCTGCTGGAGCATGGCCCTGGAGACTCACTTGGAGGAAATGCAGCGCCCCCTCCCCGCTACATGCTCAGATGCAGGAGGTGGGCAGGCCCAGGCATCTCTCTCTCCCTCCCTAGGTGCTAGGCTTTACTTGGGGCTGAGATGGCCACCTGGGATTGGACTAAAGTTCAGAGAAGAGGTCCTCACCAGGGAAAATGCTCAAGTGGGTGGGCAACCAGCTGTCACCAGACTGCGGCGGGCGTCCTGGTGACACCCTTCTAGCCTGGGGGTGGGCTCTCGGCCTCCCATCGCCCCCAACAGCTCTGCCCCCCAGAAATCAAGCTTCCAGGGCTGCAGCCTTGGACAGGCTGTGAAAGGAAGTGAGGCCATGGCCAAAGGAAAGCAATGCACACCTCGTGTAAGATGATTTATTTCATTTATCAACAACATGGGGGCCGAAAAGCCCAGCTAGAGGGCATCATTTTATCACAGAATCAGCCTCAGGCAACCTGATGGATCTCTCTCCCCCTCCGGCCCTGGGAGCTGCTAGGCAGGCGATGGGCTCAGCACGCCCCCTCCCTGCCGACGAGAGGGACAAGATGTGCCCTGGCCCCCTCACCAGGGGCCAGTCCCCAGGTCCCTTGGGAGAAGGGCGCCCTCTCGGCCCAGTAGGAACCAGAACCAGGGAGCAGGGAGGCCAGGACAGCTGGTGGTGGCACAGCCCGTCCCTGCTGAGGAGGAGAGAGCCCGGTGAACTTCAGGGGACCGAGCCCTTCCCGAAGGTTTCCCACTGTGGGGTGATCCACAGCCACAGGTCTGCAGGGCCCCAAAAATACCTGCCGATGGGAGGTGGCGGGAGGGAAGGCCGCTGCTAGCCTGGGGTCAAGTGCTCCAGGGCAAAGTGCTGTGGGGGAAGCTGGGAGCTACCACCCCCCGCACCCCCGACCTGGCCTGGGACCCTAGTCCTCACTGGAGTTGTCGAACTCCTCCCAGTCAGACACACTCATCACCTCAGAGGCGAAGTCCGGGTCGGCCTGGCTGCGGTCAGGCGTCCCGCGGGGCGGCTCAAGGAGCAGGGACCGCGGCAGGGTGAGCACGCAGGCCGCCAGGCCCGAGATGGAGTTGTCCAGCTGTGGGCCCTCCTCCCAGCAGTCCTTCTCCACGTCATAGATGTGCACATAGCCAGTGCGGCTGCCCCGGTTGTGCGAGCGGCCACCCAGCACGTAGATCCTGTTGTCTAGCACAGCGATTCCGGGCTCACCGTGCCCTGCTGGGAGCGGGCAGACGGATGACCACTGCCCGGACTTGCAGCTGTAGCAGGCCACCTGCAAGGCAAGGCCCCAGGCTCACATATGAGGCTGAGGGATGCAGTGGGGCTGTGGGCAAATGCACCCCCCAGAGGAAGGGCTCGGGCCAGGCTGACGCTCTGGCCCCTCAGCCAGCCTGTGGCCCCAGGCATGTGGGTGTCTTCCAGTTGGTCTGGGGGTGCCAGCTCACTCCCCTCCGCCACTGAAGCTGAAGACTCAGACCCCATGTACACCCAGCAATGGGGGAGGTGCAGATAAAATAAGGAAACAGGTGCTTGCTAACTCATGATGACCATCAACATTCTCTTGGGGGATCCCTGGCGGTCCAGTGGTTGGGACTCAGTGCTTTCACTGCTGGGGCCTGGGTTTGATCCCTGGTCAGGGAACTAAGATCCCACAAGCCATGCAGTGCAGCCAAAAAAAAAAAAAAAAAAAATCTCTTCTCTTCAAAATTACTACAAACAGTAAACAAATACATGGGAAAATGTTCAGCCTACCAGTAATCCAAGAAATGCAAAATAAAACATCAGGGACAAATTGTCAGCTGTTAACCAGCAGCCACTGGGGAAGAAAAGGCACAAGCCCGGGGCTGGTGGAGGCGTGGTGAAGCTGTCCTGCTGTGCACCTGTCTGACCAGCCAGCACAGCAACGTGCAAAATTATCAAAAGCCACTCGGACACTACCCTCTGACTCAATGATGATCCCCTCCGGTTCACCAGCCGCAGGAGGAGGAATGGCCTTCAAAGGAGCCTGTGCTCAGATCTCTGGGACTTGTATTACTTTACATGGCAAGAAGGACCCTACAGACTCATTAGGGTGGGGACATGGAGATGGGAGGTTATCCTGGATTTTCAGGGGGACCCACCTAGTCACACAAGCCCTTGGAAACAGAAGGGAAAGTCTGGTGGGGGCTGAAAAGGGAGGGGAAGCTGCCGCTGCTGGCTTAGAAGAGGAAGGGGCCTGACCCGGGGGACGTGGAGTCTTTTAGAAGCCAAGAAGGGCTTCAGGCCACAGCAGCCAAGGAATCAGGACCTGAGTCCTACAACCACAGGGAACTGAACTCCACCGACACCCTAAGTGAGGAGGATGTGGATCCTCCCCAGGCCCCACAAAGGAAAGACCCCTGGATTGCCGTCTGGTAAGAGCCACAGGCGTGTAACACACTTGTGTTGATTTAAGTGGCTAAATTTGTGGTGATTTGTCCCGGCTGCAATAGAAAACGAAAACGCTAGAGCCCAATGGTTCTCAACACTGGAGGATCCCACCCAGGAACTTCCAACTCAGTGGGTCTGGGAGGGGCCAGAGAATCTGCATTTCTTATGAGTTCTCATGTGATGTGGGTGCTGCTGGCCCGGGGACCACACTTAAGAGAACCACTGCTCTCACCTCAGGAAATACCCAAAAATACCCAAAAGCTCTATAAAGCAAATATTACTTGAAATGTTACCTGGAATAGCCACAACTTGACCAACCCAAATGTCACCAGTTTGGTGGAATTCTGCACAGCCACTGGGTGGGGTGGGGTGGGGGTGGGGTGGTCATCAAACTAGAAGACACGCCCACAACAAACTTGAGCCAGAAACCAAATGGGATGATGCTCTTTCAGGACAATTAAGTGGAAACCATGCACAGGTAGGAGGGCTGAAGCTAGTGGCACAGGGCCAGGTTATGGGAGTTTTTCTTCACCCTTCTCCATTTTTTCAAAGCTCTGCAATGTGGTTACATTAACTTTATGTAATTAAAGTTTTTAATAATAATAAAGACAAGTGAAACTCTTCCGTGTGATACTCTAATGGTGCATACATGCCATCTGTCTAAACCCACAGAATGTGCATCACCAGGAGTGACCCCGGGCCAGTGTAGGGTCATCGGTTATAACAATGACACCCTCTGGTGGATGCTGAGCCTGGGGAGGCCATGGTGTGTGGGGGCCGGGGGCACACGGGAAATCTTCCTGCTCAACTTGGCTGTGAGCCTAAAACTGCTCTAAAAATTAGTCTGTTACAAGGGAAACCTGCCCCCACGGCAATTTTTATCGGTGACTAGCAGAAGGTAGGCACCCTGCCGCTCACCTGGTGCACGTCCCTCCTGTAGCCCGCATCGTTGTTGCTGCCCCCGACCACGTACAGCTTGTCCAGGAGGGTGGCCATGCCATGCCAGGCCCGCCGCACTGGCCCGTCAGCCAGCGTGTGCCAGGTGTCGCTGCCCGGGTCATAGCAGTGGGTCTCCTTCAGGTAGTCCTCACCCCGGCGGCCGCACGTGATGTACATCTTCCCATCCAGTGTGGCACCCGCATGGGCGTACACCTGTGGGCCAGGAGAACCGGGGGTGTGCGTGTGTGCACGTGTGTGCGCGTGCGTGTGTGCAGCCCTGCTGACATCCTCCTCACGGTCTGACTGGATCTTCGCTGGGCACACCATCCTTGTCCCCCACCCGACCTCTTCCCAGTGGAAGATGATTCAGGGCCCTGAGGTGACGCTGGGCTTCTACAAGAGTAAGAACAGAATCTCTGTCTTTCCCCTGCCCCTAAAGGTGACAGCTGCACGGGGACCCAAAGGAAATCAAAGCCTTGTCTTCACTGAGGCCCTTGGTCGCCTCCACCTTTCCCCCACCCGACTCCACTTTCAATATCTGCTTGTTTGGGGCTTCCCTGGGGGCACAGTGGTTAAGAATCCGCCTGCCAATGCAGGGGACACGGGTTCGAGGTGGTCCAGGAAGATCCCACATGCCGCAGAGCAACTAAGCCTGAGCACCACAACTACTGAGCCTGCGCTCTAGAGCCCGTGAGCCACAACAACTGAAGCCTGCACGCCTAGAGCCTGCGCTCCGCGACAAGAGGAGCCACTGCAATGAGAAGCCCACACACTGCAATGAAGACTAGCCCCAGCTCACCTCAACTAGAGAAAGGCTGCACACAGAAACGAAGACCCAACGCAGCCAAAAATAAATAAAAATTAAAATTAAAAAAAAATCTGCTTGTTTGCAAATAACAAATGATATGACCTGGTGAGCACAAAAGTGAGGTACAAAATCAAACAAACAGCAGTCTTCAGTAATGGGAGAAAACTCACCCCCTACTTTAGATTTTGGTCCTCAACCTCACCCCTGCTTTCCACTGCACCCGGGAGGCACACCCTCTCTGCCCAGCCGGCCCCACTGCCTCCAGGCCCCCCTCTCACAGCCCACAAGGGCCTCCTGCTGTGCCCGTGTGCTCTGCCAGCAGAGATGTCCTGCAGGACTGGGAAGCCCCAGGGCCTGTGTTACAGGGCCGGTCACTGACACCCAGGCTGTGGGTAGCACAGCAAGGGGCTGGAGAGGTGGATGGGGCAAAGGGCAGGGGACAGAGCAGTGGGCAGGAAACACACCATGGGGCTAGGTCTTCTCCCACCAATGGTGGGCATCTGGGGAGGTGTTTTTTTTTAAACTAAAGTTTTCATCTTGAGGTAAGTGTAGATCCACATGTAATTGTAAGAAATACAACCACCCGCATCCTTCACCCTGACTCCCCGGGGGAAGAGTTTGTGGGCTCAGCACAACATCACAGCCTGGGTGCTGACGTCGGCTCCATCAAGACTCAGGACGTTTCTGTCTCCCTCTTTACAGTCACATCCACTCCCCACCCTCCAGTCCCTGGCAACCACCACCTGTTCCCCACGTTGTCGCTTCCAGAGTGTGGCTTGAATGGGATCATGTGGTATGTCACCTCCGTGACAGGCCGCCCACGTCAATGTGCAGACCCAGAGTTCCTCTCCGACTCCAAGCGACTGCTCTGCACCGTGTACCTGCCTGTTTGGTGAGCCTCTCGCCCATGGAAAGACATCTGACTGGTCTCCAGTTTCTGGCTATTACCAATAAATCTGCTGTAAGTATGTGTTCAGAGTTTTTGTTTCTCTGGGGTAAACGTCCAGGATGGTGACTGCTGGGTCACATGGCAGTTGGAAGTTAACTGCACCTAGTACTGTCACATTTGCCATTTCAGCCGCTCGACAGTCTCCCTGCTGTGGCGTCCAGTCTGCATCCCCTAACTGCACGTCTACATCCTCCCCGTTGAAGCGTCTCCTCCCGTCTTCTGCCTTCTTTCCAGCGGGTCCCCGTGTGTGTGTTTCCCAACGAGTTTTGAGGGTTCTTTACACATATTAGATCCTAGTCCTCTCCCAGGTACTGGTTTGCAAACATTTTCTCTCATGCTGCAGCTTCCTCTCATCCTCCTAACGGACTTTTGCAGAGCAAAGTTCTGCAATTTTGATGAAGTCCAATTTATCATTTTTTCTCTTTATGAGTCATGCTCTGGGGGTCAAGTCTAAGTACTCACTGCCTAGCCCCAGACCCCGAATATTTTCTTCTACTTTCTCTAAATGCTGTGGAGTTTTGTATTTTACATATAAGTCCGTGCACCATTCTGAGCCAATTTTTGTGTAAGGTGTGAGACTTGGGTCGATGTCCATTTTCTTGCCTATAAATGTCCAGTTGCTCCAGTACTACTTGTGGAAAGGTAATCCTTCCTCCATTCAACTGCTTTTGCATCTTTGTCAAAACTCAGCTGGGCATGTTTCTGTGGGTCTATTTCTGAGTTCTCATTCTGTGCCACTGATCTCCGGTTCTATCCCTCTGCCAATACCACAGTCATAATTACTGTATCAAGTATATACGTAGTAAGTCTTAAAACCAGGTAGATGGAGTCTTCCCACTTTATTCTTCTTGAAAGTTACTTGGAGTATTCTAGATCCTTTGCCTTTCCATATAAATTCCAGAATCTCATCTACATCTACAAAAACTCTTGCTAGGATTTTCATAGGAACTGTGCTGTATACCATATATCAATTTGGGAAGAACTGACATCTTTTGTGTCTTGGAATTCATAAACATGATATGTTTCTCCATTTACTTACATCTTCTTTTATTTCTTTCATCAGCACCTATACTTTTCAGCATATAAATCCTAAAAATGTTTTGTTGGATTTATACCTAAGCATTTCATTTCTGAGCAACTGTGAGTGGTGGTGTATTTTTAATTTCAGTGTCAACATGTTCATTACTAGTATACAAAAATACAGTTGGTTTTTATATGTTTATATAATATCCTGCAATCTTACTAAACTCACTTATTAATGCAAGAATTTGGGGGGGTACATTTAGATTTTTTGACAATTTTGTCATCTGTAGAGTCAGTTTTATTTCTTCCTTTTCAACCTGTGTGCGTTTTCTTTTCTTGCCTTATTTCACTGGCTACACCCTCCAGGACTGTGATAAGACTGGTGAGATCAGACATCCCTGTCCTGTTCCTTACCTTAGGAGAAAGCATTCCATTCAGTCCTCACCAGTAAGTATAACGTAGTGGTTGGAGTTTTGTAGATACTCCTCATCGTGTCAAGGTAATTCTTGTTATTTTTTTCTATTGTTACTTTGTGAGAGTTTGATCATGAATAGATGCAAAATATTATAAGATCCTATTTCTGCTCTGATATGATCATGTGGTTTTTAAGACGGTGAATTACACTGACTGAATTTCAAATATGGAACCAGCGTTTGGTCATGAATTTCTTTTGCAGGGAGAGGAGCTTCTATTTGCTAATATTTAGTTAAGAACATTCATATATATGTGTATCTATGACAGACTTGTTCTTTTGCGGGGGGACTGTTTTATCCGGTTTTGGTATCAGGGTAATATTAACTTCAGAAGATGAACTGGGAAGTATTCCCCCTCTTCTATTTTCTGGGGAAAAAATCATGCAGAATTGGTATTAACTTTTCTTTAACTGTTTGGTAAAATTCTCCAATTAAACTATCTAGACCTGCAAATCATTTCCTTAACAAGTATAGGCCTATTCATATTCTACTGAGTCTTGTGTGAGTCGTAGTAGGTTGTGTTTTTTGAGGAACTGGTCCATTTCATCTAAGTTGTCGAATTTACACACGTAGAGTTGTTCACAGTATCCCCTTATTATCCTTTTGACGTTGGCAGGGTTTGCAGTAATGCTCCCATTTCATTCTTGATATTTTAAATTGTCTTCTCTTTCTTCTTTGTCGGGCTTCCTAGAAGTTTGTCAATTTTATTGATCTTGTGGAAGACCCAGTTGTTTCACTGACTTTCTCTGTTTTTCTGCTTTTAACTTCATTGATTTCTGCTCTGGTGTTTATTATTTCTTTTTTTCTGCTTGCTTTGGGTTTCATTCTGCTCTTATTTTTCTTTTTCTAGATTCTTGAGGAGCTTAGATTACTGATTTAAGATTTTTTTTTTCCTTCCTTAATGTATGCTTTTAGTGCTACAAATTTCCCTCTCAGCACAGCTGTAGCTGGGGTGCCACAAAATTTGACGTTTTCTTTAAAAAAAAAAAAAATTTATTTACTTATTTGGCTGCACTGGGTCTTTTTTTTGTCTGCGTTGGGTCTTTGTTGCTGAGCACGGGCTTTCTCTAGTTGTGGTGAGCGGGGGCTACTCTTTGTTGTGGTGTGCGGGCTTCTCACTGTGGTGGCTTCTCTTGTTGCAGAGCATGGGCTTCAGTAGTTGTGGCACGCGGGCTCAGTAGTTGTGGCACATGGGCTTAGTTGCTCTGCAGCATGTGAGATCTTCCCAGACTAGGGCTCAAACCCATGTCCCTGCATTGGCAGGCAGATTCTTAACCACTGTGCCACCAGGGAAGCCCTGCATTGGGTCTCAGTTGCAGCATGCAAGATCTTCGTTGTGGCATGTGGGATCTTTCATTGCGGCGCCCAGGCTTCTCTCTAGTTGAGGTGCATGGGATTAGTTGCCCCGCGGCATGTGGGATCTTAGTTCCCCGACCAGAGATCAAACCCGAGTCCCCTGCATTGGAAGGTAGATTTTTAACCACTAGACCACCAGGGAAGTTCTGACATGTTGTCTTTTCATTTTCATTCAGATCAAGGTATCCTCAGGTCCCCAGATCCCTAGCTGGTCTGCCATCTTCTTTCAACCTTTTTGAGTCTTTACACATAATGTCCAGAGTTCTGTGTTGTACTGAGCAGGAGGAACCAGGAAGGACACATCTACTCTACCTTTCTGAAGGTGCAAGTTCTCTGGGAAGGTTTTTAAGTGAGCAGAGAAGGGCTTCTGCCGAGACCTCCTTCCTCTCCTCCAAAAGCATGGGATGGCCACCCTCAGGTCTGGGCCGTGCAGAAGAGAACCTCTGACTGGAGGACTCTGCCCGCTACTGGGGCAGGGAGCTCTCAGTCCACTGGGGGCACATCAGTGACCAGTTCCTAAGGATGCCACGTGGGTGGGACCCTGAGAGACAGGTGGGAGGGAGGGAGGAAGGGAGGAAGGGAGGAAGGGAGGAAGGGAGGAAGGGAGGGAGGGAGGAAGGGAGGGAGGGAGGAAGGGAGGGAGGGAGGAAGGGAGGGAGGGAGGAAGGGAGGGAGGGAGGAAGGGGTCCACCCGCTACAGGCCCTGCAGACACCCTGAAGGCCTCTGCAGTGGCTGCACACCCACGTCTCCAGACCCATGGGCCCCCTGCCTCTCTGCTCCTCCTCTGGCCTGGCACCGCCCCTGCTCCTGAGCTGATCACCCCGCCCATGGCTAGCACCGCCCATCTCCATCTCTAGGCTGACATCCCCGAGCCTGGCTTTCAACCGGATGTCCCCAGCATCTCATGTTTGTCACTTTCCACATGGAGCCCCTCCTTTCCTGTTCACTCCCGAGCCCACCTGTGCTCTGAGAGAGCGGCCTAGCCACCACACAGCTGCTCACACGGGTGGCCTGGGAGTCTCCATGTCCTCTCATTCCTAACCCATCAGCAAGTCTGGTCAGTTTACCTCCAAGCGACACGTCGAATCTGCCTGTCTCCCTCGTCCCCCACAGCCTCCACCACAGCCCACACCACCCTCGCCTCTGTCCCGATCACCCAAGTGCCCTGGCCCTGCTCCCCTAACACCCTCTCTTCACATGCATTCCCCATGCTTCCCCTCTTCCTCCCGGCCTGGAAGGTCCTTCCTGCCTCTCCCAATGGCTGCCTGTCTTCCGTGGACCTGGTCTCACTGACAGCTCCTCAGATGGACACTCCCCAAACAGTCCAGCGAGGTCCATCCTGCCGGAGCCCCTCCTTAAGCACCACTCAGCTCGGCTCTCAAGGTCCTTTACTCATCTGTTCACAGCGGTTGAGAGTGGTCTCTCCCACTAAGTTGCAAACACCATGGGAGGACCTTGGTCACTTTTTATCACCACTGGATCCCCAGGACTTGGTATCCAGAAGGTGCTTAATAAATAGCTGCTGAAGGAACGAACGGATGAAGGAAGTTAGGAACCTGGACACCAGGGAGAAGCTGGCTGAAGGCTGAGGCTGCCCCTCTGTGGCTACGCTGAGAAGTGCAGCCTCCCCGCCGTCCAAAGAGCCCCTGGAGCCCCTCCCCCACTCCCCTCCAGGACAGAGCTCAGGGTCCACCACCGCCCACTAGGTCTCAAGGACCCCTGGTCTTTCCCAAGAAAAACCTGCTCTCTTCTGAACAGGCAGGGAGTGCCCTCCAGCGGGGCTTCCTCCCCAAAGAGGCCAAGGAGCAGGAGGCAGGCTGGCTTTCCCTGCCTGGGAGGAACTGCGGTGGGAGCCCCGGGCCTTCCTTGGAGCCTCGCGGACTGTGGAGAGGAGCTGGGCCCATCAGGGAGACCCCTGGGCTCCCGAAGTTGGAGTCTAAGGCCCTGGGGCTCAGGAAAGGGTGATAGGTAAGGAGGGGAAAGGAGGGGAGGGGAGGAAAGAGGGTCAGGGAGGTAGTAGCTCCTGCCAAGGCCTCGGGGCCGGTGCAGCGGAGCCCGGAGGAGAGCCATCTTCTCCGCTGGGGGAGTCAGGGTGCCCAGTGGTGCTCACAGGCACTGGGACCCGAGGTGCAGCAGGGACCAGCAAGGCCCCCTCTTGCCCTGGGGTCTCATGTCTGGTTTGGGGACCAGGGTCTCAGCACCGCAAGCCCATAAGGTGAGAGAGATACCCCCCTTAAAGCATCACTTTTGCACAATGAACGTATTTTTCACATCTTCAAGCTGGAACAAACCAAAGTATTGTGTAGGAAACACATGATTTAAAAAAACAAACAAACATGTAAAATATAACTTCTAAAGTGTTTCTGGCTTCTTGAAGGCCCCGTCCTTGGTGGGGGGTTGGGGGGAGGTCTGAGGCCACTGGGCCCTGCCTCCCGCATCCCTCAGGTTTGACATCTCTGGACTTGTTCCAGCTCATCTCAGCTGTGCTGAGGAAGAGAAGGGGAAGGCTTCTGTCCACATTTGACTGCAGGGTTAAAGCAGCTACCTGGGCCAAGGTGGCGAGACCCAGACGGGGGTGGAATTTTGGGGAAGGAGGTCTCTCCTGAGGCGGCTGGCTCAATCTCAGGAGTCCCCCGCCCCAATCTTAGGGCACAGTCCAAGGAGGGAAGAGGGCTCTGATAATCGGCCGGTCTCCCTGGCCGTGCCTCCCACTCCCTCCACACAGCCCAGGAAGCAATGCAGCCGAAGAAGGGCCCCATGGGAGGGGTTTCCTTACCTCCCTCTTGAGCGGGGCCACGTAGGCCCAGGAGTTGGTGGCAGGGTCGTAGCGCTCCACAGTGGTCAGGTCATTGTGGTAGTCGCGGCCGGCCACCGCGTAGATGTACTTGCCCACGACACACACGCACAGGTCGGCGTGCTCCTGCTGCAGCGACTGGATCTGGAACCATCGGTTGTGCCTCGGGTCGTACCTTGTGGGGAGAGAGAACAGCATGTCACCAAGCAGCCCCTCCCCTAGCACCCCCTCCCCCAGCCTGGAGGGTGGGGCTCGGAGCCTCCTGGGTTTCCGCCCACAGCGCCAGGCCCTCCAGGTGTGACCTCACGGTGGTTTCTAGACCCTCCACTGTCCACTCCAAGCTGCCCAATGGCTGTTCCTACAGCCACCTCGATCTCACCTGTCTCACCTCAAAATCCCCATGGCCCTGCTCTCAATCAGGAACGCCCCCAATTATGGCCTCTCGACTGGACGACTGGGCACAACAGCCTCCAGGCCTCCCGCCAGCACTCCCTCAGGCTGGTCGCCAGGCTCCCATCACAGCCCACCTGACCCCCGTCCCCCACTGCCTGTGCATCTCCTGTGTGCAGTTCCCGCCCTCCCCAGCGGGATTCCAGGACAGAGGCCTGCGAAGAGGGGAGGGGAGAGAAGCCCACCTCTGCTGAGCCCAGCACCATCACCAAAGCTCGCTCTCCTGACGTCGGGCCACCTCCATGCCCCTTTCAAGGGGACGCAACTGTCCCTGTCACAGCCCTGCCTTCACCTCACCCCATCAACCTTCGTAAAAGAGTCTAACCCCCATGCGACAGCTTCCTCTATGCCCCCAGCATGGAGCTGCTCCTCCCCCCAGCCCTGCCCTCTCCTGCCTCCAGAGGGCTTCACTTTTCAGCCCAGTCTTCTCAGCCACTCCGGGACAGCCCGCGGCCACCCCACGTTCTCTCCTCACACTGCTAATGCCCGTTGTCACCTCCAGCTGGCTGCTCACTGGTCCCACGTGGACCCCCGGGCTCCCTACATCCCACCCCTCGCTCACCAGCCAAGCCCCTGCTCACACCCAAATCCTCACATGCCTGAGCCCAGCAGCTGAGGCCCTTCAAAGCCCAGACTCAGCCCCTGCCCCATCTCTCCAGGCCCCAGGCCTGGCACCCTGCTGGGCATGAGGCCAGTGTGCTGTTTGAGTGGACACAGGTGACCACAGAGCCTCGAGGGCCAGGGCCCGTGAGCCCGAGGCCCCAAGCCCACTCATCCCCTACCGCGGCCACTCTTCCCCTGGCTCCCTGCCAACCCCGCCCCCAACTCCGGCACCGGCAGCTGAGTGTCGGCCTCTGGAGCCCCCTCACTCCATGCATGGCCCCTGCACACTTACAGCCTCTCTCTGGTAAGTGTTTAATTCTCCACCATAAGACCAGCTCCGAAGCAGACAGTTTTCTTTGGCCTGTGCCAGACGCCCCCATTTCAGCTTTCACCCCCAAAACAAGTTAAGTGCACTCGACAGCCGCTTCTTCCCGCCACAGCCCCTCCCTGCCAGCCGAGAATACAGGAAACGGGCCAAGGGAGAGAGAGGACAGGCACCTGGGCCACGCAGACCCAGGTCTGGGCATATCTGGCCATCAGTTTTACTGTCCCGACGTTCACTCAGCTCCACACCCATGGGGTTATGCTGCCTGCCTAGAAAAGTTACCATGAGGGATCACGAGGGTCAAGTCATGTGACAAGGGTTCCTTAAAGGACCGTGGTCCATGTCTGTCTTCCCAGACCTGGTGGCGCACCTGGCTCAGGGCAGATCACACACTGTCCGCTCAGGGAAGGGAAGGAGGGGCGAGGTCACCAGTGGTGGAATCACTCAACAAACATCACTGCCCCCAACGTGGACCAGCCATGGCTCTTGGCGCTGGCACCCAGGGCCCCCCTTTCCACTGTAGGTTGGGAAACAGGCCAAAGGGAGCAGAGTAGCCAAGTCTCCACATAAGGACAGGTGCCGGGGAGGAGCAGTGACAGAAGGAGACAGCAGGGCCAGGAGGGCGCCTGAGAATGAGTGACCGGGCCCTGCCAGGTGGAGGTCCAGCTGGGACAGGCAGCCCAGGGCAGGAAGGCGCCTACCACAGCCTTCCTGTGCACAAGGCTTGTTCACATTTCACATGCGTCTCTTCTGCCCCATTTTCACCAGGGAGACGAGTCCCTCCAGATGCTTCCTCTGGCCTCCTGCCCTCACAGCACCCTGGGCTGGGTTCATCTGGATTTGCGGTGTCAGTTAAGGAAACACACACACAAACACATACATACAGACACCACATCAATAATTCAGACATAACCACAGTTTTGCTGATTTCTTATCTCTCCACCATGTTCTGTATCCCACATTTTCCTCTTTATTGGTTTAATTTTCCACTTTGTCAGAATAAGTCCTCAAGTAATATTTTTTTCCTAATAGAAATAAACTAAACCATTGCATATAAGGATTCAAATCCTTCAGTCACTTTAATGCTGACTCTGGACCATCCTACTGCAAACTCACAGGCGAAACCTAGGGTTGGCATGAGAATGTTCTGAGGCCTTATTAAACTTAGTGATTGCTCTCACGTGTTTCCATGACTTAAGCCTTCCCATGATTATTGATGAAGTCCATTACAGTTAGGAACATTTTTTGAAACATACTCTAAAATATTAATAGTCATGAAAATGCCTAAGGACAAAAACAAGTTATCACTCTATGTAGGGTCGGGGCATGTGGCAACATGGACTGGCCACCACCGGGTAGGGGTGCAGAGCTGCAGCTGTGGGAAGGTGCCCTAGTCACGTGGGCAACACAGACGCAATCAAGGAAAGAAAAGAGAAGTGTCATAGCTCGGAGGCAACGTGCTCCCAGAGAGCTACCTTTTCACACGCTACAACCTGTTAAGTCCCTAACTCCTCAAAACGCAAATGCTAATTTACTGCAAAATCTTGTTTTCTTATATTCTGACAGCCTGTAGATTCTAAGGGCGGTGAACTGAGAGGAAAGGGCAGAGAACCAGACTCTTAACTCAAATTAAGATCCACCTAGCAGTGTGAAGAGTCCACCAGGAGATGAATGAAACTTTCACTCCATAGAGATGAGACCCCGGGTCTCCCCACAGCTCACCAGCCGCTCCGCACCGCAGCCTGCCCGGCAGGTCTCCCTGACCCCGCCTCCAACAGTGACCCAACCTCCGAGTGGAGTCTGAGGCTGTGGTTGTCAATCACGGAGGCTGACACCAGCACCTTCCAGAGTTCTGGTGGGTCTCACAGCACATGTTCACAAAAGGGAAACAGACCGGGTTTGAGAGACAGAGGTCAGCAGCTCATGACAGGACTCTAGAGTGTCTGCTTTGAAGATCTGGCCTTGGCCCTCCAGCTGGAAGTGGCAGCCCTTCGAGGCCTGGCAGGAGGGAGGCCTGAACATGGGACTGCCACCACCCCCACGCCCCCCGAGTACGCGTCAGGTCAGGGAGACGATGAAGGCATGGTTTCCTCCCTTCTGAACTGGGCCCCCTCCCGTTTGACCACAAAGAGCTGCCAAGCTCTGGGTCTCACCAGTGTGACAAAAGTGATCACTTCCTGGGGTGGGGAGAGCAGAGGAGGTCGACGGATGGGGGTCTCCTCCTGGCTTGGGGTCCCCAGGCTCCCATCCAAGGGGCACGGCCAGGCCTGACCCCACCCCCAAGACGGAGCAGGAACAGGAACGCAGTTGGCTTCAGCTCACCGCTGCCACAGCTGGCAACCCCTCTCTCTCTGCAGTGCCATCTTTCAGCTTGTGGGGGGCAGAAACTTCCCCCAGGCACCAGACCTTAAGATCAAACCAAAGTACAGGGGAGGGGGACCTAGAAACCTCCTGGAAGTGGAGGCCGTGGAGATTTGCCCCACTTTCCTTGCTCTGACCAATGAAATGGATTTATGGGATCCCAGCCTCGCAGACTGAAAGAAACCATGGCCTCCCGAGGCCTTACACCCAGCACATGGCTGATGACAGGGCCTAGGGGCTGGGGGGTGGGGGGAATTTGGTCTGAGGTTCAGCACTGCCTGTGGGCCTTCCCTGCCCCCCAGGCTGAGGACTGTGCACTCAGGGGAGCAGGGCGACAGGAAGCCACCCTCCACCAGGAGCCTGTGCGGTTACGAGAGCAGAGCTAAGTGGATAGGTGAGGGGAAGCTGGGACCAGGGGTGTGAGAGCAGAGAGGCAAGGTGGCCATGCTCCCAGGCCTGGTCCCCTCCTTCCTGCCACAACACCCCATCCCAGCCCCTCACCCACAAGATGGTGGGGTGTGCTGAGGGGCGAGGGGGTTTCTGAGGAGGGGGGACAAGAGCAGGAGGAGGGATCACGGGCCCCCTTCCTCATCTCACCGCCGTCCATGTTCTTCCCATCAACCTGTGCCCACAGAACGGGCGCAGACCTGTTCAAGAGGATGACTGCGTTGGCGAGTGGCACGTGCCTGGCAGAAGCCACCCTCTGGGCAGCCGCCCGGCCGAGGGCCCCTACCTCCAGCAGCGGGACTCAGCGCGGAAGCCCTGGACATTGTTGTCCCCTCCAATCAGGTACACGAAGTTGTTGAGCACGGCGATGCCCTGGTTGGACATGCGGGGCGCCAGGGAGGCGGTGAAGTGCTTCCACTCCCCCAGCAGCGGGTTCAGGTACTTGGCCTGGTCGCTGAGGACAGTGGACGGCGTGGAGTGGATGCCCCCGAAGCCCACGACGCACTGGAAGTCCGAGCGCAGCTCGGTTTGTGGGCCCTGCAGGCTGGGCTGCAGGCTCTCGTTCCGGTGGTACATGAGGGCTTCAGCCACTGTGTCCCTCAGGGGGCTGGGGTCCAGCTTGTCGTGCAGCCGCTGCAGGACCTCGGCTTCCATGAGGGGGAAGCGCACGGTCTCCAGGAGCTTGGGTGGCTCATGCAGCGGGAGCCGGTCAGCCTGCACCTGCTCCGGAGGGTAGTGGTAGAGCAGGGCACCCTCATACACCTCCGTCTCGCAGGACACCTCCAGGCGGTTGCTGCTCAGGAGGGCATAGACCTTCTCCAGGGGCAGCTGGCGGTACTTGTCAGTCCGCGAGAAGGCCACAAAGTTCTTGAGGATGTAGGCGTCCAGCTGCTCGGTCAGGTGGCTCAGGTCAAAGAGCTCGGCCAGCCGGTAGACGTCAAGGATGTTGTCCTCATCCACCCAGGGCGTGAGGAAGTCACAGCAGAAGTGGATGATCTCGGGGATCTGTGAACAGAACACATACATTCAAGCCCAGGCAAAGCGTCTGGGTGCGGGACCTAGCGCGGAGGTGCGGGTGGGGCTCACAGGCTCCGCCGGCCCCACTCCCCGCCACACTGGACACGCCCGGGGCTCACAGCATTTCGGGGCTTAAGTCTGGGCTTGGAGGTGGTCTCTGAGCCTCAGCCTCCTCGTCTGTAAAACAGGGATGACGTGGCGAGGAACCACCTGACACACGCCAGCTCCCTTTGGATCAAAAGCACGGGATCTCCAGAGAAGTGCAAGCAGCAGGACAGCCACCACACTGTGGGGCAAGGACACCCTGCAATTAGGTAACCAAAGGACCCAGGAGGCAAGGCAAGGGCCCGGAAAGGCTGCTCAGGGGCTGCTAAGTTCTGCAGGAAAACTGGATTTCAGAATTTCTCAAAATGGGAATACCTCTCATATCCAGCACCATCAACAAATTCATTACATGAAAACTAATTCTGCTGGAATTTGAAGCTTATTAATAAATGTTTAAAGTCTTTTTATTTTTTCTGGTTCTAGACATTTGGTGCTTGCCAGGTGACATGCTGAAGGCTGAATGGAAACCTGCAAAGTGCCAGGCGTGTGTCTCCCCCACCAGGAACGTCCCCATCGTGCTGCTTCCTTAGGTCCTGAGGGTCTTCACTCGACCATCCATTTCCTCCCGAGCAGGTGCTTCTGCTTGGCCTCTTCTGCCTAAAATATTACTTCTGACCTCTCAGAGGCCAGGAGCTGAGCACCAGGTTCTGGGTGGAAGGTGAGGGCTGACAGCCCTGAGTGGGCCTGAGGAGCAGCTCCTGAGAACCAGGGACTGTCTTGCCCTCCCTGGCAAGGTCAAGGTCCCTCATCCTTGTCTCAGCGCAGGGACCTCTGGCAGGGAATCTCACCAAGGAATCGCCCGGCCTGCCCCATGCAGGAGGCCCACGAGAGGCCCAGAGAAGGGAACTCATTTGCTCGGAGTGACCCAGTGGATACAGTCTCACCGACACTCAGATCCACGTCCCTGGGGATACCACGAAGGGCACAGCACATGGGAGACAGGCCACCAACAGCCACTGGCTACATGAACAAACATGACCTGGTGGGCCTGTGGACTCGGAACTGTTACACCAAGTAAAACTTGCTTTAAAAACAACATTGCGGGGCTTCCCTGGTGGCTCTATGGTTAAGAATCCGCCTGCTGCGGCTTCCCTGGTGGCACAGTGGTTGAGAGTCCACCTGCTGATGCGGGGGACACAGGTTCGTGGCCCGGTCTGGGAGGATCCCATGTGCCACGGAGCGGTTGGGTCCGTGAGCCATGGCCGCTAAGCCTGTGCGTCCGGAGCCTGTGCTCTGCAACGCGAGAGGCCACAACAGTGAGAGGCCTGTGTACCACCAAAAAAGAAGAAAAAAAAGAATCCGCCTGCCAATGCAGCGGACATGGGTTCAAGCCCTGGATGCCGTGGAGCAACTAAGTCCATGAGCCACAACTACTGAGCCTGCGCTCTAGAGCCCAGGAGCCACAACTATTGAGCCCACGGGCCACAACTACTGAAGCTCGTGTGCCTAGAGCCCGTGCTCCGCAACAAGGGAAGCCACCGCAGTGAGAAGCCTGCACACTGCAACAAAGAGTAGCCTCCACTCGCCACAACTAGAAAAAGCCCGCGCGCAGCAAGGAAGACCTAATGCAGCCAAAAATAAATAAATTTATAACAAACAAACAAACTGGGCTTCCCTGGTGGCGCAGTGGTTGAGAGTCCGCCTGCCGATTCAGGGGACACGGGTTTGTGGCCCGGTCCGGGAAGATCCCACATGCCACGGAGCGGTTGGGCCCATGAGCCATGGCTGCTGAGCCTGTGCGTCTGGAGCCTGTGCTCCGCAACGGGAGAGGCCACAACAGTAAGAGGCCCGCGTACCACAAAACAAAAACAAACAACAACACTGCATAGAAACCCGGTATGTTAAAAATAAAACAAAACCAAGCCGGGCTGCCCCAAGCACCAGCCATGGCTCTGCCTTGAGGTCTGAGGGGAGGCAGCAGGTCTCTGAGCCAGCGACGGATGCAGCAGAAGGCAGAGCCCAGCTGGGAGGAAGAAACGGAGAGAAGGAGGCCGGGACAGAGGCGAGGGCAGGGAAACAGAGAACACGGTCACGTTCACAAGGATGACTCGTCCAGACATGGACCCAGAGGACGAAGGTGGACATAGAGGAGAGCCTGGCGCTAGCAGAGTGGCTGTGGGATACACGGTGCAGGGAGCAAGGCAGTGTGTGGTGTGCTGGGGAGGGAGGGTGACGCCGACAGCAAGCACAGGGGGAGAGGTTCTGGGGGCGGCTGGCTACTGGAGGTGTGGTCCCCAGAGCAGCAATGAGGGGACAGGACATGGGGACAGAGGAGCTCTCTGAGTAAAAGAAGGAACTTCTGCATGAAGGCCGCCCTGGCTCAGCTCCACCTGCCCACCCGCCACTGAGAGTAAAGGCACAGGGCTATTAGGGCCCCGCCATGTGGGGAGCCTCCAGACACCCCCAAACAGGCTGCTTTTCCTACTGCCCCAGACGTGCTCTGACCTCATAAAAGGTCAGGATAAGGAACTCGGCATAAGACTTCGTTCCAGTTTCAGGACACGAGGGAAAAGCTGTCTTCTGAGCCAAACGAGGAGCCTGCCGACACTCTCGAGAGCAAAGGGCTCACCGCCCACCCTCACACCACTGCCTGGCGGGCACCCGGGACCCGTCTGGGCCTGGCTCTGCCTGCCTCAGACCAGGAGCCTCACCTGAAGCTGGCAGGCGGCGACCAGCGTCTCCTGGACGTTGCTCAGGCTGAGTTCCAGCTCGGACGTGTAAATGAAATGCAGGATTTGGCACATGGCATTGTAGGACACGCCGTGGATCAGGACTTCTTCCTGCTCCATCTCCTTCAGCCCCCCAGCAAACATGCCTCTGCAAAGGGAAGAAAGGAGATGGCAGGGTTACACCCATTAGGACGCCAGGCCACAGAGGAGGGGCACCCAGAAGCGCCCACAGCTCCTGACCAAGCTTGGCAGCTGTTCTGGAAATATCCATCTAATGTGCCCCAGCAGCTGCACGTGAGCCTCTGCGGGCAGGACCACGTCCAGCGTGCTTTCTGCTGCATCCACCCGTGCAATTCCTGGGCCACAGCCGCAGCCCAGGGCACGCGGTGAAAGGATAAATGAATGGGAAACAAATAGTAAACGTCCTCCGCTCAGCAGCTCCGTACCCAGCAGCCACTAAACACCAGGAACCGTGCACAGAGCCAATGCGACAACAATGAAGTGAAGTGGCAGGATCCCTATGTGCATGGAGTTAATGCCAGAGGACAGACACGAAGACACAGGGCACTTCCGGTGGTGGAATCACTGTCAAGGACCACAACAGGGCATCTGACCGAGGAGTGCCCAGGGCGGGAGAAGAGTGGCTGGAGAGCGATGGCAGAAGGGCCCACGATGAGGAAGTGGAGGTGGCAGGCACCCAGGGCCCAGGGCCAGGAAGAGCTTGCAGGCAGGCAGGCAGGGCGAGGAAGAAGAGGCAGGAGGTGAGCCTGGGCCAGGTCCTGCTACCCCCGGGGCAGGGTAGGGTCTGGACCAAAACCAAGGCAAATGAGGTGCTCTCGGCGAGTCATACACAGGCCTGAGCAGAGGAACTTCAGATCTTGGGCTCCTTGGCCAGAGTGGAGAGGCTGGAGCAGAGGCAGGGAGGCTCCTGCAGGGCTGGGGAGGCCACACGGCTGGGGAGCTGGAGTAGAGACCACCCTGGGGCCGAGAGGAGAGAACAAGCGATGGAGGGAACCCAGGAGAGCACAGGAGGAACCCAGGCTGGGCAGGAAGACACCTGGCGGGACCGGAGTAAGAGAGGGCAGTGGGAGTTCCATTGTGGCTCCAACACTGTGGGTGCCCCAGGGCATCTCAGCAGGGGTGTCAGTTAGGTGTTTGGAGGGAGGAGGCTGGCAGTCAGGGGAGGAATCTGGGCTGAAATATGACAGCAACACGGAGGTGACAGAGTGGCTATTGTCACATTTTATATCACACACACACACACACACACACACACACACACACACTCACACATACTCTCCCTCCCCCTCCCTCTCTCTCTCAAGACCTAAATTACACGAAAGGGTGCTCTGGTCACCAGCCCCCCTCCAAGGGTGGCACTATCCCCAGAGGCAGTGGCCGCGCCTTAATCCCCACCTGGTTTCGACTTCACAGGACACCTTGGAAACAGCCCCGATCATCCGTACACACAGCGCTGCCCCTCTCTGTAAAGGTGATCACAACTGATTTAACCGTTCCTGCCGGGGTCCACCTGGGTTACTCCTAATCTCCTGTTATTTCTCCCAGTGGATGGTTTTGCGCCCACGAGCTGTTGCTCATGTGAACGCCAGGATTAATTTCAGGAAAGCAACTGCTGGGTCAAAGAGTTTCATACACACGCACTTGGATGGCACTGCCCACGGCCTGTCAGGTAGCGCCACCAGTGTGCGGGGAGCCTGTCCCCCACACCCTCAGAACCAGAGGAAGATGCTGCTCCAACTGCCAGGAGGCAAGGGAGAAATCTTGTAAACAATGGGACAGAGGCTCTCTTCACAGGTTTAACAGCTGTTTTTATATTCTTTTCCAAACAGTCCAGATGCTTTGCCCATTTTCTGTTAGACTCTGTCTTATCAATTTAAAGAAACTGGAACCTCTGTGCATCGGTGATGGGCATGTAAATTAGTGCAGCTGCTGTGGAACAGTATGGGGTTCCTCAAAAAATGAAAAACAGAATTACAGAATGTGATCCAGGGAATTCTCTGGTGGCGCAGTGGTTAAGAATCCGCCTGCCAATGCAGGGAACACGGGTTTGAGCCCTGGTCTGGGAAGATCCCACATGCCACGGAGCAACTAAGCCCATGAGCCACAACTACTGAGTCTGCGCTCTAAAGCCCGCGTGCCACAACTACTGAAGCCCGCGCGTCTAGAGCCCATGCTCTGCAGCAAGGGAAGCCACAGCAATGAGAAGCCCGCACACCGCCACAAAGAGGAGCCCTCACTCACCGCAACTAGAGAAAGCCTGCAAGCAGCAACAACGACCCAGTGCAGCCAAAAACAAACAAATAAATAAATAAATATTTTTAAAAAAAGAACATTACTGATCTGTACACTTAAAAATGGTTAAGATGGTAAATTCTACAGGGTTTTTTTTTTTTTTTAAAGGATGTTCACCAAGTCCCCAGCAGACGGGCACAGATAGCACAGACCACAAAGAGAACCCGGGCCACCTCTACTGCCAGGATGTCATAACCAGATGTCACAAGGTGCCAGTGAGCTGCCTCGGATATGAGGTGGGGAGAACATTTCCTGTGCCAGCCTGTACCAGCCCCCAACCCCTCTTCCAAACCTTTGAGGTCAAGTGTGTTTCAGAATTCAGAACGTTTCACCTGGAGAAACCCTTATCTGTGCCACATATGATGTCACGCTACCCCCCATAGGGTCTAAATCAAATCCAAACACCTCAATATTTCCGAACCAAAATGTACAAAGATGCTAAGTAGGACACATATAAAAGTACCCTCATATCAGTTCAGGGTGGGTTTCGTGGTTTAATGAATTTCTGCCAAACTTAGACTTTTAAAAAGCTGGCAATGTAGGAGAATCCAACTTCTGCCTCCCCCCTCAAATATCAACGACTGGACAGATTGGACAGCTATCCACAAACAAAAGAGCTCCGGGAGGGACTTCCCTGGTGGTCCAGTGGGTGAGACTCCACGCTCCCAATGCAGGGAGCCCGCGTTCGAGCCCTGGTTAGGGAACTAGATCCCACGTGTGTCAACTAAGATCCCGCCTGCCACAACTAAGATCCAGCACAGCATGCATGCATGCATGCGTAAATATATAAATAAATAAATATTTTAACAAAACAAAACAAAAACAGAAAAACCAGCTCCGGGAGACTTCCAGAGGACACTTGACAAGTTTTAGCAACATATTAGAAAACAAAACAACTTTGAGTATCAGAGCTTTGAGGTTTGAGTATTATGAACTAGGATTTGCAAGGGAAAATAGTGTGGATGATAAGGAACGTTTATAAATGGTTACCACGGGGGTGAGGTGGGAGGGCAGGGATAAAGTGGTGCTTTCCACGATTTCCAATTCCAGCAGCGTTTCAGCTGTGGCAGTGGATGCTGGATGTGACCACATGCCTGCTGACCTGTCTGTGGATGGCCACACGCCAGGTCGCCTCAGGCTGATTAGGGCCTCGCACTGGAAGAGAGGTTTCCTAACACGGAACCAACTGTCCTTCCACGAACAAGGCCCAGCAGGCGGGCGTCTACTGCTCCACATGCCCAGGTCTCACTGAGCATTTCACACACTCTGATTCATAAGGAACTACAGCTTTCCGTGTGTTGGCTGGACACCGCTCAGCACCTGGCAGACACCCCACAGGGCATCCCCTACAGGGCCCAGCCATGGGCCCACTGCCCTCCAAAGCCCTTCCTTCCACCCCTGCCCACATCAGATATCTTTAGCAGCCTCACTGGGAAAAACCCTTTATCATTTCAACCTGAGTCAGTAACTGAAATGAATAATAATGAAATAAACCCACTAAAGCTTGGGAATCATCATTGCATATGCACATACCAGAGATGAGTCTGGGTTCTCCCTGGTCCCAGTGGGAGGGGGTGTCATCCTGCACAGTGACCGGGCCTGAGAGGGGAACACCTCCCAGCACAGTGGCTGGAAGTGGCTGCCAAAGGGCCAGGAATCGCTCCTGGAGGATGTGGGGAGACACAGAGTGTTTCCACCAAGAAGGGAGAGGTGGCACCAGTAACTGTCCTTTAGGAAGAGGACCATGACTGTGACAGTGACAGGATGGCCTGCGTGGGGAGAGAAGCTCCACCTGAAGGGCTTCGACGGTGTGTCCAGGAGGCCCTAAGCCAGGAGGACTCCAGTGCTTGAACTTCCGGGCCCTAAGGCCTCCCACAACTCTGCCCTGCCCACTGCCCTGTCTTCTCAAAGCTTGTAAAAGCTGAATCCTGATGAACTGAAGGGACACTGTTGTCCCTGGACATGTTTGCTCTAAGGCACCACTAACCACTAGGTCACCCTCTCCATAAACTCCTTCTGGAGAACAGGAAGCACTTAACCATAAAGAAATATTTTGCTCATTAGTTCCTAAAGTTAAAAGATAAGAACTACAAATGAGCCTTGAAGACAAAAGAACCAAACAGAATGGGAGACAGAATAGAGGGTCTCAGGTCTCAAGTGGGATGGTGGCACCAGCTCTGCCCAATGTGCTCAGGGCTGGGCTGGCGTCACGTAGGAGGTCATGAGAAACTCAGGGGACAGAAAACCCACAGGGAGGGTGGGAGGCCGAGGCCCAAGGGATGAGGAGGTGAGAGCAAGAGGTGGATGGCCAGGTGAGGGTGCGAACGGAGTGACTCCACATCACGTAGCTGGTGTGGACGACATGCATACGGTACTGACCACCTGCCTCGGCCCCCACAGAGGTCCCTGGGCCCGTATGGGCTTCCTGACGGTTTTACAAGAACACTGGGTGGGGCTGAAAAGTCTAAGGCATAAAGCATCATAACGTCTTTTAAAAAAGGCGTGTGTTACAAAGGCAGTGAAAGCAAATGCGGCAAAATGGTAACAACTGGTGTCCAGGTGTTTGTGATACTATTCTTTTCAATGTTTCCATAGGTTTGAAATTTTTTTAAATGAGATGATGGGTAGCCAAAGTAGAAAGAAAATCTGTTTCACACCAAGATACTGTACTTATAGTAGAAAATTCATTCTAGAAAATACAATATTATAAGTAAAGCCAAGCATACCGCCTTTAAAAGAAAAAAAAAAGGGATCACATGCCCCAGAGATGGGGCAGCTGAGAGAAAAACAGACCCCGAGCCCCCTACGCCTGCACAGCGAGAAGCGGGAGAAGCCCGGGGTGCCAAGGCGTCCACCTGGTGCAGCCAGCATCCCTGCTACCTTACTATGCAGACTCACCTGAAGTAATCGCAGGACGCAGCCAGCAGGATGCGATGGGCCTCGATGTGCCTCCCTTCCACCACCAGGACCACGTCAAAGAGGATGCCGCTGTTCCGCAGAGCCAGCAGCCCCCGGAGCAGCGCCTGAGAGTGCTGTGCGCTCCGGTAGGTGTTGCTGACACAGTGCGGGTGGGAGGGCTGTGCCGGCAACTTGCAGAGCTGGGCGAACTCCTGCTCCTCCGCCATCCTGACCACCGCTCCCAACCTCAGCACCGCGGCTGTCAGCTGCCAAGACACAGGGGCGAGGAATGAGCCTGGGAGGCAGCGCAGCCTGTGCAGGGCTGGCCAGCTTTTCAGGTCCCTCCCTCCTGCTCACCTGTGCTTTCCCCGTGGTCTCAAACCTCTAATTCCCTCTCCCCTCCCACTGCTGTCCAAACTTGGTGCCTTCTTTCTCCTGACCTGTGTCTCTTCATTGCCAAGATTCTCCTTTCCATTTATCTGCCTCAGCATCACCATGAAACAAAACGGTTCTAGAGACAGACCAACCCAGGCAGGAAACCCAGCCCCACGGTGGACTCAGTGTGGTGAACCTGAGTGTCAAGCCCCTCAGCTGAGAAAAGGGGACTACAAGCACCCAGCCCCTCGGGGCATTCTCAAATTTCCTAAAGGATGAAAACAAAGCACGAGCACAGACGAGGTTCTCAAGGGCTCTTCCTCTCTTCTATTGGGAAAGAACACTGGTTTCCCCCCCCCCCGCCCCCCGCAACAGGAATGGATGAATAAAAAAGACAACAGGCCTAGGTGGTGGTACAGGGGAGGGTTCCAGGCCCTACCTTCTTTTACCGAGATTTTGAGTCAAGCACTGTAACTTCAAGTAAATTTGGTACATTCAAGATTGTCTGCATTGTCTTTTAAATTCAAGCTTAACTTCTAATAATTGAGTCAATATGTTCAAAAAAATGCAAACTGATTTGAACAGGAGCCTCAGAAACCCCATGAGTAAAACCAGCTACTGCAAACACATTTTGACCAAGCACTCCAAGCCAACCACAAGTGACTGGGGGCAGCCAGTCCTACACCGACCTGTGGGGTTGAGCTGTGAACTCTCCAGGCCACAGCACTGCCAGCCAGCGGACCACTTGCCACATCTCCCTTCCCCACCTCACGTTCCTCCACTATCCCCTCCCCAAATGTGCTTCTTTTTCAATCCCCTACTGGACCCTTGAAAGAAAAAAGGAAAAATAGACTCTACTATAAAACAGAAAGGTATACTGTATTATGAAACTTAAATTTCCCTCCCACTTATGCCCCCTAACCAGATCCTCTCCCAGAGGAAGCTATTCAACTTTCCTGTCACCCTTCCAGGTAGCACCTATGCATTTGCAGGCAGAGCTGTAGAACAAAATTTCCCCCTTTTTATTAGCTTTTACACATGATAACCTCGTGTCCCATCCACAGTCCATTGTATGTATAACCGTATTTTATTTAACCAATACTTTTCAGAGAGACATTTGGGTTTCCTTCAATTGTTTGCTGTTGCCAACAGTTTTGCACTGAAAGTCACTGAGATCTGCCATATATATAGCAGTTAAATGAGGAACATTTACTAGATATAGAACTGCTAGATCATCTTAATTTGAATGTGCAGTTGACATTTCAATAGATATTGCCAAATTGCCTTCCGTAGAGGTTGTACCAATTTATTCTCCACCAGCAAAGTATGAGAACCGGATTGCAACCACTGTCTAGCACACCAATAGCGTTATTTTTTTTTTTATCTTTGCTGACTTAGATGAAAAACACCATTTCACAGTGTAACTTCGTTTTGCTAATTCATAAAATTTCAAAGAATAAAATATTAAGTGGAATGCTGCACATCTTTTGCGATTCCCTTCCCATGCCTGTTTTTCTGAAATAAAATATGTTCTTGTGGGCTCACTCTCTGGCACCCTCGACCTCCTATTCATTTTACCCAGGTTCCTCTATGATGAAGCCCTTCCCTAGATTAACTACCCTCGGCCCCATAACGTCCCCGATTCTAGTCACGTCAAGCAAGGCCCTGCGTTCAGTGCTTTTCAGTTCAGAGCTTTGGAGGGAGCAGGAAGGAGGTTTTATGTCCCAAGTAGATACACACTGAAGGACGTAAAATGAATTTTCATGAATTCATGGATGACAGAGTCGGAAGCATCTCTGAACAATGTTCAACTCAACACAATTTACTGAGTAGGCACCCTCAGTCCTCTGCAGGGCCCCAGCGTCTGCCCTCCACGAAGCCCAGTCCCTGGCAGCACGAAGCAAGGTCTGCAACAAAGGGAAAGGGGGTCCCACTTCCCAGGGGACGGCCCGCGTCGGGTGCGGATGGGATGCGTTCTGGACCATCGCGGCGCGGAGGCCGGAGCGGGGTAGGGACGCGCCCGGGCGGAAAGCGCTGGGCTCGGAGCCGGGGTGGGAGTGGGCAGACCAGCGGCCGGCGCTCCGGGCCGAGGCGTCGCACTGACAGCGCGGCCGCCGGGGCTGTCGGGGGCCGTCCAGGTCCATCCGTGCAGCAAGCGGGAGCCGAACCTGGGCCGGCTAAGGGGCCGAGGCTGGCATGCCGGGCTCCAAGGTCGCGCCAGGGGGACTACGCCCGACCGGCCGCCTGTTGCAGGGCCGCCGGCGCAGCGCAGGGGCCGCGGCTCCGAAGGACGCGCGCGGACCCGCGGGGGCGACAGGCCCACCCGAGGCCCGGACGCCGGCGTCCCCGCGGCCCCTCAGCTCCGAACCCGCCGCGCCCGGGGGTCCCGCCCGCCGCCCCCGCCACGTCAGGCCGCCGGCTCGCCTCAGGCCGCCGCCCCCACCCCGGCCCCGTCCGCGCCCGGCCCGCGCCCCCGCCCGCGTCCTCACGCGCTCGCGCCCCCGCGCGCCCGGCCCGAGCCCGGCCCCGGCCCCGCGCCGAGATCCCCGCCGGCCCGCGCTTGCAGCTCACCTGGCGCCGCCGCACGCTGAGGCCGCACTCGTGGAGGCGGGGCGGGGCGCGCGAGGCGGGGCCTCGGGCATCACGTGGCCTCACTGCGCAGGCGCTGGACGAACGCGGGCGGAGGCGAGGCGGGGCGGAGAGGAGGGCGTGGCTCTGGCAGGGGCGGGGCAGAGGGCGTGGGCCCGGCGGGGGTGGGGGCGGAGCGGAGGGCGGGGCCTGGGCGGAGGCTAGACTCCCTGGAGGCCGAGTCTCCGCTCGCTTCCCGACCCCGGCGCCGGGCGCGGCAGAACGCAAAAAGAATGAGGACGGGAAGGAGGACGTGAAGGAATGCGTTCTGGCGAGGGTGGGGCACTGTAAATCCATTTCCTCTTTCCTCCCCTCGGTCCCTTCCTCGGGGTCCCCTGAGTCGCCCGCCCCCTGCTGGATGCTGGCAGGGACATAAAACGCCGCCAGTGTGAACAGGTGTTTTCCTGTTTATCGAGGTTGTGGAGTAAATCCGCTCCCCAGCCCGCAGCCGGGTCCCACCACTACAACCGGCGGCTCTTGCGTTCATTTTTCTCCGCCTCACCCCCAGAGGACCCCATCCTCCGAGGCTCATGGGTGATGGCCGCCTCCGGAGGGTGGGGAGCTGTGGAGGAGCACGTGGCTGGGGATGGCTCGAGGTTAAAAAGAACGGTGAGCGAACGTGGAAGAGGGAGAAAGTAAGTGAAAGAGAAGCACTGTCCTGGCTGAGCGTAGACAGCTGCGTGTGGCTCCAAAGAGGACTCGGAGACAGGGCCAGCCGAGGAGCGGAGGTTCCCAATGGGAGAGGGCTTCCAGGAGGGCTTTACGGAGGTGGTAACCCTCCAGCTGTGTAACAGATGAGGACTTTTGGGGAGCGGGAAAGCATTCCAGGAAGGGGACCGTGTTAGCAGATGAATGGAGGACAGATGCAGCCAAGCGAGTGGTTGGCAGGCTGCCAGGAGTTTCTGAGCCTGAAGGAAAGTTAGAGACCAGACCCGAACCTCCAGAGATGGATGTGGCCCTGAAGGCAGCCTTCAGCCTTCAGCCTGGGCGGCAGATGCCAGCACCTGTTGCAGAGACTAGATTGGAGGGGGCATCAGGGAAGCTGTGGCCTCAGGTGGACAGGGAGTGAGGTCAAAGGACAGTGCTAGCTGGAAACTTGGGGAGGGAGGCAGGTTCCCTAGTACTGGGGAGTGATGGGTGAAGAGGGGTGAGCCCAAGACATGGCGGTGGACAGTGGGGCTATCCTTGTCACAAGGAGCCTGGAGCAGGAGCAGGTTTAGGGAAAGACAAGACCCACCATGGCCCCAGGACAGTAAGGAGGCTGCAGATGTCCAGCTGAGGGCCTTTCTGGGGGAGTCATGCACTTCTGGAGGTGATACAGCGAGTCAGAACAGGTGTGGGGAAAAGGAGGGTGAGCTGAGTGCAGAGCACAGTGGTGTTCTGGGGCACCCAAAGGGGACAGGGGAGGAGTCATCTCAAAGGCTCAATGGGGCCAGGGGTAGGGGAGGCCTTTCCTCGGGGTGGCAGAAGCCAGCCTGCAGTGACTGAGGTGTGAAAGGAGGTGAGGACAGGAAGACAGGCTTCAGAGGCCCAACCTCTTAGAGGACAGATGGGATGACAGTGTGAGGGGAGAGACTGAAGGAGGACACCTCCAGGGTAGGAGAGAGGAGCTGGCAGGTGGGGAGCATGAGGATGAGTGAGGGGAGGAGGTCAGGAGCAAGGGGAGCCACTGGCCAGGACTCAGGGGAGAGGACATGCCCCAGTTTTCTCTAAGCTGGAGGGACCATCATCTCAAAATCCACCTGGATCAAGTCTGTGGTTCCCCTACAGTAACGTTCACAAGGAGAGGAGTGGCAAGGTGGGGGAGGCCTCAGAAGTGGGGTGTCCTGCCAGGGATGTGTTTGCTTCCTAGCAAATCCTCCATTCCCTGAGGGTACAAGCTTTATCTGCTCCTTCATGTCTGTATTCCTGCACTGCACAGAGAACAGGGCTGGCCTGGTGCTCAGTAGGTGCTAAGTAAATACAAGTTGAGGGAATTGGAGTAGAGAGAAATCAGAAGCAGAGAGACTGGTTAAAGGGCTGATATAGGGACTTCCCTGGTGGCACAGTGGTTGAGAATCCGCCTGCCAATGCAGGGGACACGGGTTCAGTCCCTGGTCCAGGAAGATCCCACATGCCACAGAGCAACTAAGACCGTGCGCCACAACAACTGAGCCTGTGCTCTAGAGCCCGTGAGCCACAACTACTGAAGCCCGGACGCCTAGAGCCCGTGCTCCGCAACAAGAGAAGCCACCCCAGTGAGAAGCCCACCCACCGCAACAAAGAGTAGCCCCCACTCACCGCAACTTGAGATAGCCCAGGCACAGAAATGAAGACCCAATGCAGCCAAAAATAAATAAATAAATAATAAATTTATTTTTTTAAAAAAATTAAAAAAAAAAAAAGAGTAGCCCCGTTCACTGTAACTAGAGAAAGCCTGGGTGCAGCAACAAAGACCCAACACAGCCAAAAATAAATTAATTAATTAATTTTTAAAAAAGTGGAACACTGTTGTTTAAAATAAATAAATTTATTTTTAAAAATAAAAGGGCTGGTATAGATAAAGGAAGATTTGAAGTCTCGACACAACAGAAACATCTTAAAGGAAAGACCAATGCATTTGCCTGCACAACAGTTTGATCACAGCCATCCTAAACAAACAAAAAACAATTGAGGAAATTGGCAGCAAGTGGCAAATGGTATATAAAAAGTTCATACAGGGAACTCCCTGGCGGTCCAGTGGTTAGGACTTGGCGCTTTCACTGCCAGGGCCAGGGTTCAGTCCCTGGTTGTGGAACTAAGATCCTACAAGCTGCGTGGTGCAGCCAAAAAATAAAAGTTTTTTTCATACAAAACAATAAACGATATTGATTCCATTAATTAAATGGAAATGAACATGAACAGTTAACACTCAAAACAGGACAAAAACAGGGACTTCCCTGGTGGTCCAGTGGTTAAGATTCGACACTTCCAATTCGGGGGTCACGGGCTCAGTTCCTGGTTGGGCAACTAAGATCCCACATGCTGTGTGGCACTGCCAAAAAAATAAAAATAAAAGGAGGGACAAATACATAACTTAATACCTGAGAGAATCATGAGTATCAGTGAAAGTAAAAAAATGCAAATGACAACATATATCAATGAATGTATTTGCAACATAACCTACAAAAGATTATTATTCAAAATGTATAAGGGATTTTTTTTAATAAAAAACTTTTAAAAATCAATAATTAGAAAAGCAATCAACCAGAAAAATGGTAAAGGATCTTTACTGCAAACTCACAGAAGAGGAAGTCCCAGAGGGTGTAAACAAAGGAAGTAGAGTTCAATCACATTAATACTCAGGAAATGCAAATGCTACACCACATTTTCCTACACTGTTAAAGAAAATATTATTCTGACTTTTGTTAAAACCGTAAGAAAGACTATTCAGGAAGACTATTGCAATCAGGGGTTGTCAGTAGGGGAGAGCTCAGGCTCAGCTCTGGATACAGCAAAGATAGCTGGGGATGTAAAGCAAAGGAGCAGGCTGAGGGGGTCGTTGGATGTAAACTTACTAACATGAGGGACTTCCCTGGCGGTCCAGTGGTTAAGACTCCACGCTTCCACTGCAGGGGGCACAGGTTCGATCCGTGGTCCAGGAACTAAGATCCCGCATGCCGTGTGGTGGGGAGCCCCCCAAAAATTATTAACTTGAGACATCAAGGGTGGGGGATTCTTACTACACTGGCCCAATGGGGTTATCCAGAGTGGGGGACAAGGAACTTGATCAGATTTCAGGGGTGGGGGGGATTCTCCCTGAACTGATTGGGCAGAATGGTTTGCCTAGGCTGGGCTAGGCAGGCCAAGAACGGGACAGGTGCCACAGCGGAGGCCTAGTCAAGAGCACTCAAAGGAGCTGACTAAAGTTTGCTCAAGGAGAGTCTTTGTCAACATCAACATGGCGAAACATAAAGTAGGGGGAGATGAAGCAGCAGTTGGTGAGGGTGGGAAAGTACATACATTGTTGATGGAAATGTAAGTTAGAACAGCCAATTTGGAGCTTAATAGTGGTTTAAAAACATGCCTGCAGGGCTTCCCTGGTGGCGCAGTGGTTGAGAGTCCGCCTGCCGATGCAGGGGACATGGGTTCGTGCCCCGGTCCGGGAAGATCCCACATGCCACGGAGCGGCTGGGCCCATGAGCCATGGCCGCTGAGCCTGCGTGTCCGGAGCCTGTGCTCCACAACGGGAGAAGCCACAACAGTGAGAGGCCCGCGTACCTCAAAAAAAAAAAAAAAAAAAAAAAGATGCGTGCAAAATCTTTGACTCTCCTCCCTCCAAAAGGTAAAACCCAATCTTCCTTCCTCGCCTTGAATGCGGGCTGGACTTAGTGACTGGTTCTAAGGGACAGAATGAGACAGAAGGAAACGTGTGTGACTATAAAAGGCATTGCACCTGTGTCTTGCTCTGTCTGCGGGCCATGAGCCACCATGTCATGAAGACACTCAAGCAGCCCTGAGGAGAGGCCTGCATGGACCTGAGACCTCTGTCAAAATCAGCACCACCTTGCCAGCTAGGAGCAAGCTGCCTTGGGAGCAGATCCTCCACCCCAGCCAGGCCGTCAGAGGACTGTGGTCCTTGGAAGGAGTCCAACATCTGCCTGGAACCTCAAGAGAGACTGAGCCAGCACCCGGCTCAACCTCTCCTGAATTCCCCACAGAAAGGGTGGAAGATAATGAATGTTTATTATTGTTGTTTTTAGCTACTTGGCTGTGGTGTAATTTCTTATGCAGCCGCACTAGATAACTGATACCTAGAACAATTGGTAGTAGCTATTAACATTTAAATAAATGTACAGTGGCTCTCTGCAAGCCAGCAATGCCACTTCTGGGTATCTACATTGGAGAAATACTCCAGATGGAAGTGAGACAGCGTAGTGGAGGATACCCACTGTGGCATATCTTCAATTGTGAAAAAGCAGAACCAAAGTGGATGTGAGACAGTAGGGAAGGGGGCAGGGCACAACCTTTAAAAGAATGACACAGCCATCGAGGATATAAACTGGTTAGAACCAACTAGGTCCAAAACAGTGGAAAGTGTGTCTTCCAGTGAACCTTGAGCCTCATTATATGCTCAATATAATACATTAGCTAACTGATACAGCCACCAGGGCCAGGACAGCTCCCAGGCCGACCATAAAAGGCCAAAAAGTGGGCAGTGGTCTAATTCCTGGAAATCCCCGCCCCTTCCCCCAAAGAATTGAAATAATCCTCCTGCTTAGCCTTTGAAATTACCCAGCCCTAAAAACTAACCACTCCCACAGCCCGGAGCCACTCTCACTTTCTGAGAGGGACGCATTCTGTCTATGGAATGTATACCTCTCTAAATAAACTCGCTTTCACTTTACTGTGGCTCACTCCTGAATTCTTTCCTTCACGAAGCCAAGCATCCTCACTTGGCGGCCAGTCCCAGGGACTTGCCCGATTCCTGGGACATGACCATCCTCTCACACCCCCTTCTCCTGCAACATCTGTCCATAAATAAACCGGGCTGCATCGGTCCTGTGGGATGACCTGCAGCAGGTAATCTAGGGGCTGTGATGTAGCAATGACTCTTTTTTTTTTTTTTTTTTTGGCCATGCAGCACAGCTTGTGAGATCTTAGTTCCCTGACCAGGGACCAGGGATCGAACCCTTGCCCCTGCAGTGGAAGAATGGAGCCTTAACCATTGGACCACCAGGGAAGTCTGGCGCCACCCCCCCGCCCCGCCCCCAAGCCTTTTTTTTGGAAGCTCAGGTTCTTTATGTCTTATCACAGAAAGAATTCAGTGAGAGACAAAAAGTGATAGGTAAGAAGTGGATTTATTTAGAGCGATACACACTCCACAGGCAGAGTGTGGGCCATCTCAGAAGGTGAAAGGCCCTGAAATATGGGGTGGTTAGTTTTATTTTTTAATAAATTTATTTATCTTATTTTTGGCTGTGTTGGGTCTTCGCTGCTGCGCACGGGCTTTCTCTAGCTGTGGGGCTTCTCTAGCGGGGGCTACTCTTCGTTGCAGTGCGCAGGCTTCTCACTGTGGTGGCTTCTCATTGCGGAGCATGCACAGGCTCTAGGTGCGCGGGCTTCAGTAGTTGTGGCATGTGGGCTCAGTAGTTGTGGCTCACAGGCTCTAGAGCACAGGCTCAGTAGCTGTGGCACACAGGCTCTAGAGCACAGACTCAGTAGTTGTGGCGCACGGGCTTAGTTGCTCCGCGACATGTGGGATCTTCCAGGACCAGGGCTTGAACCTGTGTCCCCTTGCATTGGCAGGTGGATTCTCAACCACTGTGCCACCAGGGAAGCCCCTGGGTGGTTAGTTTTTATGGGCTGGGTAATTTCATAGACTAAGGAGTGGGAGGATTATACCAGCTATCTTGAAGAAGGGGCGGAGATTTCCAGGAAGTGGGCAACAGCCCACTTTGTGGCCTTTGAAGGTCCGCCTCAGAACTGTCAAGGTGCCTCTGGGTATGTCATTTAGATGCTAATGTATTACAATGAGAGTATAATTCGGCTCAAGGTCCACTGGAAGTCAAATCTTCCACCATCTTGGGCCTCGTTGGTTCCAACCAGTTTTTGTCCTGTCCTCAATGGCTATGTCATTCTTCCCCCCCACCCCCACCCCGGACGCGCAGGCTCAGCGGCCATGGCTCACGGGCCCAGCTGCTCCACGGCATGCGGGATCCTGCTGGACCGGGGCAGGAATCCACGTCCCCTGCATTGGCAGGCAGACTCTCAACCACTGCACCACCAGGGAAGCCCCCTATGTCATTCTTTTAAAGGCTGTGCCCTGCCCCCTTCCCTCGTATTTCAGATTGGCATATGATCTTTTTTCTTCTTTTTAATTTATTTATTTTATTTGTTTATTTTTGGCTGCTTTGGGTCTTCGTTGCTGCGCGTGGGCTTTCTCTAGTTGCAGTGAGCGGGGGCTACTCTTTGTTGCGGTGCGCAGGCTTCTCCTCGGGCTCCAGGTGCCCGGGCTTCAGCAGTTGTGGCTCGTGGGCTGTAGAGCACAGGCTCAGTAGCTGTGGTGCACAGGCTTAGTTGCTCCATGGCATGCGGGATCTTCCCGGACCAGGGTTCGAACCTGTGTCCCCTGCATTGACAGGTGGATTCTTAACAACTGTGCCACCAGGGAAGCCCTTGACATATGATCTTGCAGTTAAAATTGTGTGTATTTTACACCCATTACAGTTGTCTGTATATAGATTTGCCCATGATGTAGTTCTATACTCTAAATTATAATTAAAATTCTGGTTAATAAAGACTTGTTAATACTTGAGACAATGCTTCTGCTATGATGTAGGTTTAAATACAGGATCCAGATGGCATCCAGCTCATGACTTATTTTATTTTTTAAACTAATGGTGGGGTAGGGGGGAAATTTACCTAAATATGAACATTGGCTGCCTCAGTGATGGGATTTATAATGTTTGGTCCTTTCTAAAGTTTCTACTGTGTGTTGCTTTTAGAAGCAATAACTGCCCCCCAACACCACACTCATAAATGATTGCAGGCTCCAGGCCAAACACAGAAGAGGGGTTACATCTAGCAGGTGCTGGGATGATAGTGAAACAGGAGGGAAGCGGGCAGGGCACAACCTTTAAAAAAAATGACATAGCCATTGAGGACAGGACAAAAACTGGTTAGAACCAATGAGGTCTAAGATGGTGGAAGATTCACTTCCAGTGGACCTTGACCCTCATTATACGCTCATTGTAATACATTAGCATCTAAATGACACACCCACAGGCGCCATGACTGTTCCGAGGCTGACCATAAAAAGCCAACTTCCTGGAAACCTCTGCTCCTTCTTCAAGATAGTTGAAATAATCCTCCTACTCATTAGCCTTTGAAATTACCCAGCCCATAAAAGCTGACCACCGCATATTTTCGGGCTGCCCTCACCTTTTGAGATGGACCACATTCTGCCTATGGAATGTGTATCTCTCTAAATAAATCCACTTCTCACCTATCACTTTGCCTCTTGCTGAATTCCTTCTGCACTGAGACATAAGGAACCTGAGCTTTGATAAATCCTGAGACCAGGTGTGCGGTATCAATTAAAAGACAGTGGGTTTGAGTCCCAATCTGAGTTTTGGCTGGGTTCAAATCCCATCTGAGGTGTGCGGTTTCAAGAGGGGCAGGTCAGCACCTTCCAGGGACTGAGCACTAAATGAGGAGGGGTATCAGAGGGGTCCCTATGTGAGGCTGGAAGGAGAGAGCCAGAGCCTCTGAGAGGGTGTGCAAGGCTCTCTAGGGGGAATATTCCTCCACCTGCGAAGCTTCCAGCTCCTGCTTCCTGCAGGGCCCAGGATGGTGTCCACCAAATGTGTGGCCAGTGACAGGGTCCAGCTATGGCAAGGTAGCCTCAGGAACCAGCAGAACAGAGATTTAGCCCAGCCAGGAGCCCACCCCAAGTGGTGTGGGATACAGTCACACCTCTGGCCAGCTTCAGCTTCCTCCATCATTTCCTCCCCAGGGTCTAAACCATGCAGGTCCATTTCAGGATCGACCTTCCTGTGGCCTCCCTCTTTCCCCAAGGCCAAGAGGTCTGTAGCTGTCTCTACCTCTCTTTCCCTAGGGATGGTGATCCCTAGTCACCATCCAAACTCTAACCAAGGTATCACCACCTCTGGGCCCCAGAGGAAGGGATGAGTAGAAATAGAAGACTGGAGCAAACACCAAAGGGGGTAGCACTTAAGTTTATCCTGATGACAAATTCTTGACAATATTCTGGACCTGTTTGTCTCAGGGCCCAACAGTAAGGACAGGAAGGAATCACTGGATTGGAGACATACAATATCCATAGCCAATATTTAATTCATGAACCACTTAGTTTATTGCACACAATTAGCACACAACACAGGTTAGTTGAAGTAGGGAAAAGAGGGTCACAAACCACTCTGAGGAGAAGTCAGGAAGGAGGTGTCTCTGCACAAGCAGGGTCTCCAGTCCAGCAATGGGTCTCTGGATAAGCAGAGTGGGAAGTAGCTCTCTGGCAGCCTCCATCTGGAACACTCTGAGTTACTCAGCTTGGTGGTCTCTTTTTAAGGAGCAACAGTTATGCCCAGGGGAGGGGATCTCGCCTTTATCAGTTGCTCCTTCTGTTCCAGTGACATACGTTGCCCAACAGCTTTCTTATCTAAAGTAACACTCTCAGTTTATCACAGACACTCCCAGTTCTTTAGTGATGTTTCAAAACAACTAATATGGAAATTCACATTGGCCACTGTGACTCCATTTTGAACTACTAAACTTAGCTTAACATACCTTAAATCCTATAGGTTTCATACACGATGAGTAGGAATCATAACATAAAAGAAATCACATCCTAACAGGGCCTCTGTCTGTCAGTCTGTCTGTGAATCTATGTGCCATGCTCTCTCCACCTTCCTAGAACCAGAGTGCACGGACTTCCCTGGTGGCGCAGTGGATAAGACTCCGTGCTCCCAATGCAGGGGACCCGGGTTCGATCCCTGGTCAGGGAACTAGGTCCCACATGCATGCTGCAACTAGGAGTTCGCATGTTACAAATGAAGAGCCCTGGAGCCACAACAAAGGAGCCTGCCTGCCACAACTAAGACCCCGCGCAACCAAAAAAAAAAAAAAAAAAAAGAAAGAAAGAAAAAGAACCAGCATGCAGAATAGGGAGAGATGTCCTGGGGTCCCCATTAACATAACAAGCTCACTTGAGTTGGATGTGATGTCCATCCTCTTCTTCCAAAAGCCCCAAGGGTCTAAGGATTTGACAGTGAGGACTGGCTTTGCCAATGGAGTTATGAGACCAAAGTTTTCCATAAATTGGTAAATGGAATCTGCAGGGTTGAGGATTTAAATAACAAAATGCATCTGAAGTCCAAATACAATATAGGACACACCGCAGTTACACCTTTCCAGTGATTCACAGAGAAACATTTATAGGTCAACTTAAAAAAGTTCATGACAGTGGAAGAATGTTCATGACAGTGGTGATGGTTGCACAACCTTACGAATATGTGAATATAGCAAAAAACACTGAATTGTACATTTTAAAAGGGTGAATTATATGGTATGTGCATTAGATCTCAGTTTTTTTAAATGTGCAAGAGGGATAGAGACAAGGTGATGAACCATTCTGGTCAGCCTGGGGGTCGTCAAGACACGGACTTTCGGAGCTAAACCCAGGATAGTCCTGGGCAAACCAGGACAAGTCGATTACCCTAGGGACAGATTTTTTTTTTTTTTTTTTGGTGGCCACGTGGCTTGTGGGATTCTAGTTCCCCGACCAGGGATCAAACCCAGGCCCTGGCAGTGAAAGCACGTAGTCCCAACCACTGGATAGCCAGGGAATTCCCAGGACAGAATTTTTTAAAATTATTTTAGAAAGAATGAGAGCAAAAAAGTTTGAAGCTGTGAACAGCTCTCCTATCAATGCAAAACCTGAAACCTGAGGGCAAGACGGGCCCCTTTGGGGAACCTGCTCACTCCCTCCTCTCCCAATCCCTCCCCCCCACCCCCTACTCCTGCCTGGGGCTCAGGGACACGGGGTGGACACAGCCCCTCCTGGGCCAGGCACTTATTAGGCGTCAGTAGGTGCCAGTTCACTTTCTGTGAGGCCCATCTTGGTGACTGTCTATTTACCACTTGGGGACCTAAGTTGGGCTTAGGATTTTTGTCACCTGTCTTCCCTCCGCAGGGCCACAGAAAGGCCGCATAGGTTCAGTCTGGCAGAACTTTTATCTTCCTAAAAGTATCCTCAGGCTTCAACCCCTGTCCATTCCCGCCTGCCTCCAACTCCCCTGCCTCCTCCACTCAGCAAGTTTGTGCGCTGTCAGCGAGCATCTGGAAGGTGTTCTCCTGTTGGGCCAAACAGGAAAGCCTGTGTCTAAAAATTAACAGTGTGGTTTGGGTTCCTCACATCTCCAACCCCTACAAAATATAGCCATTGGTGGGATATGAGATTCCAAAAGTCTAACGGAGAGAAGCATCGTCTGGTCCCTCTTGGGACGCGGCGCTGGAAGGCAGCCTCAGGGAAGTAGGGCCCGGATCGTGCGGGCACAGCAGGGGCACAGCAGGTGTCTGATAAATCTCTGATAATCTCTCCACGGCATCCGCTCAGGTAGCGGGTGGCCGCGCGCGGTCTCCCCGAGGGGTGTGGATCCCCTGGACTTGCAGGGCCAGCCCACAGTAGGGCCACAGGCTAGGCACTCGACGAGGTGCAGCTGCCGTCAGCCTCGGGCGGCTGGGAGCGCGGTGGGGGTGGGGCTCCCGGGCGCCCGCGGACTCCATTTCCCACAGGCCCCCGCTCGCGCCCCAGTTCCCACAATCCCCGTTCCGCTTCCGGCGCGGCCGAGACGCAGCCGACGGCTTCCGGGTTTGGGCCTGGCGCTGCGGTTGAGGCGGCGGCTGCCGAGCGGGGCGCAGGCGGTGGGAGCGGGGCACCGGCATGGACGTTTCGGGGCAGGAGACCGACTGGCGGAGCGCCGCCTTCCGGCAGAAGCTCGTCAGCCAAATGTGAGTAGGGGCCGAGGCGGCGGCGGCGCGACCCCCGGCCTTCCCCTCAGCCTTCCCCTCCTCATCCTTCCTCTCAGCCCTCCTCGCGGAGGGGGAGGCGCGGCCGGACCGGGGGATTCCGGGCGCCGGATCGCGGGGTACCGGGGCGTGGCCCTCCCCTCTGTCCCCTCCGCTCTCGGCCGCCGCGGTCGCGGGTTAGCGTTCCTGGGCCGAACTCTGCCAGCCGGCGAGCCCCGGCTTCTGAGTCATCGTCCTGAGCTTTCTCATTCGTCATTTGTGTGCCTGGGAGGCAACCTTTCCCCAGCTCTGCGTCCCACTGCGGACGGAGGAGGCCGGGGCCGCCAGTGGCGGCTTCTGCAGGTCTGGGCGCTTTGCGATTCCTCCTCGGAGAAAGCGCCTCGGGGCGAGGGCGGAGGGGGTGGGCAGAAGGGGCGGTGGGGGCGAGAATCTACGGGTGACCCCCCTCCCCCCCGTGGACTTCGCCGGAGGGTGGCAGGAAGAGGCTGTCAGGAAGCGACCTTCGGTCGGGAGTGGGAGTGAAGAGCTGGGGTTGGTGCCTCCTCTTCAGTCTCAGCTGCTGAGACCATCGATGCAGGGGCTGCCGGGCGCCCTGGGCTTCGCGCGCGGAGCTTCCGCTCCTCCGCACCGGCTGCTTGTTGGTTTACTGTCTTCTACCGGGCTTGCCGGACCGGCGGGCTGTGCTGGCGGGGATCAGCCCCTGACCTTGGGGGACGCGCCGCCGCCGCCAAGGCGCAGTTACAGGGCAGGCTTTCTCCTACTGGAATTGACGGTTTGCTTGAGCAGTTGGGGAGTAGGCGGCGAATAAACTGAGTCCCAGAATGATAAGTAGGAGTGTGAAGGGCCATCACTGCAAGCTGAGGAGTGGGGAGCGTGAGTGCCCACCGCGTGGAGGACCTCGTGCTAGGCTGAGTTCTGGGGTTTGAGGAGATGATCGTGCAAGGAGGGCCAGCGGGGGCTGACCCGTTAGCTGTGGGAGTGCTGTGCTGGGGGGATGAGCCTCTATTTGTCATGGGGCCTGCTTTGAGGTGGTGAGATGCCAGAGTTGGGAAGATCCCCTGAGTCCCCGAAGATGGATCAAGAACAGAGGAGAGAGACCAGTGAGGCCCATTATGAGAGTTTTGAGCTGTTGGGGTCTGGGGACCTGTCGTTTTTCATGCTTGTATTCCCCCTGCTAGAGCACTGTATGTCACATCGCTCCGTAAAATGGTTGTGGAATGACCTAGTCAGGCAAGAGATTCTAAAGGCCTGCATTAGGCAGTGGTAGAAACTGAAAAAAGATGATTCCAGAGAAAGCAGAGAGCGAGCGCAGATGGTCCTTGATGACTAACTGGATGGAGGGGGTGGGGTGCAGCAGTGTGCAAGGAAGGAAGTGGGGCGGAAGGCAGGGAAGCTCTCAGTCCAGGGCAGGCAGTGGGGACTGGAGAGCTAGGCTCCGGGCCCTGCGGTGGAATTGTCTGGGGACAGATGTGCCGATATTGCAGAATCAGTGAATGTTGGAGTTACCAATCGATGAAATCTTGAGGATTGACCTACTTAAGGGCTCTTGTAAGAAAGGCCCCCAGGGCAGAGAGTCCTCTTTGAGGGAGCCCGGAATTTAAGGACGGGAAGAATGAGTTGCCCCAAAGGAAATGGGGCAGGTGGGGGAGTGTCAGAGGGCTGGGGGGGCCATTGAAGAGGACCAACTGAGTACTTCTTGATTCAGCCTCCTTCTGCTTCTAGAGAAACTGGATTCTTTTTTTTTTTTTTTGCCAGATTGCTGCTATTACTCTTCTGTTGCTGCCAACAAACTGTGTTGCTTAAAAACAACACAGGTGTATTATCTGACAGGTTCTGTAGATCAGAGGTCTAAGTGGGCTCAGCTGAATCTTCTCCTCGGGCTCTTACAGGGCCGAAATCAAGATATTGGCAGGTGCATTTCTTCCTGGAGGCTCTGGGGTAGAATTTGCTTTCAAGCTAATTCAGGTTGTTGGCTAAGTTCAGTTCCATGGCGTTGGAAGACTGAGGCGAAATCGTTCCTAACTGGCTGTTAACCTTTCCAAGGTCAGTCTTTGTTCCCAGAGGCTGCCTCCATTCTCTGTCACACTTCCTATGTGGCCCCCTCCAGCAAGGGTGGGCTCTTCTGCCCCATTTCTCTGCCTTCAACCAGAGAAAATAATTCTCTATTAAAGGCTCAGATTAGATTGAGCCCACCTGGATAATCCAGGATGATGTCCCTGCTTTCAAGTCTATAACCTTAATTACATCTGGAAAGGCCCTTCTGCATCTACTGTTGGCGTGTTCCCGGGGTTAAGGCCTGGGCACTTTAGGGAGCCCTTCCGCCTGCCACCACTGGGATGAGCAGTTTCAGAGGCTTTCTGCCTGACATCATGTGGGTGTTCTCAGTTCTCAGATTTGTCTCTTTTCTCTCCAGGTTTCATTTTGAAAGCCGTGATTCTTGGTGCCTTGATTTATTGTGTTCACAGCATTAAAAAAGAAGGTCAGGATACCTGACATGTTAATTCTGACTTTCTCCCGTGTTTATGCTGTTGTTTAAAGTTGGCCGACTTGGGAAATTTTTTTTTTTTTGGCCGCACCACACGGCATGTGGGGGATCTTAGTTCCCAGACCAGGGATCAAACCCGTGCCCCCCTGCATTGGAAGCACGGAGTCTTAACCACTGGACTTCCAGGGACATCCCTTGGGAAATGTTTTGAACCGAGGTAATTTACAGTTGAATGAGGGAAGCCAAGCGAAGACCTGGGAAGTTTCAGTGGGAGGGGGCTCCCTGTCCTCACCTCGCTCTTGAGTAGCTCCTGAGAGAATAGGCTGAATAAACGGCTCCTGGCTTCCACTGAGGAAAAGCAGTTTGGAGTTGGGGCTGGTTAGGAGGGCCCTTGAAGGGACTCTAGTGCAGCCTCTTCTTAGCCCTGCACTGCCTCTGCCTCCTCCGGGCCTCCCCGGACTTCTGCCTCCACTCACTCATCACTGCCCTGCTGACAACCCATCAGTGACTGTCCTCAGAGTCCGAACAGAGCTCCAGATGTCCCCCCCACCCCCACCCCAGCCTGGCCTAGCCACCTGCTCTCATACCCCCACCCCGTTCCACCCTCTCTGGTCTTTCAGCTTCTTGAGCATTCCAAATTCTTTCTTTGTTCTCTCCCTTTAAACAATTTGTTATCGAGTATTTAAGATATTCCACAATGGGTAGACTTCCCCTCACTGTATTCATGACTAGTTCCTTTTCCTCATTGACATGTCTGCTTAAATATTAAATACTCAAGATCTTTTTCTGCCCACCCTGCCTAAAGTGGGTCACCCCCTGATATCTTGTATCTCAGCCCCTTTGAGTTTCCTGTAAGACTCCAATCCTATGAAGCATGGCACCTGGCGTATAAACCACTTGCTGAAGAGTGCAAGAGTAGATATTTTCCTGGGTGTTGTGTGTGCCACCTTCTCAATGACAGTGGCCTTCATTACGTGCGCCAGCAGCCATTGTGAAGCTTGGGAACACCCACTTTCTCCACGTGTGAGCTGAGTGACCTTGCATACGTCACCTTTCTGGGTCATCTCCCTCATCCATGCAAAGGCAGGAGTCCAGTCTGTCTCACAGGGGTGGTGGGAGGGAAAAGGAAGAGACCTCCACTCGCGCTCTAGCAGAGGGCTCGGGACTCAGTGATGCGTCCCCTGATGCCCCCTCCCCAGGCCCTGGCAGGAGAAGGAGCCTTGGGGAGTGAAGGTGGAACCTTTGAGTCTGGTTAGGGGATTGATGACACGGGAGCCTCTGGGGAGGGTAGTTGTGAAACTCTTGGTGGGTTCAGATGGGCTTTTTGTGGAACATCCACTTTCCCTGCAGGACCACAGGAGCAGCCCCCCTTAGAGCCCCCGAGCTGGTCATTGTGGGCCTTGGGCCTGCCTCCTGGGTTGTTGGGTTAGTGTTGAGCACGCGTGTCTGGTCTGTCAGCTCCTGGAGAACAAGTGTGTGTGAGAAGTGAGCAGCGCCTCGTATGCCATGGGGTTGGTGAACGGTGAATACATAAAAGGACCACCTTGATCATCTCTTCCCATCTTAGTCTTGAGACTTTTGTACCTCCCACCCCTCAGTACAGCAGATTGCATCTTAAGGCGTGGAGTAAATGTCTGCTGGGCTGAACAGATTGCAAGGGGAGGACACAGTTGGGGAGGGCAGCCCTCATCAGGGTTCCAGTCAGGGGCCACGAAGGGCTGAGGGAGTGTGGAGCAGAGTGAGGGCGGACCGATCAGCTGCCTCTTCTGCCAAGGACCCCTAGGGAGGTGTGAGCTCCAGGTCAGGAACCTAGGAGGTGTGGAAATTTCAGCCTAGACCAGAAGGAGAAAGTCGAGTGCTATTTAGCCAGAAACAAAATGCAAAAAAGCAGAAGAGAACAGACAACGAAACAGCAACTTCCAAGGGTCTGGAGAGGTCTTCAGAAGGACAGGGAGTGTCCTGAAACTTGCATGTCCGGATCCTGCCTGTGGCTTGTGGTCCCTCCCATGGGCAGAAGCCACTGAGTCTTGGCCGACCCTTTTCTGTGGCTTAGCCCACGCAGGCCTCCGAACAGCCCTGTGCCTCCCTGGTGTGACTCTGGCCCTTGTTCTCCAGCAGGGAAGCTGCTGAGCCCACCGCTTTCTTCATAGCCCAGTTGTCATCCACGTGACTGGGCTGATGTCCGTGTATAGCCCAGCTCCAGAATGTCTGTGCCCCAAGGCCAGGGGCCCTGTCTGGTCACCACAAGTCCCAGCGAAGAAACTAGAAAGTGATTGGTGAGACACTGACTTCAGAGTCCTGACCCTTGTCTCTACTGCCCCAGGCCAGGAGTGACAGTGACATGAGGGGATGGGAGCCCTCCGTCATCCAGGGTTTTCTCAACAGCAGCGACAACAGCAGCTGAAACGGGGGGGGTGTGCTGTGCACCCTGCTGCAGGAGTTGTTGTGTTGGCTCACCCACCGTCTCTGTGCTGGCCCTGAGAGTGGGCGGGTGCACTTGTTACTCCCGTGTAGGGTGAGGAAACTGAGGCATGGATGCGTGTCACAGAGGAGTGCTTGCTGAACCGTAGCAGGACTGGCGAGGCAAACCACTTTTTCACCTGAAAGAGTGGTCACGCCTCTTTTGGGGAAGCGGGGAGATGGCCCTGGAAGTTAACCCAAGCCATGTGCACTGAGAGAGCCCATTGGAGGAGCTGCTGCCGGTAGGCATCCTGTTGGCAGTTTTAGCAACTCCCCATGGGTCACTGGGCCCCAAAGGGTGGCAGGCCCCTCTGCTGCAGTTGGCACAACACTGCTGGCACAGCACCGCAAGCCCCAGCTGATCTTTGGCCTCTGCACAGGCTGCAGCCAGTCCCCAGCCACACCAGCGTCCTTTCATAGGTGACCCTACCCCCCTACCAGCTGCATCCCTTACGTCCATTCCTGGTCAGAAGTCTTCCAGCTGTTACTGCCATTCCTGACCTGGTGGCTATGGCTGGTCCAGGACCCATGGTGGGCATTCTGGGGTGGGAAGGACCGTGACCACGTGATTATCTTCCTGCCCTGGTCATGAAGGGCAAGGGGTACCTGCCCCTGAAAAGCATTCCTCAGGGCAGTGATATTGGTTATGTACCTAGAGGGTTGATTTCTAAAGGAATTCTGCTGGATTTTAAAAAATTCAATATGGATCATAGGACCGAGTAGTTTAAAGACCCCATGCCTGTGCGTTCACCACTCAGCTTCAAGTTGTCAACTCTTGCTTCATGGACTCCATCCTCTTTCTCCAGTCACTTTGATGCCCAGAATGTGTGCATGGCAGCCTGTGGATTCAGCTCTGAGCCAGGATCCCTCCTCCAGTGTCTGCACCTGCCTGCTGCCCCCACCGTGCCAGGCTGCCCCAGATCCTCACAGGAGCCCCGTTCTTGACCTGGTCGCCCTGCCTCCTGCTTGTTCCCCTGCCTGAGAGACCTGTCCTTCCCGTGGCTGAGCATTTGCAGTCCTATCCCACTCGCCCTCCCAGGACACCCAGCCACCCACCATGCCCCTCTCTTTACCCATGCTCTGTTACCGGTTTCCATCTGAATTGTTTGAACACTTGTTTCCCCCAGTCTGAACCCCTCGTGGCAGGGACACTACAAGAGTTTCTGAATCAGAGTTGATTCCTGCCTCTCCAAGAGTGACGGTGAGCCAACCTGATGGGCCTTCACCTCAGAGTTGGAGAAAGTCATAGCACTGCGCATGCAGGGATGCTGGCAAACTGGCATCCTCAGGAGCCGTGGAACATGGGGTACAGGCTGAGTTCGTTAAATAGACATCTTTGGCTGGTTATCTGAGTGATTTTAATTTTCTTTGTAATTTTTAGTATATATATGTATGTGTGTCGCTTGTTAACAGTAAACGTGTATTTCTTTCATAATCAGAAATCTTTTGAAGGAGAGGTAGACCCTGTCTACAGATGAGGAGGAGGTGAGCCGTGGTCACAGGCAGCTGCCATAAGGTGGGAAGTCGCCATGTGCTTTGTGTCACGGTGGGTGTCCTCCGTCGCCTGGGCCAGGTGCTAGCACAGCTGTTCTTTCCACCCCTGCTAAGAAGCATTCTGCTTTCCATCTGAAATTACCTTTCCAGCTGACCCTCCCTCTGTGCTGGTGGGAGAGCCCCAGCCAGACACTCCTGCTGCACGTCAGGCCCTCTGGCTGCAGACACGGCTGGCTTGCCCTCTGTCGTTCTTTCTCTGCCCTGTCAGAGGTCTGGTCTTGGCCTCATTCCCTCCTCATGACCCTGATGGCTCAGCCCACAGTGGTCCCTAATTCCTCTTGAGTTTGTAGAGCCCTTGTTGGATGCATCCTGGCATGAACTGAACAGATGAACTCTTTTTTGCTCTTTTTACACTCATTATTATTTTTTTGCCTTGCCAACAGTATTATAAATTTGTTGAGTGCAGGACCTGGTCGTACACTTCTGCATCCCAGTGAGCTCCTAGCATGGTGCCTTGTCTTAGGTGAGGGATGCAGGGTAATTGCAGGGAGCGTTGTGGAAAGCAGTGCTGAGCCTTTTTTTTTTTTTTTGATTGAGACATTCATGTAAAGACAGGGGAGTTCAGGGTGTTACTAGATGGTTCTGTTTAACAGATAAGTGAATGAGTACCTGATCCTGGAGACTGAGGAGGATGCGTTAGGAGCCCAGGCATAATTATCTCGAAACCACAACCCCGTGAGGGAGGGATGTTCCCCTCCACTTTAATAAGGTATCTCTTGGGACTTCTCTGGCGGTCCAGTGGTTATGACTCTGAGCTTTCCCTGCTGAGGGCACAGGTTCAATCCCTGGTCTGGGAACTAAGATCCCTCAAGCTGCAGTGGCCAAAAAAAAAATATAAGGAGTCTCTTGCTAACCTAGGCGGGGCCTGTTAGTAACCGTTCCTGATTGAATGAGTTAAGTATCCAAGGAGGAGTAACTTATTTGGGACAGTGAGTCCTTGGAGGAGACATTTGACCTTACTTTGAGTTTTTTTTTCCGAGACCGTTTTTTCAGACATACAGAGTTGCAGGGACAGAGCAGAGCGCTCTGGCGTGCTCTCCCTCCGTTCACCGGTTCTCTCACATGGCTCTGTGCTCAGGCTTGGCGAGTAGCAGCTGGGTGCTGTCTGGCTTCCTCCCCTGGACATGGTTTCCTCCAGCTCTGCCTGGGACTCAGGCGGTAGGGTGGGGGCGGGTAGGGACCAGGGCTGAGGTGTGGCCTGGCTGCAGGTCAGCCTTTGTGCCCAGCCACTTGGCATCCAGTCCGGGAGAGGGGTGGCAAGGCGGGGAGGGGCAGAAGGCCCTGCGTGGGGACTTCTGCTCTCTGAAGCCTGTGCACCCCTTGCTCCTTCCAGTGCAGGCTCCTGGGGGTGTGGGGGCAGTGCTTGTTGCTTCAGAAATGGCTCATTCCCATCCCCGCTGTCTCCTGTTCTCTCCCTCTTTCCAACTTCCTTTCCATCCTCATCAGAGGTGCTGTGTGAAGACGTGATCTGGCTGCTGGGTGTGGGCTGGAGCCCCTGATATAAAGTGGAGAGAATGCCAGCTTTGCCCTGCGAGGCCCTTTTGGGCCACCGCAGGCCCTTCACACCCATCGGGTTGCCGTGAGTCATGCCAGGGAGGATTCAGGCCTGAGACTGTGCAGCGGGAAATCCCTGCCAGGGGTTCAGGGTTGGAATTCAGACCCCAGACCATTGGAGTCCAAACCTGAGGGTGGGGCTGGGGCAGGTCCTGGGGCCAGGCTCAAGGGCCCTCACCAGGCTCCCATAGTGTTTCTTTGTATTCAAGTAAAGCCCACCCATGCAGTGAGCGGCCCGAGGACTCGTGTCACCGTGAAAATGCCCACCAGCTGCCCAGACTACATCCTGAACAGGCCCAGCACCCTGTGCTTCAGCCGGTGCAGCCCCTGCCCCACTCTCCTGACTTCCGGGCCATGGAGATGTTTGTTCCAGAATTTCCTGTCACTGGAATCCCAAGCTCTGCAACCCTGGGTCTGGACTCTTCCGTTCAGAGTGACGTGTGTGACGTTTGTCCTCGTAGGCAGCAGGTTCTTATTTATGCCGATATTCCACTGCATGACCGCGCCCCCCACCCCCACCCCCGGTACTGTCCTGTTGTGTGTTTGACAGACATTGAGGTTAGTTCCAGTTGTTGGCTGTGTGAACACTGCACCAGGGCCGCTTTGGGTCCTGTCTCCTGTGAGTACAGTACTCGCTCTCTGGGCTCTGACCCCAGGGCTAGGTGCAGGGGTGGCCTTCAGCTTCAGCACCGTCTGGAAAATGATTTTCCCAGGTGATACCAGTTGACATTCCCACCAGCCACGTGGGGAGGTTGCCCTTGTTAGACATCTTTGCCAACACCCAATGTTGTCAAGGAAGCTGCCTTCATAACAATCACTTTGTTAATTGTTAATGCGCACTCAGATTGACCCACCGGGTGCAGAGACAGTAGGAATGGAAGGGATGGCTTAGGAGGGACAGATCTGTCAGGAAGGAAGCTGCAGAATTGGTGACGGTGTGAGGGAGGTGAGCCCTGATCCTGTGCTAATTTCTGAGAGGTGAGTGCAATGTGACGAAGTGCAGGGTGTGTGGAGTGTCAACCCTCTGGAGGAGAGAAGTCCAGCTGCCTGTGGGAGAAGCAGGGAGCAGACCTGGAAGAGCGTCAGCTGCAGGAGTGCCTCACTGGGGCCCCAAGGGGCATGTGGGTGGAGCGGAGGGAGAGGATGTGGGTGCAGGGAAGCCAGTCCCGGCAGCGCCAGCACGTCTCCACCTCCTGTTTCAGTCAGTGTGTTCCGGGCTGGTGGGTGCGGTACTTCATTCTCTTCAGATAATGTTGCAGATGATTTCAAAACAGCAGGGTATTTTCTGTGATCTCTCTGCTCAGAGATGGCTGTTGCTGACATTTTGATCTCTTTCCTCCAGTCCTGTTTCTTTGGGCATATGACTTGATGTGTATGTATTTTAAATATGCCAACACACACACAGACCCATGTTTCTTAAGTGGAATTAGACTCTGAGTTCAGGTTTGAGTGGTGGCTTTCTCACCGCCAAGGTTCATCCCCTGGGGGGACTCTGGCTGGGACTTGTGTGCCCATGGCCCAGGTTCACATGAGACTGGACACAGCAAGTCTTCTGGCGGATAGGACTCTTCCACATAGTCTGGCTCTGTCTGGGTGGGGAGGGACTGGACCGACCTCTGGTTATGGGAACAGGTTTTGTGAGACTTATCAGTTCCCACTTTCTGAGGCCCAAGCTCTCTAGGCCGAGGGAGACTCGGAGTGCATGGTTGCTCCTCGTGTGATGGCCCAGAGGGCCCCACTGCAGGGCACTCTTGGGAGTGAGCCTCCTTCAGGCATCTCTGCACAGTCATCCTGTGTGCTTGAGATAACTCTTTTATTTCCTATCTTGTTAAAAGTTCTGTTATGGACTTTTCCTTCACAGAAGTAGGGATAATGGAAGTATGGTCTCCTAGCTACTTGGAGAGTTAGCATCATATAGCCAGTGTTTCACCCATCCCTTTCCACCCCGTCCTGGACTGTCTTCAGTCACTTCCCAGATACCGTATGATTTTCCCTGCTGGGACTCGAGTGCAGACCTCTGGAAGATAGGGCTTTCCTCCCCCGAAATATTTTACAAAGTCACGTGAGATAAGCATTTTAATAAGCTCTTGGGTTGGTAGAGTCTGTCCTTAACCACGTGGTTGCCCAGTGGTGAGTGGGACACGCTCAGGGCTGGAACCTGGGGAGCCACAGTGGTCCAAGGCCTGGAGCCCAGAGGCCACTGCCTGGATGGATCAAGAGGTCTTTCCAGCGTCCTGGTTCTGTTGTGGTCAAACCCGCAGAATGGAGAAAATGATGAAACTTGTGTAGCTTCTGTAGCTCAAATAATGACATATGCTTTAAGAGCAGCGGTAGCGTCTTTAGGTGTTTTTCTTTCATTGATCTAATTTGTCGAGGGTTGAGAAATCTTGCAAGCAGAAATTGGAGAGCTTAAACCGATAAGAAAGTGAAGAGAAAGAGAACAGGAAGGGCTCATAGTCTGGGATGTAGTTTGGCAAACAGGCTTCCAGCTGCAGTGAGGTGAAGCAGGCTCCCTGAGTTAAGGACAGGTAGTTTGCTCTGGTTGCAGTTGGTGACTAAACCATCTGTGTCTCATCATTTCCTCACTCCGAGCTGAAGCCACCTGGGTGCTGGGGCAGGCTCGAGAGAAGACCCCCTGTCGGCTGTCTGAGCCCCGGGGAAGCTGCGTGTCCCGTGGGGGGCGGTGTGCGATGGCCCCTCTTGGGTCGGTGCCTCTGACCACACTCTGGCCAAGGGGTCCTGGGAGAACTGCAGAATGCTGGGGCAGGTGGGTGGGGGCACTGCTGATGGAGCGGAGCTTCCTGTCTCTGCGTGGACTGAGTTGGGAAGGCATAGAAAGGCGAAGGAGGCCTTTCTTCATAGCTGGCGTTCCTTGAATATTTCTTTATGGCAGAGTCAGTGGCACAATCTTTAGGTGCATTTTGTCATTTGATTTTTTTTTAAATTTATTTTAATTTTATTTTTTTGGCTGTGTTGGGTCTTCATTGCTGTACGCAGGCTTTCTCTAGGGGCTACTTTTCTTTGAGGTGCGTGGGCTTCTCATTGCAGTGGCTTCTCTTGTTGCGGAGCATGGGCTTTAGGTGCGCAGGCTTCAGTAGCTGTGGCTTGCGGGCTTAGTTGCTCCACGGCATGTGGGATCTTCCCAGACCAGGGCTCGAACCCGTGTCCCCTGCATTGGCAGGCAGATTCTTAACTACTGCGCCACCAGGGAAGTCCCTGTCATTTGATTTTTATCAAACTAATATTTGTGCATAAATTTTAAAAGTCAAGGACTGATAACAACTTACAAGAGACTGCGGTGGTCCCGACTCACTGTGTCCTCCCCTTGACTCGGGGCTTTCTTTTCTGGCCGGGGCTTTCTTTTTTGGCCAGCGTCCGTGGTTCTAAGTCACATGCATGCACGGGTCATCACGGTGATGAGTTTCTGATTATCTGTTGACTTTCTCTGGGAACGCAGCTGTTATCTCTGCCTCTCCCTTGTCCACCAGTGTTTCAGCTTCTGGGTAAATGGGTAATGAGCGCTAGTGTTTAGGGCCACATGGACAGACGTTCACAGCCGAACACAGTGGCAGACTGTGATGGTTTTCACTCCCTGGGAAAAACGTGCCTTCTTAGAAATGTGCCTAGAGTTCTGTGTGCCTGCGGCTGAGTCTTCCTCTGTCTTCAGTCACCTCTCAGTGCAGTTATCACAAGCTTGGTACTGCTGGGCTGTCTGTCCTTCTGCACCTCCCTTCTGGAGGCCTCAAGGGTGAGGCCCTCTCAGGGCTTGTCTCCTGCAGGGCTCCAGTGTTGGGGTTCTTGCTTCCTGTATCCTGGGTTTTCTTCTTTTTGGTTCACTGCCTTGTTCTACCAGCTTCCAGGAAAGGGGCTCCAGGGAGGCCATGTCAGTTTGGATGCATGTGGACTTCTAGGGCGGAGGTGCTTCCTCAAGGATTGAGAAGCCTCTCCTGCTGCTTTCTTGCCTCCAGGGCTGGCCTGTTGCTTCTCCTCTCAGGTGAGCTTTAGGGCGACTTGCCTTACTCCCAAAACTCACGGCGGTGCTTCAGGGGAAGTCCCTTCAGTCATTTCCCAGGGAGTCCCGTTTCCTCCATGCCCTGTATTCACTCTCCCCCCATGTCTTTAAAGCTGGCCCTTTGACCCTCTTTTTTTTTTTTGAATTTTATTTAATTTATTTTTTTATACGGCAGGTTCTTATTAGTTATCCATTTTATATGTATTAGCGTATATATGTCAATCCCAATCTCCCAATTCATCACACCACCACCACCACCCCTGCCACTTTCCCCCCTTGGTATCCATACGTTTGTTCTCTACATCTGTGTCTCTATTTCTGCCCTGTAAACCGGTTCATCTGTACCATTTTTCCAGGTTCCACGTATATGCATTAATATACGATATTTGTTTTTCTCTTTCTGACTTACTTCACTCTGTATGACAGTCTCTAGATCCATCCACGTCTCTACAAATGACCCAGTTTCGTTCCTTTTTATGGCTAATATTCCATTGTATATAAGTACCACATCTTTTTTATCCATTCGTCTGTTGATGGGCATTTAGGTTGCTTCCATGACCTGGCTATTGTAAATAGTGCTGCAATGAACATTGGGGTGCATGTGTCTTTTTGAATTATGGTTTTCTCTGGGTATATGCCCAGTAGTGGGATTGCTGGGTCATATGGTAGTTCTATTTTTAGTTTTTTAAGGAACCTCCATACTGTTCTCCATAGTGGCTGTATCAACTTACATTCCCACCAACAGTGCAAGAGGTTTCCCTTTTCTCCACATCCTCTCCAGCATTTGTTGTTTGTAGATATTCTGATGATGCCCATTCTAACTGGTGTGACGTGATACCTCATTGTAGTTTTGATTTGCATTTCTCTAATAATTAGTGATTTTGAGCAGGTTTTCATGTGCTTCTTGGCCATCTGTATGTCTTTGGAGAAATGTCTGTTTAGGTCTTCTGCCCATTTTTTGATTGGGTTGTTTGTTTTTTTAATATTGAGCTGCATGAGCTGTTTATATATTTTAGAGATTAATCCTTTGTCCGTTGGTTCATTTGCAAATATTTTCTCCCATTCTGAGGGTTGTCTTTTCGTCTTGTTTATGTTTTCCTTTGCTGTGTAAAAGCTTTTAAGTTTCAGTAGGTCCCATTTGTTTATTTTTGTTTTTATTTCCATTACTCTAGGAGGTGGATCAAAAAAGGTCTTGCTGTGATTTATGTCAAAGGGTGTGCTTCCTATGTTTTCCTCTAAGAGTTTTATAGTGTCCGGTCTTACATTTAGGTCTTTAATCCATTTTGAGTTTATTTTTGTGTATGGTGTTAGGGCATGTTCTAATTTCATTCTTTTACATGTAGCTCTCCAGTTTTCCCAGCACCACTTATTGAAGAGAATGTCTTTTCCCCATTGTATATCCTTGCCTCCTTTGTCATAGATTAGTTGACCATAGGTGCGTGGGTTTATCTCTGGGCTTTCTATCCTGTTCTATTGATCTATACTTCTGTTTTTGTGCCGGTACCATATTGTCTTGATTACTGTAGCTTTGTAGTATAGTCTGAAGTCAGGGAGTCTGATTCCTTCAGCTCCATTTTTTTTCCCTCAAGACTGCTTTGGATATTCGGGGTCTTTTGTGTCTCCATACAAATTTTAAGATTTTTTGTTCTAGTTCTGTAAAAAAAATGCCATTGGTAATTTGATAGGGATAGGGATTGCATTGAATCTGTAGATTGCTTTGGGTAGTATAGTCAATATTGATTCTTCCAATCCAAGAACATGGTATATCTCTCCATCTGTTTGTATCATTTTTAATTTCATCAGTGTCTTATAGTTTTCTGCATACAGGTCTTTTGTCTCCTTAGGTAGGTTTATTCCTAGGTATTTTATTCTTTTTGTTGCAGTGGTAAATGGGAGTGTTTTCTTAATTTCTCCTTCAGATTTTTCATCGTTAGTGTATAGGAATGCAAGAGATTTCTGTGCATTAATTTTGTATCCTGCAACTTTACCAAATTCATTGATTAGCTCTAGTAGTTTTCTGGTGGCATCTTTAGGATTCTATATAGTATCATGTCATCTGCAAAGAGTGACAGTTTTACTTCTTTTCCAATTTGTATTCCTTTTATTTCTTTTTCTTCTCTGATTGCTGTGGCTAGGACTTCCAAAACTATGTTGAATAATAGTGGTGAGAGTGGATGTCCTTGTCTTATTCCTGATCTTAGAGGAAATGCTTTCAGTTTTTCACCATTGAGAATGACGTTTGCTGTGGGTTTGTCATATATGGCCTTTATTATGTTGAGGTAGGTTCCCTTTATGCCCACTTTCTGGAGAGTTTTGTTTTGTTTTTTTTTTTTTTGCGTTACGTGAGCCTCTCACTGTTGTGGCCTCTCCCGTTGCAGAGCACAGGCTCTGGACATGCAGGCTCAGCAGCCATGGCTCACGGGCCTAGCCGCTCCGCGGCATGTGGGATCTTCCCAGACCGGGGCACGAACCCATGTCTGCTGCATCGGCAGGTGGAGTCTCAACCACTGCGCCACCAGGGAAGCCCATTCTGGAGAGTTTTTATCATAAATCGGGGGTTGAATTTTGTCAAGAGCTTCTTCTGCATCTATTGAGATGATCATATGGTTTTTATTCTTCAGTTTGTTAATATGGTGTATCACATTGATTGATTTGCATATATTGAAGAATCCTTGCATCCCTGGGATGAATCCCACTTGATCATGGTGTCTGATCTTTTTAATGTGTTGTTGGACTCTGTTTGCTAGTATTTTGTTGAGGATTTTTGCATTTATAGTCATCAGTGATATTGGTTGGTAATTTTCTTTATTTGTAGGATCTTTATCTGGTTTGGGTATTAAGGTGATGGTGACCTCATAGAATGAGTTTGGGAGTGTTCCTTCCTCTGCAATTTTTTGGAAGAGTTTGAGAAGGATGGGTGTTAGCTCTTCTCTAAATGTTTGATAGAATTCACCTGTGAAGCCATATGGTCCTGGACTTCTGTTTGTTGGAAGATTTTTTAATCACAGTTTCAATTTCATTACTTGTGATTGGTCTGCTCATATTTTCTGTTTCTTCCTGGTTCAGTCTTGGAAGGTTATACCTTTCTAAGAATTTGTCCATTTCTTCCAGGTTGCCCATTTTATTGGCATAGAGTTGCTTGTAGTCTCTTAGGATGCTTTGTATTTCTGCAGTGTCTGTTGTAACTCCTCCTTTTTCATTTCTAATTTTATTGATTTGAGTCCTCCCTCTTTTTCTTGATGAGTCTAGCTAATGGTTTATCAATTTTGTTTATCTTCTCAAAGAACCAGCTTTTAGTTTTATTGATCTTTGCTATTGTTTTCTTTGTTTCTATTTCATTTATTTCTGCTTTGATCTTTATGATTTCTTTCCTTCTACTAACTTTGGGTTTTGTTTGTTCTTCTTTCTCTAGTTCCTTTAGGTTAAGGTTAGATTGTTTGTTTGAGATTTTTCTTGTTTCTTGAGGTAGGCTTGTATTGCTATAAACTTCCCTTTTAGAACTGCTTTTGCTGCCTCCCATAGGTTTCGGATCATTGTGTTTTCATTGTAATTTGTCTCTAGGTATTTTTTTATTTCCTCTTTGATTTCTTCAGTGATCTCTTGGTTATTTAGTAACGTATTGTTTAACCTCCATATGTTTGTATTTTTTACATTTTCTTCCCTGTAATTGATTTCTAATCTCATAATGTTGTGGTTGGAAAAGATGCTTGATATTTCAATTTTCTTAAATTTACCGAGGCTTGATTTGTGGCCCAAGATGTGACCTATCCTGGAGAATGTTCCATGTGCACTTGAGAAGAAAGTATAATCTGCTGTTTTTGGATGGTATGTCCTATAAATATCAATTAAATCTATCTGGCCTATTGTGTCATTTAAAGCTTGTGTTTCCTTATTAATTTTCTGTATGGATGATCTGTCCATTGGTGTAAGTGAGGTGTTAAGAGGCCCCCACTATTATTGTGTTACTGTCAATTTCCTCTTTTATAGCTGTTAGCAGTTGCCTTATGTATTGAGGTGCTCCTGTGTTGGGTGCATATATATTTATAATTGTTATATCTTCTTCTTGGATTGATCCCTTGATCATTATGTAGTGTCCTTCCTTGTCTCTTATAACATTCTTTATTTTAAAGTCTCTTTTATCTGATATGAGTATTGCTACTCCAGCTTTCTTTTGATTTCCATTTGCATGGAATATCTTTTTCCATCCCCTCACTTTCAGTCTGTATCTGTCCCTAGGTCTGACGTGGTTCTCTTGTAGACAGCATATATATGGGTCTTGTTTTTGTGTCCATTCAGTGAACCTGTATCTTTTGATTGGAGCATTTAATCCATTCACATTTAAAGTAATTATTGATATATGTTCCTATTACCATTTTCTTAATTGTTATGGGTTTGTTTTTGTAGGTCCTTTTCTTCTCTTGTGTTTCCAACTTAGAGAAGTTTCTTTAGCATTTGTTGTAGAGCTGGTTTGGTGGTACTGAATTCTCTTAGCTTTTGCTTGTCTGTAAAGCTTTTGATTTCTCCATCGAATCTGAATGAGATCCTTGCCAGGTAGAGTAATCTTGGTTGTAGTTTCTTCCCTTTCATCACTTTAAATATATCATGCCACTCCCTTCTGGCTTGTAGAGTTTCTGCTGAGAAATTAGCTGTTAACCTTATGGGAGTTCCCTTGTATGTTATTTTTTGTTTTTCCCTTGTTGCTTTCAATAATTTTTCTTTGTCTTCAATTTTTGTCAGTTTGATTACTGTGTGTCTCGGCATGTTTTTCCTTGGATTTATCCTGCCTAGGACTCTGTGTACTTTCTGGACTTGGGTGGCTATTTCCTTTCCCATGTTAGGGAAGCTTTCGACTATAATCTCTTCAAATATTTTCTCGGGTCCTTTCTCTTTCTTTTCTCCTTCTGGGACCCCCTATATTGTGAATGTTGTTGTGTTTAATGTTTTCCCAGAGGTCTCTTAAGCTGTCTTCATTTCTTTTCATTCTTTTTTCTTTGTTCTGTTCTGTGGCAGTGAATTCCACCATTCTGTCTACCAGGTCACTTGTCTGTTCTTCTGCGTCAGTTATTCTGCTATTGATTCCTTCTAGTGTATTTTTCATTTCAGTTATTGTATTGTTCATCTCTGTTTGTTTGTTCTTTAATTCTTCTAGGTGTTCTTTAATTCTTCTAGGTCTCTGTTAAACATTTCTTGTATCTTCTTGATCTTTGCCTCCATTCTTTTTCTGAGGTCCTGGATCATCTTCACTATCATTACTCTGAATTCTTTTTCTGGAAGGTTGCCTATCTCCATTTAGTTGTTTTTCTGGGGTTTTATCTTGTTCCTTCATCTGGTACATAGTGCTCTGCCTTTTCATCTTGTCTATCTTTCTGTGAATGTGGTTTTTGTTGCACAGGCTGCAGGATTGTAGTTCTTCTTGCCTCTGCTGTCTGCCTTCTGGTGGATGAGGCTATCTAAGAGGCTTGTGCAAGTTTCTTGATGGGAGGGACTGGTGGTGAGTAGAGTTGGGTGTTGCTCTGGTGGGCAGAGCTCAGTAAAACTTTAATCCGCTTGTCTGCTGATGGGTGGGGCTGGTTTCCCTCCCTGTGGGTTGTTTGGCCTGAGGCGACCCAACACTGGAGCCTACCCAGCTCTCTGGTGGGACCAGTGGTGGGCTCTGGGAGGGCTCACGCCAAGGAGCACTTCCCAGAACTTCTGCTGCCAGTGTCCTTGTCCTCACAGTGAGCCACAGCCATCCCCCGCCTCTGCAGGAGACCCTCCAACACTAGCAGGTAGGTCTGGTTCAGTCTCCTATGGCGTCACTGCTCCTTCCCCTGGGTCCTGATGCGCACACTACTTTGTGTGTGTCCTCCAAGAGTGGAGTCTCTGTTTCCCCCAGTCCTGTTGAAGTCCTGCAATCAAATCCTGCTAGCCTTCAAAGTCTGATTCTCTAGGAATTCCTCCTCCCGTTGCCGGACCCCCAGGTTGGGAAGCCTGATGTGGGGCTCAGAACCTTCACTCCAGTGGGTGGGCTTTTGTGATATAAGTGTTCTCCAGTTTGTGAGTTACCCACCCAACAGTCATGGGATTTGATTTTATTGTGATTGCGCCCCTACTACCATCTCATTGTGGCTTCTCCTTTGTCTTTGGATGTGTGGTATCTTTTTTGGTGAGTTGCAGTGTCTTCCTGTCGATGATCGTTCAGCAGTTAGTTGTGATTCTGGTGCTCTTGCAAGAGGGAGTAAAAGCGCAAGTCCTTCTACTCCACCATCTTGAACCAATCTCCTACCTTCTTTTTATTTTATCTTTTATCTCCTGTTTTCCACTCTTTGTCTTCTAGCTCTGCTCTGTGGGAGATTTCTTCAATTTTATCTCTGACCCTTTGCTGCTAACATCTAATAGGCTTTTATTTGTAAGAACTTTTTTGTTGTTGTTGTAATCTGACTTTTCTGGTTTTATAGCATCTTGTTCTTGTTAAATGGATGCTATGTCTTATCTACTTGGATATTGAGATAGTTTCTGTTTTCTTCCTGCTGAGTTTCTTGCAGGGTCTTTATCTGCCATGTTAGGTGTCTGGGAGCCCTTGGTTGGCTGCTCACTCTCATATCGGGGCACTGTGAAGGCAACTGGAAATTAGACACTCAGATTCAGTCCCCCTTTCCAACCTGGAGGTTCATATCTCATTTAATTTTATTTTTAAAATGAAATTATTGCAGGGAGCGTATTTGGATTATGACTTAAGCTAGCACCTCACCCATCATGTGTCTTCTGCAGATGGGTTTCCTCTTTTTGGAGAGCCAAGACCTTACATTGGAACCTGTACTTTTTTTTTTATTAATTAATTTATTTTTGGCTGTGTTAAGTCTTCGTTGCTACATGCGGGCTTTCTCTAGTTGTGGCGAGTGGGGACTACTCTTCGTTGTAGTGCGTGGGCTTCTCATTGCGGTGGCTTCTCTTGTTGCGGAGTACGGGCTCTAGGCACGTGGGCTTCAGTAGTTGTGGCACGCGGGCTTAGTAGTTGTGGCTCGCGGGCTCTAGAGCACAGCCTCAGTAGTTATGGCACATGGGCTTCATTGCTCTGCGGCATGTGGGATCTTCCTGGATCTTCCTGGCGGATTCTTAACCACTGCGCCACCAGGGAAGTCCTGGAACCTGTATTCTTTTATTCTGACTGATCCTTTATCATCCTCCTCTCCAAGTAAATTCCTGATTTTTAAAAAATTTGGTGCCTCAGAGAGTATAATATTTTGGGGGACCAACCAAAGGAAATATAGGTCCTTTCTCACTTGAAAATATGAAACCCATAGATGTAGTGAGAATTTGTCAGAATTGTGTTTCCCTCTCAGGGCCATTGTGGTGATTTGTTTTCCTCTGGTCTGTCTTCCCCTCCTATCTCGTCTGGAGGCAGGCTCCCAGGATTCCTTGGTGCTGGGCAGGTACAGAAGCTTTGGGCTGGCCACATCTGTGGAATGCATGGGCCCAACTGGCATTTAGGGAGGGTGGGACAGTTTTCTCTCTTGTGCTGACCTGAGCTGTGCTTTACCAAACAAACATCACCTAGGGCTGTGCCACAAGTGTGGGGAGCTCAGACACACAGGCCCTGGCTGAGAGTGGGGTGGGGGCTGCCCTCAGCACCCCTCCTCAGATGTCAGGGCAGGGCTTGAGGTGCTGAGGTTCAGATACCTTTTTCTTATCTCTCTGGTTGGTGGCTGATAAAAATGTGTGAGGAATCTGTTTTCCATCTGGTAAAATCTTTTCCCCTTTTTGGCGTTTACTTTGGGCGATGTGCTTAGGAAAGCCTTCCTCCTCCTGATGTTGGGTATGTAACTGTCCTCCTGTTGTCTTCCAGTACTTTTGTGGTTTGGGATCTTACACTGGTTGAAGGGTTGCACACACCAGCTGCAGGCTCCTGTCCCAGTTTGGTGAACAGACTGCACACACAGGCGGTACTTCACCAGGAAGCTTCTCCTCGAGGGTGGGGCAGGGCTGGCAAAAACTTACATCCATGAGAGGTCAGTTGGTTGACGGGTGTCATGGTTTTCAAATCAGGGGAAGATGCCTCTGGGCAGAATGAAAGTCTTTGGGTGGGTGGAGGGCATCCCGTCTGCCTGAGGCCAGGAGTTTAGACACTGGCACAGAGCCAAGGAACTTGGGCTCCCAGGAACTCAGCTTCTGTTGGACCGGGGAGGCAGCATTGAGGAGGGTGGGGTAAGGAGAGAAGGGAACATAGGTGGGAGAGTCAGGCGAGACTGTTCTCCGACTGATTTCCTTAACACCCTGGTGCTTCCCGTGCCAGTGTGCCTGATGATGTTACTGCTGTAATCCTCAGGACAACCCCGTGAGGTGGCATTGTCACTGTCCTCCCTCTGTAGGAGAGGACACACAGGCACCTCAAGGTGGCGCCTCCCTCGGGGATCACTGGCAGGGTGGGTGTGGTGGGCAGTGAGGGCAGACGGAAGCCTGAGTGCACGTCGAGCTTACGTCCAGGCGCACCTGCCCAGGGACACACAGTGGGCTGGGTGTTTGCCTTTCCTCTGCAGATTCCAGTGTCGGGGATGAGGACTGGACTCCAGTCGACAAATTGAGTTTCCCACTTTGGAGACAGGGCGGAGGTGAGGAGGAGCAGGTGTGCTGAGGCTGGACCTGTCCTAGCGCCCTTCATCCTAGCCTCAGTCCCTTCTGAGCATCCTTTATGGAGAGGATGTGCCTGGGGGTGGAGTGCCTCCAGGACCCAGAGCTGGCCAGTGGTCAGGGTGGAACTTGATCCCCGGTCTGTGTGTTCTGTACAAGTGATCGGAGCCCAGGCCCTCCCTTCTCTGCTTCCTGCCAGGTCCATCTGCCCAGCACAGGCCTTTCCCCAAGCCCCCTGGCCTCTACCACTGGGACGTGCCTGTGCCAGGCTTGGTGTCCCCTGAGCCTGTCACAGCAGTTCTGGGTTCTGCATGTCGTGTCCGTCAAAGTACATGGTGTCGCCATCCCTCATGTTATAAAAAATTGACACAGATGACCGCCTGCAGCACGCAGAGGTGGATGCCATGGTCTGTTCTCCAGGTGTTCATGGGACAGGCAGGAAGCCAGCGATTTCCACAGGAGGTGCCGTGGGTGTGGTCAGAGTGACCACAGGGTTTCCGTGAGGCAGAGAATAGGGGTGCTGCGTAAGTACGAGGTCGGAGGGCCAAGCGGGCAGGGCTAGGGAGAGAGCCGCCCTGGGAGAACGAGCAGAGTGGGTGAGGGAGGGGAGGGGCCTCCTCGCTGGACGGGCTGCCTGCCTTGCTGCTGAGGAGGAAGGCCCTTGAGGCAGGCGGGACGTGGACTTGGGCAGAGGCTTGGGGAGCTGACGAGGGGGTGGGGATGGGGTGGGGCCTGGAGACAGAGGCCACCACAGGGATGGCCATGGGTGCAGTGTGACATGCGGTGAGGATTGAACTGCAGGGAATGGCGTTCAGAATCCGGAAGCGAAGAGGAGGCTCCCGGGCATCCCGTCTGGACCATTGTGGGGCACAGAGCTCAGGCTGTTGGATGTTTTCTTTTTCTTTTTTTTTGCGGTACACGGGCCTCTCACTGCTGTGGTGTCTCCCGTTGCGGAGCACAGGCTCTGGACGCGCAGGCTCAGCGGCCATGGCTCATGGGCCCAGCCGCTCTGCGGCATGTGGGATCTTCCCGGACCGGGGCACGAACCCGTGTCCCCTGCATCGGCAGGCGGACTCTCAACCACTGTGCCACCAGGGAAGCCCTGGGTGTTTTCTTGGTGTGTCACCACAGGTGGGGTCTGGGCTCCAGGTGGGGGACTCACGGGGCCCGGGTGGTGGGTCAGGTCTGGACCAGAGACCAGTGGAGCTCTGCCTGGCAGACGGGTGGCTGTGGAGCAGGGGCAGCCCCCCCAACCCTCTCCCACCCCCAGGTGCCTTGTGGAGCCTGGGTCTCAGTGAGGGCTGCGTGCTCTCAGCCCCCAATCATCTTGTCAGGGCTGGTCCGCCCAGGCCGTGGCCTGCAGACAGCCCTTCTGTCTCTCATGGTACTGATGCCTCCCTGACAGCCGCCAAGGTACTGGACCTGTGGCCGGGGTCTCGCCTGTGGGGCAGACCACGTGCTCACGTTCCTCCCTCCAGGCTTCTGAGGCTCTCCCTCTGCCCCAGTTGTGCTAGTTTGACTGTGTTTATTGACAGTCATTTATTGACAGTTGCCAGCAGAAGCCTGTTATCTGGGGGCGGAGGCCCAGGAGCCCATGGGTCCTGAGTGCGAAGGAGGGAGCCGGCACCTGTGCAGGCGCGTGAGATGCAGTACGTCGTGGTCAGAGCCCGGATGGATGGCGCCTCTGACAAAATGCTGAGGTGGCCGAAAATGACAGGACAGGCCCTTTCCTTGGGGGAAAGCGGAGGATTAGAACAGCAGAACTGCCTGCTTCCTTTTTTGTCTCATCTTCTATTTTATGGAGTATGATCTGCAGACTGAAAACAGGAGCAAGACCGTTTTTTGTTTTTTGTTTTTGTTTTGTTTTTAATTTTTGGCCGTGCCGCACGGTATGTGGGATCTTAGTTCCCTGACGGGGGATCAAACCCGTGCCCCCTGCAGTGGAAGTACAGAGTCTTAACCACTGGACTGCCAGGGAAGTCCCAAGAGCAAGAACATTTTTAACAGTATGGTTTGCAGAACTGAGAACAGTGTTCAGGGTGCCTGTCAGTTCTCCTGTTCGGGCGGCGCTGCGGGTGCAGTGGGGACGTGGCTGGTGCTCCTGGCAGAGCCTTCCCCCCGCCCCTGCCATGAGACCCCTTCCCTGAGCACGATGAGCACGAGCACGCTGAGACCACCAGGCAGAACTGGGTGGTTACCCAGGCCCCGCTGCCTGCTGCTTGTGTTCCATTCTTGTCCACAGACACCTGTTTCTGGCCTCCTGTGTAGTTGATGCCCTTCAGGCTCTTGAGTCACTAACAGCCGGTGCCCGTGCGTCCCCATCGTCTGTGGCGTTGCCCTGGCCACGACAGGCCAGGGCTCCTGCTCCAGGAGATCCGGTGGCTTTGGGCCTGGAAAGGTCCCTCCACCACGAAGCACAGGTCTGTCTTGTCTCTGCGGACGTGCCAGGGTCTCTGCTGCAGGCAAGATGCAGTGTCCGCGGGGGGCCTGCAAGCCTGCCCCCTTCAGAGTTGTTGCCAGCAGCTCGGAGGACCATTTGTCACCAGCCAGGTGCCTGGCCAAGCCCCCAGGTCGTCTGCTCGTGACGCAGGGCTGTCTGCGCCCCTCTTGGCCACTCTGCGCTTCACCTGGCTCCTGGGGCCTCTTCTCAGCCAGCTGCCAGCCGTCACGGCCCCCTCATGTGTCTACCGCTGTCCTTGGGGTTGCCCCAGTGGTCCGCGGCTCTGTGGCCCTCAGCTTCGGGCAAGCCTCTGTGGTAGGGTTAGCCTCATATGGCTGTTGGAGGAGGGATGGGGTGCTGGGGAGACCCCCCCTTGAAGACAGGTCTGCTCAGTCACTTGTCGGAGCTGCTCGAGGGCTCAGAACCCACGTTCGCACGTGGGATGCCTGCTCCGCTGGCCTCAGACCCTGAGCGCCAGGTCCCCCTGGCCTGTCAGGGTCTCGCCTTGTCCTCCTGCATCCTTCCTTTTGCCTCTCTTTGATCCTGGTCACACATCCCCTCGTGCGAGCATTTGCTCTACTCTGGATGCTTCTCCAGCGGGAACCCGTTGCTGCCTCCTGGCCCTGGTGCAGGCTCAGGGAAGCAGGCGGGAGGTGGGGACTCTGGCCTCACGTGTGGAATCTGGCAGTGTGGTAGTCAGCAGCATTTTATCTTTCTTTATACGTTAGTACAGATTTATCCATCTCAGCATTTAGCCTCTTGTCTGGGGTTTCTCTCGGGATCACGAATGTGATCCTGCAGCCCATGTGCACGCTCTTTCAGTACCCAGGGTGTGTGTGTGTTTGGAGCCATCAAAAAGCCTTCCAGCACCGGCTGGACTAGGCTTGTTGGATTCCCTTGGGAGAGGGGGGTCTTTATCAGTGAGCCCAGCGCTGGGAAGACAGGTCGGGAGACCCATCCTGTGGAGAAGAAGGCGGGCTGTGAGCAGAGGGGCCAGGCTTGTGGACCTGAGCCTGATGTGCTCCTTCCTTTCTAACAAATGCGCACCTATCCTTACCTTCGTCTGGGGGCGGGGTGGGGGTGGGGGAATGTGTGCTACCATCCAGAGGAGCTCGGGCTAAGCCATGTGCAGCAGAGCATCATGTGATGAAAACCTGGGGTCACATTCCGTCTCTTGCCATGCATGTGTTGGCATTTGTGTGGTCTCCTGCCCCCAGCTGGAAGTTGTTGAGGTGGGGCTCATCTCCTTGGTCCCACTGGGAGGAGCTGCATGTCCGACACAGGGACCTTTGCCTTGAGAGGAACTGAGAGGTGACTGGCATGGCCCCTTTTTTCCAGCAGAGGAGGCTTCCAGAGCAAGGGTCCCACTGCTCTTGACGCCAGAGTTGGGTGGGGGCTCAGGTCACGTAGAGGGCAGGAAATGGAGGCCAGCTGGACGCCCTGTTGTTTAATGTGCTGGTTGTGAGGAGCCTCTGGGCCTGGCCCCTCTGCCCGCTCAAGCGGGGTGGCTGCTTTGTTTCATGGTGACCGCCTTTCCTGTTCCTTCCTTCTCGTGGCGCTGCCCGCCTTCTCCTTTGCTCAGCTGCCTTTCATCGCTGTGCTGAGAGCCCCCCCCTTCGTGCCTCTCCTGGGCCTCAACAAGGCTGGTGGGCCAGGCCACATCCGTGGGCCTGCTGGCCAGGGAGCCTGTGTCAACATCTCTCCTCCTTTGTGTTCCAGAGAGGATGCCATGAGGAAGGCTGGTGTGGCCCACAGTAAATCCAGCAAGGACATGGAGAGCCACGTGTTTCTGAAGGCCAAGACTCGGGTAAGGCCCTGGGGGGTGGCTCCCAGTGGGGACGCTGCTGGAGGGCAGGGTGCCAGGCCATGGGGACGGGGTGGCTGCTCACTGTTGGGTGGCATTCTGTGGGAAGATCCTGTGTTTGTGGTATAGGTGCGGGAGGGGATTGGGTGGGCATCCAGGATGCAGGCGCAGCCTCTGACCCCAGACCTTGCTGTTGGCACCCCCATTCGTGGTCAGCTCCCGTGAATCCTGTAGGGCGCTCCCTCGGGCCCCGGTGGTTCCTGTGGACGGTGCTCTGAGTAAGAACCTCTCTGTCCTCAGGCTCAGCCCTCCTGTGGGTCAGGGCCCTGACAGGTGGGCCCAGAAGGGTTCCTGTCCCCTTTTGTTAAATGATGCAGGTGATGCTCGTGGAGGGCGAGGTTTTGGTGAGGATGATGCTTGGGAACTTCACAGGTGGAGTGGTTGGGGCGGGTTTCTTGTGTGAGCTCTCGCGTGAACTGGGCATCACCACGGGCTTCACGTGACCACCTCTTGTTATCTGCCTTGGGGTAGAGCTGCTCGTAGAAATGAAACAGAACAGGCACAAAGAAGCAAGCGGCTTGTCTGGGTTACCTGGCTCGTGCAGGGCGGGCTGTGTCTGCTGCACCAGCTCTGCTGAGCACCTGATGCCCGAGCGTGGTGCTGGAGCTCTAAGACCTACTGTGTGTCAAGAATCAGAAACAGGGACTTCCCTGGTGACGCAGTGGTTAAGAATCCGCCTGCAAATGCAGGGGACACGGGTTTGAACCCTGGTCCGGGAAGATCCCACATGCCGTGGAGCAACTAAGCCTGTGCGACACAACTACTGAGCCTGCGCTCTTGAGCCTGCACACCGCAACTACTGAGCCTGTGTGCTGCAACTGCTGAAGCCCGTGCATCTAGAGGCTGTGCTCTGCAACAAGATAAGCCACCACAATGAGAAGCCCACGCATTGCAACGAAGAGTAGCCCCCACTCACTGCAACTAGAGAAAGCCCGCACGCAGCAACGAAAACCCAATGCAGCCAAAAAGAAATACATAAATAGATAAATTTTTTTTAAAAAAAGAAGAGAAAAGAAAGAATCAAAAGCAGATGCTATTTATGGTTGGATCCAGGTTTAGGTAAACCAACTGTCAAGACGTACAGAGGTCCGTTGGGGAAACTTAGCCTGGTTTGAGTGTTTAGATGAGGTAAACATTTTCTGAAATGGAAAGGTAGAGATGATTGGCCGGAGAGTGCAGCTTCCAAAACAGAAACCATGTGTACAGCCTGGGCTTGGAGGTCAGAGCACACCAGCATGTGTTTGTGAGCACAAGTAGGTGGAGGACGAGCAGCAGAAGCCCGTGCACTGAGGTGGGCAGGCTCGTGCTGTGGACATAGAAAATGGTAAGTGTTATATTCTTTTTTTATAGCAACTTTATTGAGCTCTAATTCATATACTGTACAATTCACCAATTTAAAGTGTACCGTTCAGTGGTTGGTCTTTTAGGATCTTCACAGAGTTGTGCAGCCATCACCACAATCCATTTTAGAGCATTTTCCTTTTTCTTTTTTTTTTTTCTTTGGCCACACCTTGCAGTTTATGGGATCTCAGTTCCCCGACCAGGGATTGAACATGGGCCATGACAGTGAAAGCCCGGAATCCTAACCACTTAGGCCCCCAGGGTACTCCCTAGAGCATTTTCTAAAGAATCTCTATATCCGTTAGCCAGCACTCGCCATTTTCCCTCAACCCTCAGTCCTAGGCAACCACTTACCTGCTTTCTGTTGCTATAGATTTGCTTGTTTTGTACTTTTCATATAAATGCATCATAAAATATATGTTTCTGTGACTGGCTTCTTTCACTTAGCATAATAGTTTTAATGTTCACCCATGAACCATGTTGTAGCATGTACTTTATTCCTTTTTATTGCCAAATAATATTCCATTGTATGGATGTACCATATTTTATTTATCCATCACCAGTTTATGGACATCTGGAGCGTTTCCACTTTTTGGCTGTTATAATAATGCTCCTATGAACATTTGTTTGCAAACTTTCCTGGGGACATATGTTTCCATTTCTCTTTCCTGTATACCTAGGAAAGGAACTGCTGAATCAGATGGTAACTCTGTATTTAACCTTTTGAGGAATTGCCAGACTGTTTTCAAAGCAGCTGCACCATTTTACATTCCCGCTAGGAGTGTATGAGGTTCCAGTTTCTCCATTCCTCATCAATACTTGTTACTGTTTTTTTTTTTATTATAGCCATCATAATGAGTGTGAAGTGGTATCTAATTGTGGTTTTGATTTGCATTCCCAGATGACTTACTGTGTTTATTGGTCATTTGTATATTTTCTTTGGAGAAATGCTTATTCAAATCCTTTGCCCATTTTAAAATTGAGTTGTTGGTCTTTTTATTGCTAGATTGTAAGAACTCATTATTATTAGATACATTATTTGAAGATATTTGGGAGATAAGAACCTTGGTGAGGGCTTATTGAATTATTTCAACTTTCGAAATACACAACTTGTTGGTCCAGTATTATTTGTTGTCTATTGCTTTATAAGGAACTACCGCAAAATGTAGTGGCCTAGAGCAATAGTTGGTATCTGTCCTGATTCTGTGGGTCAGGATTGGGATGATTGGAACTGCCTGGCTGGCCATTCTTCTGGTCTCACTGGTGACCTCGGCGCAGCCACATTCAGCTGGCAGCCACCTGGTGTCTCCAGCAGCATAGCCCGGGCTTCGTTACGGCACAGTGGCTGGCTTCCAAGGCAGGGGACGTGGAAGCTGTCAGTCCCCTGAAGTCCTAGAACATCTCTGGGTCACAGCAAGTCCTAAGGCCAGTGTGGAGTCTGGGGAGGGAGTCGCCTCCACCTTCTCTGTGCGCTGTGGCCTGTGCATCCAAGGAGGCCAGCGGTTGTTAGCTGCCATCTTGGAGACTGGCCACCCCAGAGACCCTCCCAGCAGCTGGGGAATAAGTCTTCCATCCCGAGGGGGCGACTGGCAGCACAACAGCCCCCGTCACTGTCCTCGCCTCTCCTTACTGCAGCCCACACCACACCTTAGCAATTTCAGTTGCATTTCCTTTGGTCAGGCTGGTTCTAAATCCCTAACTTCAAGAGGAGGCCCTGACTGTTTGGAAGAGAGGTATTTATAGAGAGGTCTGGGAAGTTTCCTATGTCATTTTTAGAGACAGACTTTCTGCTTGGACACTGCTGTCCGATGTCCAGTTTATTAGTCCTGCTCAAGCCCCACATGGAGCCTTGGGCCCTGTCATGCGGTGAGACCTTTCCTCCAGGGTGGGGCTCCAGAGGGACTCTCCAGTCAGGTGGCAGCCGGCATGCTTGTTACTTGCCCCTCCTGCCTGAGACCCCATTAGAATGACTGTGAAAGAATGTAAAAGGTGGGACCCAGAGCAAAGAAAAGGATACAAAAGAGTGATTTCTGTTTTTAGACTCCAGGAGGGTCCGGGAGGCAGAGGAGGTCATGGAAAAGGGGCTAACCTTCTCTTGGAATCCTGGCAAGCAGGTGGGTCCAGAGGTGTCCACCCTAAAGGAAACCAGGTCATCCATGGGCACCTCAGACTGCCTGGTATACAGCCCGGGCAAGGAAGACCTTGAGCACTCTTGTCTAAAAGACCACCAGCTCCAGATTGCCTGGTTGGTGCATGCTTCCAGTGTGGTGTTAGCACCCAGAGTTAAAGCTCTTCCCATTCTGTCAGGGGCTGGCCCTGGGTCTAACGGCCAGGCCCCATTGCTCCCTCTAAAGTGATGTGATGTCGCCTTGTAAGGCCCGTGAAGCAGGTACAGTGCTGCTCTCCCCAGGATGCAGATGAGGAGGCTCAGGCACACAGATGCCAGGTAACTTGCCCAGGAGGTCACACATCCTGGGGGTGTGGGGTAGGAGCCTACCCTCTTTGCTACTTGTGCTACTTCCCCCCATCTAGCAAAGCAAAAGACACCCAAACACCCACTTTAATTCTTAACATCTGAATTCCTGCAGGTGGGACTGCTCTCTGCCTCAAGGCAGAAACCACTTTCCCTGGGGGTGGTGGGTGGTATAATAATAGCAGCTCTAAGCACTCTGCAGATTCATGAAGGTATGGCATCTGCTGAATGAGAGCACAGCCAGGGATCCCGGGACCTCTGCGTCGGCACCCACAGCTGCAGTGCCTAGAGAGGCTTATTACAGCTGGGTGCATTGCTGAACATGTACTTATCACTTGGTTGTTTTTAAATTAAGCTTATATGTTAAACACACATCAACTGTTTTGCACGTTGTATAGTATTATGCAGAAGTAGTGCATGTCTCTGGTTTACAGCTGTAAACGCTGAGTCCCCACGGTGGGGGCCAAGGTGAAACCCAGGGACCAGGAGGCCGAGAACATCAGAACTGGGAAGTGACCTGGAGGCTAATTAGAGGAGGGCTGAGGGGCACAAGCAGCTGCTGGAATAACAGGGCAAGAGCACAGCCTGGGGAGAGCGGGAAGAGGCCGTGCACGTCTGATGAAGGAGACACTCTCCAACCTTCAGCCCTTTTTACGGACCTCGCAAGCCCAGGGTTGGCCTTTTGAATGAAACCGAATACATCTTCTGCTATCTTTGTTTAATCAGGGACAGCTATTGGTGGAGAAAAGCACACTTGTGCCGCATGAAAAGACTAGTATTTTCTGAAAAACTGCTGGGACCTGCTAGATAGGCCTGGGTGTGGCCAGTTTTGACAGGTCCAGGGCTGTGCTCCTGCCCTCTGCTGTTTGCGGGGTGACAGCCAGGCCTCCTCCTCCACTACCCGGCGTCGGCGTGCTTGCTCGGAGGCCTCTTTGGAAATTCTACTTCTTTGGTTTTCAGTCGCTCCATTTTCACTAGCATGTACCGAGGAGCTGAGAGAGTACAGACACTCTGTGTAGTCCTCGTGACTTTCTCCAGTTCAGCTGTGAAGAACACAAGGTGTGGGGCAAATCAGCGGTAGCATGGGGAGCTAGCTTGCTTTCTTTCGATCTTATTTTTTTATTTAAACTGGGTAAGGAACCCACTGTCATTTGTTTTATTATTTAATTTTTGTATGTTTAAAATATTTTATAATGTATAAGGGTAAAATTTTAAAATACGTGAATCACAACACAATACTTACCAAAGGTCCCATGTTGCTGAGAACACTGGCTCTGGAGCGCCTGCTCTGGGAATTGATACATTTTTCAAGTATGAGGAAAAGTTTCTAACAGACTTTGTAGAAACTGACAAAATGATTCTAAGGAAACTCAAGGGACCCAGCATAGCCAAAACAATCTTGGAAAAGAACAAATGGTGCTGGGACATCTGCCGGATTATCACATGTATGATATTGAGGTGGGACCCCAGTCTCATACCATATACCAGCATTAACTCAAAATGGATCAAAGACCTAAGAGCTAAAACTGTTAAACTTTTATTTTTTATTTATTTTTGGCTGCATTGGGTCTTCATTGCTGTGCACAGGCTTTCTCTAGTTGCGGTGAGCTGGGGCTCCTCTTCGTTGAGGTGCGCGGGCTTCTCATTGCAGAGGTTTCTCATTGCAGAGCATGGGCTCTAGGTGTGTAGGCTCGTAGTTGTGGCTCGTGGGCTCTAGAGCACAGGCTCAGTAGTTGTGGCGCACGGGCTTAGTTGCTCCGCGGCATGTGGGATCTTCCTGTGGGACCAGGGCTTGAAGCTGTGTCCCCTGCTTTTACAGGCGGATTCTTAACCACTGCACTACCAGGAAAGTTCTAAAACTAAAATTTTTAGAAGAAAATATAGGCATGAATCTTTGTGACCTCAGATTAGGCAATGGTTTCTTACATGTGACACCAAAAGCACAAGCAACAAAAGAAAACATAGATTAATTTGACTTCATCAAAATTAAACACTATTGTGCATCAAAGGATACCATCAAGGGAGTAAAATGACAGCCTATGGAATGGGAGAAAATATTTGCAAATCAAATATCTGATGATATCTGATGAGGGACTGGTATCAGATTATATAAAGAACTGCAACTCAAAAACAACAACAAAAGAAACCAAACAGCCTAATTCAAAAATGGGCAAAGAACTTGAATAGACATTTCTCCAGAGAAGATATATTGGGTTGGCTAAAAAAGTTCATTCGTTTTTTTCCCGTAAGATGGCTCTAGTAGCGCTTAGTTGTCTTTAACTTCCTTCAAAACAATTTTGTTAGATTGTATTGTGACAGCTGTCATATCAGTGTGCATTTAAAAAAAAATTAACAAAATTGGAGAATTTTTGTGTAGCGATTTTAATATTGAAGATGGAAGAAAAACAACATTTTTAAAATTGTTTTATTATGCTTTATTACTTCAAGAAAGGTAAAAATGCAACTGAAATGCAAAAAAAGATTTGTGCAGTGTATGGAGAAGGTGCTGTGACTGATCAAACGTGTCAAAAGTGGTTTGTGAAGTTTCGTGCTGGGGATTTCCTGCTGGACGATGCTCCACGGTCGGGTAGACCAGTTGAAGTTGATAGCGATCAAACTGAGACATTAATTGAGAACAATCAATGTTATACCATGCAGGAGATAGCTGACATACTCAAAATATCCAAATCAAGCGTTGAAAATCATTTGCATCAGCTTGGTTATGTTAATCGCTTTGATGTTTCGGTTCCACGTAAGTTAAGCAAAAAAAAACCTTCTTGACCATATTTCCACATGTGATTCTCCATTTAAACGTAGTGAAAACGTTTTTTGGTGTTTTTTTTTTGTTTTTGTTTTTGTTCTTTTTTTTTTGGTGGTACGCGTGCCTCTCACTGCTGTGGCCTCTCCCATTGCGGAGCACAGGCTCCGGATGCGCAGGCTCAGCGGCCATGGCTCACGGGCCCAGCCGCTCCGCAGCACGTGGGATCTTCCCAGACCGGGGCACGAACCCGTGTCCCCTGCATCGGCAGGCGGACTCTCAACCACTGCGCCACCAGGGAAGCCCAAACATTTTGTTTTTAAAACAAATTGCTTCGGGATGAAAAGTGGATACTGTACAATAATGTAGAATGGAAGAGATCAGTGGGGCAAGCGAAATGAACCACCACCAACCACACCAAAGGCTGGTCTTCATCCAAAGAAGGTGATGTTGTGTATATGGTGGGATTGGAAGGGAGTTCTCTATTATGAGCTACTTCTGGAAAACCAAACGATTAATTCCAACAAGTACTGCTCCCGATTAGACCAACTGAAAGCAGCACTCAATGAAAAGCGTCCAGAATTAGTCAACAGAAAACGCATAATCTTCCATCACGATAACGCCAGACCTCATGTTTCTTTGATGACCAGGCAAAAACTGTTACACCTTGGCTGGGAAGTTCTGATTCATCCGCCGTATTCACCAGACATTTGCACCTTTGGATTTACATTTATTTCAGTCTTTACAAAACTCTCTTAATGGAAACAATGTCAATTCCCTGGAAGACTGTAAAAGACACCTAGAAAAGTTCTTTGCTCAAAAAGTTAAAAAGTTTTGAGGGACTTCCCTGGTGGTGCAGTGGTTAAGAATCCTCCTGCCAATGCAGGGGACATGGGTTTGATCTCTGGTCTGGGAAGACCCCACATGCCACAGAGCAACTCAGTAAATGTGCCACAACTACTGAGCCTGCGCTCTAGAGGCCGCGTGCCAAACTGCTGAGTCTGCGTGCCACAACCACTGAAGCCTGTGCGCCCTAGAGCCTGCCTGCTGCAACTACTGAGCCCTCCTGCCGCAACTACTGAGGCCCATGTGCCTCGAGCCTGTGCTCCGCAACAAGAGAAGCCACCGCAATGAGAAGCCCGCTCAACAAAGAGTAACCCCCGCTTGCCGCAACTAGAGAAAACCCGTGTGCAGCAATGAAGACCCAATGCAGCCAAAAAAAATTTTTTTAAATAAATAAAAAGTTTTGGGAAGATGGAATTTTGAAGTTGCCTGAAAAATGGCAGAAGGTAGTGGGACAAAGTGGTGAATACATTGTTCAATAAAGTTCTTGGTGAAAGTAAAAAATGTGTCTTTATTTTTACTTAAAAACCAAAGGGCTTCCCTGGTGGCGCAGTGGTTGAGAGTCCGCCTGCCGATGCAGGGGACACGGGTTTGTGCCCCGGTCTGGGAAGATCCCACATGCCGCGGAGCGGCTAGGCCCGTGAGCCATGGCCGCTGAGCCTGCGCGTCCGGAGCCTGTGCTCCACAACGAGAGAGTCCACAACAGTGAGAAGCCCGCATACCGCAAAAAAAAAAAAAAAAAAAAAACCAAAGGAACTATTTTGGCCAGCCCAGTACAAATGGTCAAGAAGCACATGAAAGGATGCTCAATATCACTAGTCCTTAGGGAAAGGCGAATCCAAACCACAGTGAGATACAACGTCACACTCATGATGGCTATAATAAAAAAAGATGATAAGTATTGGTGAGATATTGGCACCTCATACGTTGCTGGAAGGAATGTATAGTGGAGCAGCCACTGTGGAAAACAGTGTGGTGATTCCTCAGAAATTAAACAGAGTAACCATATATGCACAGAACTTGTGCAGAAATACTCATAGCATCACTCATAATAGCCAGAAAGTTGGAACACCCAAATGTTTATCAGCTGATGAGTGGATAAAGAAAATGTGGTGTGTCTGTATAATGGACTGTTATCTGGCTGTATAATGGACTGAAGTATTGATACATGGTACAACACAGATGAACCTTGAAACCATCACGATAAGTGTAGTGAAATAGTCACAAGGGAGCACGTATTGTATAATGCATTTGTATAAAATGCCCAGAATAGGCCAATCTATAGAGGCAGTGTATTAGTTTCCTGTAGCTGCTGGACAAATTCCCACAGACTTGGAGGCTACAGTCTCTGGACTCATGGCTTTGGCCTCTTGGCCCAAGGCTCTCCCCGGTGGTCATGTTTGTAGCCAGTAGTTTTACCAGCCTGTTTCCTGCCTGTTGACTTTGGGAGTCTGACACCCTTTTAAAATTTCATCCAGTCTCTCCCTTTTAGTCTAAACTGGCAGTATTTCTGCTGGTATGACGCTCTAAACCGTGAATATGTGACATATTCATGCCATCAGACAGAAGGCTTCCCCACAGATGTTTCATCCCTGTAATTTCATCCCTATTCCTGGCATCTGTGAGACGACTGAGAGGATTCATCACACGCCTGATCTCTTTGGCACTAGCATAGTCTGTGCAACCACACCCTCAGCCTTCTCTCCAGAGCACACATTCCTACAGTGAATCTCCTAATTTTAGTGTTTCTTTGTAATCTGAATAGCCTGGGAATTTCCGAAACCAAGTCCAGGTTCCTTTATGCTTAACGGTTCTTCCCTCAGTTTCTTTCTTTACTCCCAATTTCACTGTAAGCAACAAGAATAAAGCAGGCCAGGACTTCTCTGGTGGCGCAGTGGTTAAGAATCCGCCTGCCAGTGCAGGGGACACAGGTTCGAGCCCTGGTCCGGGAAAATCCCACATGCCGTGGAGCAACTAAGCCCGTGCGCCACAACTACTGAGCTTGTGCACCACAACTACTGAGCCCACATGCCACAGCTACTGAAGCCCGCGTGCTCTAGGGCCCGTGCTCTGCAAAAAAGAGAAGCCACTGCAATGAGAAGCCCGTGCACTGCAACAAAGAGTAGCCCCTGCTCGCCACAACTAGAGAAAGCTTGTGTGCAGCAACGAAGACCCAACGCAGCCAAAAATAAATAAATAAATAAATTTTTTTAAAAAAAGAAGAAAGCAGGCCAGACCTTCCACACTTTGTTTGGAAGTCTACTCAGCCAAATATCCAGGTTCATTGCTTACAAGGTCTGCCTTCCTCTCAACTAGGGTACGATTCAGCTAGACTTTTGGACACTGTATGACGGGTTCTCTGTGCTCTTGTTTCCAATCACACGTTCCTCTTTCCCCTGAGCCCTCACCAGAAACACTTTTAACATTCACCTTTTTCCCAGCATTCTGTTCCTGATGACATCTGTATTCTCTAAGATGACATGAGCTTTCTGACCAGCTCCTTTTCTTCCTTTGAGTCCTCAGTAACAGAGTGTTTACCATGCGTGTTCCCACCAACAGTATTCCCTGTGGCCTGGCTCCCTCTTGCCTGCCCCTTATTTCTTGTGAACCCTCTTGCCTGCCCCTTATTTCTTGTGAACCAGGTGTTCGATCAAAAGAGCACAGTATGCAGGGGTCTTGTTAGCAAGAAGGCATTAGAGGTGGTGCCTTATATTTGTATATATTGTATATATTTCTGGGTGTCTTGATTTTCCCACAAGGCCACAGTTGATCAGGAGTTGGGAGAGTGACAGTCTGACTCTTTTATGAAGTTTCCCATCCACTTGTCAGCTGATGATTCCATCGTTTAACTGGGCGTTGCAAACTGGTACTTGTCCTGAATTCTGGCTTTTCTTCCACATTTATTAGATGGAATTGTCTTGCCAGGAAAGGTTTTCTTTCATCCACCAGTGCTACTTGGTTGCTTGAAACACAGCCTGTTCGGGACCGTCAGGAGTACTGACTGTCTTGTGGAATTGCTGCCCTTCGTACCCAGGGGCAAGTGCCGGGGCCTGGGGGTGGGGTGAGGCTGCTTCTCTTCCTGTGAGTGGTGTTGTGAGCATGGCTCTGCATCAAGCGAGTTTCAGGCCTTGCAGCCGTTCATTTTGATGTGTCCCCAGTGGCTGCTCACAGGCACATTCCTGACCCCTTGGGGCCCCTGTCACAACCCCTTAGTCTTTTGTAGCTTGCTTGCATCTTGGCCCAGAATCAGCTGTTGCTCTAAGGAGCCCTGTTCCTTTTCAAGGGTGAAATGGTACTTGGGGCTTGCAGTGTGGGCATGGGGCTGCTCACAGCTTCTGCGCTTTTTTGTGAACAGAGCTAGGGAGTCATATGTTTTTGAAACAACAACCTCAAAACCCCATAATTTCACATTGATATTTCCAATTACAGGGTTTTACTTTTATTTTAAACATGTATCTGCTCTCTTTTGTGAATATCTTGTCTTCTAATGTCATTGGCATAATTACTCTAAAATACTTTCAGAATAAACAGACCAATATTAGCACTAATATTAGTAGCAAATAACAAAATGTGGAATGAAGTTTAAGATTTCTTTACAGCTCTGTGTGTACTTAGAATGTACCGCTTCCCCTACGGACATATGTTTTTTTTGTTTTGTTTGCTTTTTGTTTTTTAAAATGATCAATCAAAGGAACTCTTTTCCCTATGATTCTGACACCAACTTGATATCAGCTCATATGTTTGGTTGGTTTTGCATTTTTAGGAATTGTACTTTTTTTTTTAAAATTTTTGGCTGCGTTGGGTCTTTGTTGCTGCACGCGGGCTTTCTCTAGTTGTGGTGAGCCGGGGCTACTCTTCGTTGCAGCGCGCGGGCTTCTCATTGCGGTGGCTTCTCATTGTGGAGCATGGGCTCTAGGCACGCAGGCTTCAGTAGTTGAGGCTTGTGGGCTCTAGGCTCAGTTGTTGTGGCGCACGGGCTTAGTTGCTCCGCGGCATGTGGGATCTTCCCAGACCAGGGCTCGAACCCGTGTCCCCTGCATTGGCAGGCGGATTCTTAACCACTCTACCACCAGGGAAGTCCCTGTACTTTTTTCTTTTGATTTGGCTTTGTCTTCAATTTGGTAAAAGATTACATACTTCCAATGTGAAAGCTGTATAACAAGGTGGGAAGTTTCATTTCCAGGCCACTTCCTGATACCTCTGGGGATTTAATTGTTGATCTGCAGCATTTCTTTTTGCAGGTATAAAGCAAATATACATGTTCAGATTCCCCAAGTCTTATACAAAAGGTATAACAGTGTAGCATCTAGTGTGTGGCCTGTGGCATCTTACCTGGAGCATGTGTGTCCTTCCTGTTGCTCCCTCCACATCCATGAGGGGATTCGTCCTCCACCTTTGCTCTCAGGCCCTCATACAAGACTTGTACAGGTTAGACAAAGTGTATAAACTGCAGGAAGCTTTTTTCCCACATTTCTGTCTTCTCACCTGCAAACCAGCCCGCTAGTAGTACCTGCCTCACTGGGCAGTTGGAAGAATTAAGTGTGTTAATTATTTGTAAAGCATTCAGAGCTGTGCCTGGCCCGGAGTCAGTGCAGCGTGTGAGCTGTCACTGCTGTGCTCTGGCCGTACCCAGCCTGGATACTTGTATTTTTGCTGTCAGGAGGGGGAGATGATAAAGGTGGAGTGAAGATAAGGGAGGTACATGCTCCTCGGCCCATTTCTGGGACTGTCCTGGAGCGGGGGTGCCTTGGAGCAGAAGAGGGGTCATAACCTCTCTGTCTGCATGGAGGCTGGGAACTCTCACGCCCAGGGAAGCCAATCTAGACATAGAGTAAGGCAGGTGCCCTGGGGAGTCAGAGGAGGATCAAATCAGCAGGCCTGAAGCACTCTACCCTCAACGTGCTGGGTGATGTATTTACCCACAGGAGCGCCCCTTGGTGGCAGTGTGACTGACCACTCCCTGTGCCCGCTTCTCCTGTCAGGTGGTTGCTGCTCCCCTCTGTCCCCTTCAGGCCTCCTCATGCTGGTCTGGTCCCCAGAGCCTCTGCTGCACTGGGCTGTGGGCAGCCTCAGTGGGCGCAGACCCTGGGTGCCTTGTGCCCACCTGGCTCCAAGCACTCGGTCCTGGTTCTGTGCCAAGGGCTTCGGGGACATGCTCCTGAGCCCCATTTACTGTATCTTGTGTCGGAGTAAAATATCTGGTTGCTGGTTTTGTTTTGTTTTGTTTTATAACTGAAGTATAGTTGATTTACAATGTTGTGTTTTTTCCTTACGGCAAAGTGATTCAGTTATACATATGTATATTTTCTATTATGGTTTATCACAGGATATTGAATATAGATCCCTGTGCTATACCTTGTTGTTTATCCATTCTGTATATAATAGTTTGCATCTGCTAACCCCAAACTCCCGGTCCTTCCCTCCCCTAGCACCCCCCACCCCCGGCAACCACAACTCTGTTCTCTATGTCCATGAGTCTGTTTCTGTTTCATAGATAAGTTCATTTATCATATTTTAGATTCCACATATAAGTAATACCATATGGTATCTGTCTGACTTACTTCGCTTAGTATAACAATCTCTGGGTCCATCCATGTTGCTGCAAATGGCATTATTTCATTCTTTTTTATGACTGAGTAATATTCCATTGTATATATACATACTACATCCTCTTTATCCATTCATCTGTCAGTGGACACTTAGGTGCTTCCATGTCTTGGCTGTTGTAAATAGTGCTGATGTGAACATAGGGGTGCACGTATATTTTTGAATTAGAGTTTTCTCCGGATATATGCCCAAGAGTGGGATTGCAGGATCATATGGTAATTCTATTTTTAGTTTTTTGAGGAACCTCCATACTGTTTGCCATAGTGGCTGCATCAGTTTACATTCCCACTAACAGTGTTGGAGAGTTCCCTTTTCTCCAAACTCTCCAGCATTTGTTGTTTGTGGACTTTTTAATGATCTGGTTGCTTTTTAAACCTGCTTCCTCTTGCTTCACCTTTTATGGAAGTAGAAAAAGCTCAACAAATTCTTTTAAGATTTCTCCAACCCAAAAGATGGCCAAGGCCTTACTGAGATGTCAGCTCTTGACCTGGCAAGCTCCCCGTCCTTGGCCACCTCATTTCGGAGCTTCCTTTAGCCCCCACTTTCCTTGTGCCCCACTCACCACCCTGTTGTCCTTCAAGGACCAGCCTGGTCAGGTGATCGGTGGGATCTTTTCCTCCCAGAAATTTGTGGGGGGCATTGGGAGGGGGAGTGTTGAACACATCTCCCATGTGTCCTGTCCTTTGGTACCTGCCCTGTGGCCTCCCTGGGCCTTTCCCCCACGTTTTCCTCTGCTGATTCCATGGCTGAGAAAACAGTGGTGGGTGAAGTTTGAGATCAATGAGGGCTGATGGGGGTTACAAAGTGTGCTTATGTTGTTAACATTCGTCTGAGGCCCCCTTCATGTGTTTCCCTTGGAGGTGTTCTCATGACGGCAGGTTCACTGTCTGTCCCAGGCTCACGGGTTGTCCCCTGTGGTGGGTCCTGGGCTGCGGGGGTCGTCTCCTCTGGCTGCTGTTGAGTGGACTCAGTGTCATGGTGACTTAGGCGGGGGTCAAGTGAGCAGGCGGGGTGAAAGCTCTGCCCTTTCTGCCTGCCTTGCCAGAAAGATGGTCCAGCTTCTCTGAAATAAGATTTTAGTTACGAACATCCCTTCTTTGACCCCAAGACAAACTCACAGTAGTGATTTCCCTGGAACCCCTGGAGTGAGTGTCCTTGGTTACAAAGAGGACAAATGGTGGAAGGCAGGCCCTGCTGGGAGGTTCCAGAAACACAGCGAGAACCAAGAGGGCCCTGGGCAGTGGCCTTCACCTGCTTCCTTGAGCGGCACTGTGCCCTCTCCCTGGGCCGTGCAGTGAATTCAGATCAGTGGGAGCTGGGGAAAGCACAGCCAGGGCGCCCAGCCAGATTTGCATGCAAATATGACGTCAGCAGTGGAAAAGCAACAGGCCGGTGTGAAAAGCGAAAGTACTTTGGTACAAATGGAGCAAAGACAAAAGCGGCCCTCCTGTGTCTACTTCTGAGATGCCCTGTGACCCCGGGCCAGCCCCTCTGCAGAAAGACGGGTGCCTGAGCACCCCCGCCCCCGTGACCCTCGCCAGGGTTTACAGCAGGGCGGGGGAGCAGCGTCTTCTAGTGTCTTGGTACCTTCTTGGTTTTCTGTTTCTTTGTGCCTTTTGTTGTTCTGTGGTAGCCGAGCTCTGCCGGCCTTTCCCAGAGAGATGGATTCCAGAGGAGGCCGAGCCAAGCTGGCGAAGACAGACAGACAGGGACAGACAGACGGGGACGGCTGCCATCCCTGCCTTCAGGAGGAACGTAGCAGGGCCAGGGCGGGAAGGGGCGTCACTCGGCCTCACTTCTGCGTCTGGGATTAAACTGCTTCCTGTTTTTGCTTTTAGGATGAATACCTTTCTCTCGTGGCCAGGCTCATTATCCATTTTCGAGACATCCGTAAGTAAAACATCACATCTCTGGGTGGTTGTGGTCGCCGTGAGAGCCCGGCCAGTCGCGGCCCCAGTGCCTGAGGCAGGATGTCTGTGGACAGCGCCTGCTTTCTGGGAAGTTCTTCATGGCTTCGCCTTTGATTCCATGTTTCCCATCCTCCCAGAGCCTCAGCCTGAAACGTGCTGATTGTGGCCTAATGGAGATGTTAGTGTCCAAGTGGTCTGGGCTGGACTGCTCTTTCTGCTTGTCTGCTTAATCTCCCTTTTTGAAGGACTGCTGCTTTGATCTCTAGGCAGTTCCTGAATAAGCAAAGTCCACCCTGGAATAGACACTTCCTTCCCTGATGCCTGGTTTTTTTGACCCATGGAGGCTGGACCTGACTGTGTTCCCGTCAGGCTGGAAGCTTCTGGGGCCAGCTTTCTCAGCACCACCCTGCACTCCCTGCCCTGGTGAGGGCCCAGCCCCACAGCATCCCAGTTCCTCTTCTCCAGGGCCGCTC